>NC_083359.1:98779313-99087100 GCF_030254825.1 Meriones unguiculatus | reverse complement strand
ATTCTCCTACCTCTTCTGTGTGCTAAGATTGTAGGCGTGGGCCACTTCTCCTGATTCTAATAGGCATATTCTGAAATTTGATGGTCGTTATTTTGTGTAACCTGTGGAAGTTTTGCTACATTTCCTGATGGCCTTATTTGTAAGCTGCAATGTAAATATGAAAGTATGCAGGGCACTTAGTATATGTCTGACGCTTAGACATTTTCAGTTAATTAAAAAGGCTGCTGCTGTTGATAACATTAGAGGAGGAAATAGGTGGGGCTAACATCTATTTATCACATAAGTCCTCAGTGATATATTTTTGGATAAAGAAATGAAGATTTGGCTCAGAATTGGAACAAATATTTTTACTACCTGGGGCTGTTAATGATTAGTTCAGAATGGTGATAAGTAGAATAGTCTCAGCCATTTTGCTGGTTAGATCCCATTCTGTTCTAGTGTTTGCCTTCACTGGCTGGCTTGGTAATAACTGAAACTTAACCTAGGGGTTTTTCTGACCAATGCTGCTTTATTTCTACAGTGTCATGTGTAGCGTTTGAGCTTACAGTTAACATGAATGCCGATCATGTCTGATGTTTCCCATCTTGCAGAGGGAAGTGGAACCATGACTGCTTGATGATTGATGGACTAGTTTCTCAGCTAGGAGATCAAGTTGAGAAGTTGTGGAAACGGGACGAAGGAGGCACAGGAAAATACCCTCCTGCCAGCATCCATGTAGGTTATAGTACTGTGGAACCACTTAACCCTGAACGGAAAGGAGGCAGCATTTATTACTGAGACAGGCTAGAGAAAATGGGACATGAAGAAAAGACTACAGAATGCACTAACATTTTATCTTTTTCTTTTACAGGCACTACTTGACATATATTTATTGGACAATATTACTGAAACAAGCAAACATGCTATTGTATCCTTTAAACTTTTAATAAGTATTTATGTGTACCAAAATCATAAAATTCTAGTAGTAGGACTCTCAAACATCTAACCCAGTCTCATGTTTTCTCTTTTTTTCCCACCTAGGTATTTATTCTTAACTCAGAATTAGTTTGTCAGGCTCAGATGGCTGATGATAAAAGTGTATAAAAAATACTGTTTTAGCTGGTCGTGGTGGCACACTCCTCTAATCCCAGCACTCAGGTGAATCTCTGAGTTCAACGCCAGCCTGGTCGACAGCCAAGGCTACAAAGAGAAACCCTGTCTTGAAAATAGCAACAACCAAAAAAAGAAAAAGTAAAAATTACTATTTTAGACTACTTATTCTTGGGGTGACCTTGCCTTTTAATCAGTTTCTTAAATGTGTTAAATGTGCTCTGAGGCTGGCAGCTGGGGTGAGAAGATTGAGTGGTGGTGCAGGCTGTGGGTCTGAGCTCCAGTATTGCTGGTAGTAAGCTGCTCTTCTCCATGGAGTTAATTTATGTGCTGAAAATGAATACACTAGAAGTTCACTCCAGGGGCTGGAGATACGGCTAAGTTGGGAAAATGCTTGTTAGGCAAGCATGAGGTCAGATCCCCAACATGCAGGTAATAGCCAGGGGCAGAAGTGTATGCCTCCAATCACAGTGTAAAGGAAGCATGCAGATGGATTCTATGGCTTTGCAGGACAGCCAGTTGAGTCCAGTGGTAAGATCCAGGTTTGATGAGCAAGAGACTTTCTAAAAGAAGTAAAACATAAACAGCATCTTGAGTTATCTCCCAGTATAGGCACATAGGTACACCTACCCATATACCCACACACTAAGCTAGTTTTTAAAGTTAGCTTGATATACCTTAGTTATTGTTTGAGTCCTGTGCCTTTTATCAAATTGACGAGATCGATAGTCCCCTGCAGGAGCAGTTTAGGGTAGGTATGGACTTCAAAGGAGCAAGTTCCATAACTTGAATTCTATTTTGTGACAATATTTTGTACTAATGTTTTTTAGTCTAATATATTGTTTGTTCATAATATATAAGGTATTTGCATAAGCTGCCAGTTTTTGCCAATAGAGTTGATCTGTAGCTTTTTAAAATTTTTATTGAACAAGTTATTTAAATTTACCATTTGTTTTAATGAACAAGATATTTTGTTTTGGGTTTGGTTTTTTCTTTTTTGAGACAAGGTTTGTCTGTGTAGCGCTAGCTGTCCTGGACTTAATTTGTAGATAAGGCTGGCCTTGAACTCAGATCCAGCTGCCTCTGCCTTTGCCTCCCAAATGCTGGGATTAAAGGTGTGTGCCATCATACCCGGCAAACAAGATATATTTTTGTTCAGTCTTTTGTTGTAGTGAAAATACAGAGGATAAATAAGGTTGTCATGAGACTCCTATTGCTTGTGTAATAAACTATATCCATAGCTGGATATCCCTAATGGCCTTGTAAGCATAAATTTCTTAAGCCCCCTATTTTAAGAGTGGTATGTGGTTATTTTCTTTTGTTTATTGCCCTTAATCATTTTTTAAAAGACCATTTATTTGTTACTTGATATTATGTATTCCTTTCCAAACAAAACGGATACTCCCATCGAATCTTTTCCTACTGCCTTTGCTATTTCTTGGGGCCAAGTTAAGCTAGTTCAAGGATTTTGGCTGCTAGATCATAATGACTATGAGGTAAGAATATACGTTTTTGTAAGTTATTAAATTAGATGTATGACTAGATTGATTTTGACATAAGATGTTATCTTTTCCTAGAGGTAATACAAGGATATACTTTAGTGCTCTCACCCAAGCAAGAAAGAATACCAGTTCATAACTTCAGGTTACTTGCTGTTTAAAGAAGGGGTCATGTAGGTGATGGTTGGGAGTGGTGCGACACTGACTGTTTTGTTTAGGTAAACGTTTGGGTTCTGATGTGAACCAAAGAAGACAAAATTTGCTAATGGATATGAAATCTGTATTGGAAGAATTTTATGTACAAGGCCTCAGAAATATGATATTTTTATTAAAACTTTGGTTCTTTGAACTCTACCGTAGATTAGCTTTTTGTAGCTTACATTTAATTTTGGCATATTTAGTTTTGATTTCTATGATTTTTTTTAATATTACTTGCCTTTTTTAAGAGCCAACTACTTTATCTAAATACAAAGGACTGTATTTATATTTAACACTTCATCATTTTGCAGAATGGTTTAGATCTTCTATTTCACCCAGTTACTGCAAAACCTGCATCGTGGCAGCATTCAAAAATAATGGAAGCCTTTATGAGTCAGGGAGAGTACAAACAGGCTCTCCGGTATCTTCAGACAATGAAGCCAACAGTGTCCAGCAGCACTGATATTATCCTTCACCTCACTGTTCTGCTTTTTAATAGGTAAGTATATCTTAAAAGTAGAAGCTGAGTCACATGTTAATAAGTAGAATTGATGGAATAGATAGTAATAGATATAATCAGGTGAGGCAGCATATACCTATAATCCCAATACTCAGAAAATGGAAAATTATGGACTCTAGGCCAGCCCTGGATACATGAGACCCTTTCTCAAGAAAACAAAAATACATAATTTTACAATGGTCACTTTACCTAATATCTTTATAAGACAAATACTTGGTGCCTTTCACCTAGGATGTGAAAAATAACAAGTACTTTGAATAAAAGCATGCTCGGCTGAGATAACATTGACTATCGTCTGCTGCTCATTGACGACATGTTTAGGTTAGGTATGGGCTTAACAAAAGAGCAAGTTTTATATCTGAATACTTTAACCAGATTTGAGCAGATGATTTTTTTCCCCTAGGGAGAGTTTTGTTTTTATTTGTGTGTGGTATATGTTATACATATGTGTGCATACCATGTGTGAGCATGTAGAAGCCAAAGGTCAACATTGGGTGTTTTCCTCTATAGCTCAGTTCTGGGATAGTCCATAGAATGGATATTCCAGATTCAATTCCCAGCAAGCCCCATCACCACCACCATCAGTTTCTGGCTTCAGAATAAAGAGTTACTTGAATGTTGCTAAAAAAGTTGGAAAATGTATAGCCTGTTATAGTGGTGCATTCCTTTAATCCCAGCATTTGGGAGGCAGAGTCAGGTAGTTATCTTGAGTTCGAGACCAGCCTGATCTACAGAGTACCTGTTTTGAAAAACAAAACAACAACAACAAAAAGTTGGAGAATGTTACATCACTGAAAATGATTCCTTTTTTTGAAAGTTAAAAAATACTTTTGAGAAAAAGTACCTTTATTTTATTTTATTAACTTATTTCATTGTGCAAGAAACCATTCCTAAGAATAATATCACTTCCCATTTCTGAGGAAGAAGAGAAACACCAAACAAAGCAAATTGCTTTTACAGTGAGTTATTCAATAAAGTAAAGTTCAGGGCATGTCCTGTGGTAAGTACATAATTGCCCAGTTTTCCCATATACCTGCATCTCTAATCCAAGTGTTTAATTGCTGTGTCCTTCATTCATAATACATATTTGGGGAATCTGAACTTAAATGTAAAAGGTTGGGCCACACAGTAATCATTCTAGCATTCGAGGCTTGGTTGTATAATTGTAGTTAAAAATAGCTTGTAGCTGAAAATACTCAGTATTTCAAATCTGCAAACAGCTTCTTATGGGACTATGCTTTATAAATGAGATAATCTTGTGGCTTTTTAACTATTTACATTAATGATACTACTTATTAATTATGCTGAATCCCTAAAAATGCTACTGGGACCAACTGGGTGGCTTAAGCCAGCAAAAGTACCTGTTGTGTAAGTCTGATAAACCTAGACCCAGATCAGGGTAGGAGGAGAGAAGTGACTGCACAGAGTTGTTTTGACCTCCACATCATGTATACTCAACATTCTCACACAGCATATACACATATGTATTCACGCTGTAATGGGGGATACGTCATTAGAAAAGCCATTTGCCTGGACAAAGGTTTTAAGAGCTTTTAACTTTACAAATAATACCATTTTCTCTTGCATGAGTCTTGGGAGACGTTCTTACTCAAATCACAAACCCACTTTATGACTCCCAAAGTGCACAGAATCCCAGACTGATGCTAGGAGACTCTTGATAAGAAACACTGCTTCATTTAAATGGTATGACTGATCACAGACCAGTTCAGAGCTTATATTTGATGTCTTTAACTGTTGATCTAAGTTTTCCAATTAAATCTTGGTTTCGATGGTCAAACCCTTCTACTAAGCTATGTTCCTTACTTCCCCCGAAAAGGAATTGTTAGTTTATACACACAGGTCTCCAAAATTCTATTCCCTTTTTCTGTTCATGGTAAGTATCACTGTTGTACTAAACTGATTTTTCTCTGTTGTGTCACACAAACTGTCATTTTTTTCCAGGCCACCTTAGGATTTTGCCACTTCGTCAGCCTTTTTGTTTTTCTACTACATAACACTTAAATATTGGAAAGCTGCTTAAAATTGAGGTGTCCAAATGTAGCCAAGCATAGTGGCACACACCTTTAATTCCAGCATTGGGTTTGCAGAAGCAGGCAGATCTCTGAGTTCTAAGCCACGTGGTCTACATAGTGAATTCTAGGACAGCTGGAGCTGCATAATGAGACCCTATCCTGGTGTGGGGGGGGGAGGTATGTGCCCAGTTGTTTTGTCATTAGCAAGATTCATTCAGTATTAGTATTCAGTAAAAATTTCAAGTATTTCTTAGTTCACTTGCAAATTATCTTTGAGATGCTATAAGTAGGTGACTTTCCAATGTGTTACATAGTTTTTTGAAACTTTGCTACTGATTTCAGATGCATGGTTGAGGCCTGGAACTTACTTCGACAGAACTCAAACAGAGTGAATATAGAAGAATTATTGAAGCACGCTTATGAAGTTTGTCAAGAGATAGGTTTAATGGAGGATTTACTGAAGCTGCCATTTACAGACACTGAACAGGTAATCACTGATCAGTATAAACTTGAAGAAATTTAGGGCAAACTGTTCGTTTACAAATCTGTTTTGTTCTTCCTAGGAATGTTTAGTGAAATTTTTACAGTCCAGTACCAGTGTTCAGAATCACGAATTCCTTCTAGTTCACCATTTACAGCGTGCCAATTATATTTCTGCCTTGAAACTAAACCAGACTCTGAAGAATAATCTCACGGTATGAATAACGTCTCATGTGAAATAAGAATAAGGAAAACTGAAACCTCTATTTACTTAGTTTACAAGAACCTACAGTTGAACAACTTTTTTTTTTTTTTTTTACATTGCCTGTAATTTGGAGAATCCACATTGATGTGGTTATTATTGGGAATGGAATAATACTAATATTATTCTGAATGTTCTTGTAGAACCACTCAACTAGAGGAAATAAAAGGAAGATTGCTAAAGAGCAAGAATTGTGTGCGTATAGTACAAAGAACACTGAACTTCAGAGATTAGACTGATTCTTAGCTTGTTTTGTGCATATAGGATGATCTTTGAGCCTTGGTTTCCTGGCCTGTAAAATGATATTTGTTTGTCTGCCTGGGTGCCATATCCAGTACAGCTCCAGAGATGGACCTGACTGAAGCAATGACAGACACAGAAAAGCTGGGATCTGGTGGACTGGGCTCTCTTATGGAAAAAACACAGCACCCTGGAAACTTAGCATGTTTATTATGCCATTGAACAGGGAGGTGGGGTCATAGCATATGGCTGAAATGGAGGCTAGGTTATTACATGCAGATAAACAAGGAGGTAGTGTTTATATAGAAATATAGAACACACACATATATACACATACATACACACAGCTGGATTAAGGAAGACCAGTTTATTTAATTTTGGTAGGAATAATCTTTAAGCTATAAATATCCAGCGGAAGAAAGCTACATTTTCTGTACACACTGTTAACATTCACACATGGGCCAGAGGAATCTTTTGCCTCTATGCCTAATGCATCTGTGGCAACGGTGTTTTCCATTTTCCTGTGTGTGTGAGGCTTTTGCTTCTTGACATGGCCACACACATTCACTCAGAATTTAACACCCTCAGGGTTTCCTCTATTCCCCACACATGAAACGAGCATAGTGTGTTACGTTTTTTTTTTTTTAATTAGTTGTTAAGGCTCAAAGCTTGGTAGTGGATGTTTGGAATGTACAGGTGTATACATAATTAAAGAGGTTCATGAAGTCTGAGCTGGAAAAGCGTAGATAGAAGGAAAATACTATAGGACATTCATAATTACAATTTTAGTGATTAATATATAGCAGCACCTAAAATTACGAAGATTAAATGTTTTAATTATAATGTGTTCGATAGAGTGATCGGGACCCTCGTTTGCGGGAGAGATCAGTGACTCGGAATTCTATATTAGACCAGTATGGAAAAATCCTACCTAGAGTCCAGAGAAAATTAGCCGTTGAGCGAGCTAAGCCTTACCATCTGTCAACATCTTCAGTTTTTCAAGGTGAGATTTCATTGGAGAGTGCTTACACTCAGGCTAGACGAGATACTGAGTGGTTCCCTTCCTGGAGTCATCACTGTCATTTCCTTTTGTTGTACAATCACATTGCCCTTTTTTCTTTTATAAAAACCTTGTTGTTAGAGATGCAACTGAGTTGTAGTCTTTATTTTTCAGTTTCTAGACCCAAACCATTATCGGCATTTCCAAAGAAAGCTGTAACTGGAACAGTGTTAACAAGATCTACATTCATCAGCAATGTGTTGTCTAAAATTGGAGAGGTGTGGGCAAGTCATGAACCTAAAAATGGCGTCTCACTTTACAACAGGTATTGTTCCAGTTACTTTTAAAGATTTTACGTCTTTCTTTTGTGGGTATGGTGGAGGTACAGAGCACGTGTGAAGTCAGAGGACTATTTACAAGAGTTGGTTCTCTCCTTCCACCAGGTGGTCCCAGGGATCAAACTTTGTCAAGTGCTTTTTTTTTTTTTTTTAATACCTCTTCAGTCCTGCTGCATGTGCTCTGTCCTGAACAGCAGCAGTTCCTCAGCAGGCTGCCCTCTTGATAGTGAGCCTGTTACCTAGTATAAAAAGTTAAAACTTATTTAAGTTAGCTACTTTGTTAAAAGGATTGCTTTCTCATTAAGTTCACTTTCTTTGTGTGCCTGCAGTGGAGATGAGAACGACTTGAGGGTTCTGGATTGAACTCTGTCAGTTTTCTGGCCCCATTTCAAATGTCCAGGTGGCTGTAGATATTGTTATTTGGAAACAGTGCGGGGACAAACAAAGTGAAAAATAAGTTCTTTTGTTGTTGTTTTGTCTTCTCTGTGTCTCCCTGGCTGTCCTGGACTTGCTTTGTTAGACCAGGCTGGCCTCAAACTTAGAGAAACCCGCCTGCCTCCCCAAGTGCTGGGATTAAAGGCTTATGCCACCACAACCAGCTAGAAGTCCTCTCTTTCCTTTTTTGTCTGATGTCATAGTACCTTTGCTGGCAACCCATGTGATACATAATTTAAAATCAAATTTTTATTTTTGTTGTAGTCCTAAAATAGAACAACCATCTCCTGTAGTACATCCTTTCCCACACCCAGAGCTTCCTGAGGCATTTGTTGGAACACCAGTTTCAAAAACATCCCAGAGACTTTCTAGGTGAGACTTTATTGGATTGTTTTGAAAAAACTGTAATTGTCTTCAACAGGCGCTATTTTAAATTCTAAAGTAAAAATTTGAATACTTACTGTTAAATTTTGGGAGTATAGTCATTTTAGAAAATTATAAATATTAGTCTACTTAATATTTACCTCATGTGACCTAGTGAAAATAAGTAAATGGTGTTAAAACCCTGAGAAAAATAAGCTGCCAAGCTTTGTTTTGTTTTGTTGACCTCTAAAAGAATGTTGTTTCTGTAACTATTTACTAAATCTTGACTGTGTGAAGATTTCTCTTAGGTGTACTGAAGTGTTTTGTGTTGCTTAAATGCAGTAACATTTGATCTCACCTAAATAATTTTAAAAGTCTTATTAAAAATGAAATTAAGTATATATTACTTGAAAAGTACTCATAATCAGTTTTTATTCTGACTGTTATAAATTTTAGCTGTTGTCAAAAATTATACTAATTTTATTAAAAATTAAAGTTGAGATTTTTTTTAACTAACAGTGAGTTACTTGTCATAAGTTTATAACAATTGAAAACCAAAGATGTTTGGAGCTTTTTTTTGAAAGTTTGAAAGGACTGAAGTTGGTTATGGTTTCCATTTTCTCCTGAAATGACATGAGTGTAAATGATGTCTGTCCTTTCCAGTAGTTGGAACGATTTCCCATAAGCCACTGTCTTGGTCCCTTTTAACTTAGCAGCACTGCGGGAGAGGCAATAAGATCTTCTGCAAGCCCAAGCCTAAGAGTTTCAGGTCTCCAGTGTAATGAGAAAGCTATATTAACTCTGATGGCAGAGATCCTGTTAGTTGTGATTATATGTCTTCTCAGAAAATTATAACTTGTTCCCCAGTTCTCTTATTTTTCATATTGATTTACATTGTTGGACAGAAAACACATAATAATTGAACTTCTTTTGAAGAAGTAGAGCTGGATAGGTACTACTGGTCAACTCTGGTGTTGTGAGGGTTACATGCTATTCTCTTTCACTTGTTTTATTTGTGTGTATATTAGAAAGCCTATTCTTATTTGGATCACACCAAAAAAAATAGGAGGAAATCTCAAGACCTAATATGATGTTTAGCGCGTCCTTTATAACTTCTGTTTTCTTATGTTTTTCAAGATAGAGTTGCTCTGTGCAGCCCTGTCTGTCCTGTAAGTAGCTCTGTAGACCAGGCTGGCCTCAAACTCAAAGATCCACCTGCCCCTGCCTCCTGAGTGCTGGGATTAAAGGTGTGTGCCACCATCACCTGGTCCATTTCTTAATCAGATAAACATTTTTTGGTGGTTTTTTAAAAGTATAATTTTAGTCATCTTGACGGGGGTTTGGGAATGGTTTCCACAAATATTTTTTTCACTGAGTAACAATTTGGTGCCCCTTCTATGTAGTGAGAAATTGAAGACTGGGATTTCAAGGAAAACAACATCAACTAAGGGTTCTTAATTCTGGCAGCAGCAAAGCTGGTCACTTCTCTACGCATTTTCAGCTGAGATTGCCCTTGCATTTTGGAGGAAGTAAATGATGCTGGGGTGTTTTGTTTTGTTTTGTTTTTTGAGACAGGGTTTCTCTGTATAGTCCTGGGTGTTCTAGAACTAGCTCTGTAGACCAGGCTGGCCTGAAAGATCTGCCTCCCTAATGCTGGGATTAAAGGTGTGTGCCACCACCACCTGGCGATGGTGCTAGTTTTATCATTAAAAATCATAAGTTGGAGGTGATGGCATATGCCAATAATACTAGCATTTGGAAGGCAAAGGCAACACAATCAGGAGTTCAGGGCAATCCTTGGCTACACATACACACAGACTCACACACAATTCACTGAAACACAGTGAGAAGAACAGCCTGTAGGAATAGTCCACCAGATACTGTGACCTGAAGATGACCTAGAAATTTAAACTCCATGTTACTTGAAGGTGGGCAGTTGGAGTTCTTCGTTTTTAGATTGTTTTCTACAATTCCTAATTCTTTGCTTTGAAAGAACTTCAGACTTTTTATGATGGTGGCCGTTTTGTTGCATTAGTGAACTTAACTAAAATCAGGGTTACATGTTATGGCATTTAATGGTGAGCATAGAAACAGGAGAAACTGTTTTGAACTTAAGAAGTTACTGGGTTGAGATCTATTTCTATTTAATTGCAGATTATTGGATTTGGTTGTTCATCCTATCCCACAACCTTCTCAATGTTTGGAGTTTATTCAGCAAAGTCCAACAAGATCTCCTTTGTGTCTGCTGTCCAGTTCATTGCCATTAAGCTCACAGTTAAAAAGGCCACATCAGAGCACTTCCAGGCCTGCGGAGTTACTTTTACTTGAGACTCCTCTTGTAGTTAAGGTTAGTGTTGCCTGTCCATCTTCCTGGGGATTAGCACTCTGCACATTGAACAGAGAAATTAAACCACACAGCATGATTCTTGGTATTTATGCTTTAACTCTTAGGGTTATACATTTGTCTGTCTGTCTCTTTTCTCTGGGTGTGTGTGTGTGTGTGTGTGTCTGTCTGTCTGTCTGTCTCTCTCTGTTTCGCTTTTTTTAAAATTTTTTTTATTTTTAAGATTTATTATTTTGTGTATATGATTGTTTTATCTGCATTTACACTTGCCAGAAGAGGGAATCAGATGGTTGTGAGCCACCATGTGGTTGCTGAGAATTGAACTCATGACCTTTGGAAGAGCAAATGGTGCTCTTAACTGCTGAGCCATCCCTCCAGCCCCTCTGTTTCACTCTTTAAGATATCTTTTCTCTGTGTAGCCCTGGCTGTACTGGAACTCAGAGATGTGCTTGCCTCTGCCTCCCTTGTTGGGATTGAAAGTGTGTGCCTGCTGCTGCCACCACCACCCACAGTTATGTTTTCAAAGTACTGTTTTTGCTTTGTTCTTAAACACAGTTGACTATGTCTATCCATATCTACTTAGTAATGTTTAGAGTATAATGCAAGTCTGTATACCATTATCATAAAATGTCCTTTTTAAAATGCTTTTGAGTTTTGAGTGGTTATATGTATTTAATTATTGTTGATAATCTTCATGTTGGTGTTTTTCTTCCAAATACTTTGCTCTTAGGCTTATTTTTACTTTGTTTTACTTTGAGCTACTGTTATCAGGCAATCTTTAAGTCTTTCTTTTGGCCATGTGTGATAAATTACTAATTAAGAAGAGAACAAGTTTACACTAGTGATGACTAGTGTAATTGGCATACATGTTTTCATTTTCTAAGTGTATTTGCTTATGGTGTCATAGGCTCTGTTGTTTGGGCTCTGCTACTTATGTATTTATCTATCTATATCTATCTATTTATTTATTTTGAGAGAGTCTCACTAGTAACCTAGGATATTTGCATATGGTGTCATAGGCTCTGTTGTTTGGGTTCTGCTACTTACTTATTTATTCATTTGTTTGTTTGTTTGTTTTGAGAAAGAGTCTCACTAGTAACCCAGGTTGGACTGGGACAGTATGGCTAAGCTTAGGATAGCATAGAATTTGTTATCCTTTTGTCTTAGCCTCCTGAGTGTGGGCCATTGCTATATTCTTTTCCCCCCCCAAAAAAAAATCACATTTTTATATTCTCTCTGGCTAGGAGCAGAGGAGCTCAAAACATTATTTGTAAAACACTAAAATCAGTTGTTAATTCACGAACATGGGTTTTAGTCATACACTATTTTCCTTTTTTTTTTTTTCCCCACTTAATTTAAAGAGAAAAAAAGTCAGGGTCTTGGGCTGGAGAGATGGCTCAGAGGTAAACTGCACTGGCTGCTCTCCAAAAGGTCCTGAGTTCAATTTTCAGCAACCACATGGTGGCTCACAACCATCTATACTGAGATCTGGTGCTCTCTTGTGGCCTGCAGGTGCATATGCAAGCAGAATGCTGTATACATAGTAAAAAATCTTTAAAAAAAAAAAATCAGGGTCTTTAAAGAAATTGTAGACATAATCTTGTAAACTGAATATGTTCTAGTTGATTTTTTTATTTTCCTATCAGTCTGAAATAAAATTTTCTACTTGTGTTTTTGGAGGTAGAAATGTATATGCTTTTGACATTACTGTCTGCCCTGTGTAACTTACTTAAAAACACTAATGATTGGCTTCTTTTTGCTCTTCATTGCAGAAAGCCAAGTCTTTGGCTCTGTCAGCTACTTCTTCTGGATTTGCCGAGTTTACTCCTCCATCCATCCTTAGGTCTGGTCTTCGAACAACACCTTTAGCATCTCCCTCTCTGTCGCCTGGAAGATCTCTCACTCCGCCTTTTAGACTTAAAGAAACTAAGATTTCTTTTGTGGAAGAAGGCATGAACACACACTGGACTGATAGAGTAAGTTTCATTAACATAACTGAAGTGTTTGTGTTTGTATGCAATTTTGTGGATAATCTTGCATCTAGCAGAGTCCTGAAACCTTTAGAACATGCGCTAAGCCAATATATATATCTCTACATGTAAAGTGAAATAGTTTGTGAGTGAATATCTTTCGATGGTGTAGTTTTCATCTAATATCTTGTTGATTTTTCTTGGCCTATTGGTTTATATATAGAAAGGATGTCTGTGGAGTCCCACTTCAGTTAATATTAATTAAAATCCACCCACTTGATAATTTTGTATCACCTGGCCTGTACATTGTATTTTGTTTTAATTACTACTAAGTTACTAACTAGAAAATGTTAATAATTTAATGTTAATAATTTTTAGTTATATGTCTAAAGAAAGTTTAAACAAATAAGTGTGGAAAGGGTGGGTGGGTGTGATTAGAATGGATAGATAGCGTGGAATTTTGCGTTAATTGTCTTTTCATAATCCCAGGCTGCAGATGACCGTAACACAAAAGCATTTGTTAGTGCATCTTTCTATAAATGTGCACCTTCAGCAGAAGCTGAATGGATGGCAACCAGTGATAAAAATACATACTTTCCTCTGGATGTCCCTGCGAAGGACCATCAGAAAGTAGTTGCAGAATCACTGGATACCCACTCACGAAGTCTGGAGAAACTGGATGTGAGCAAAGAAGACAGTACAACTTCAGCCAGATCAGACCAGACCTCCTTAGAGTATCACGATGCTCCCTCACCGGAAGACTTTGAAGATGGCATTTTTGTGTCTCCTAAGCCAGCAAGTGCTTCCACTGAACTAACTGCTGATTCAGCTCTACAAACTGAAAAGGAGAATGATAAACATCTGTTTAAGTCAGAACGTACTCCTTCACTTGTAGAGAAACAAATGGGTAGGAACTGTTACTCAAAATTATCATTGTTGTCCACAATAAAATTATTAATAGAATATTTTCTACCATAGAAAGCAGAAGTCCAAATCTATTCTTACAGTATGCTAAGTTCTAGACCTGGTAAATTTTATTTCAGCTTAAGAAAATGGCTTGTGGGCTTAGCCATTAAAGGCTAGGCTCACAACCATAAATATAAGAAAATGGCTTGTGTTCTTTCACAAGTTGGTAAGATTTGGTGACGAGATCTTGTATCTGCTGCCTTATTATTTAGCCATGACATTTGCAAAACAGCAGTAGTTAAGAAAGGGTGTAACGTGCTGCCTTGAACATTCCCATTAACTATAAGAAGTAGTGAGAGTGCTCACTTTATAAACTGGGTGAGTACTGTAATATTGGACTTTTCTGGCAGCCTGTTCGTAGAAACCAGGAATTTAATGCTGCTCTCTGCCCTCACCTCTGAAAGTAAACACATGAAGGTCATAAGTGTCCTCAGGACTGTGTGTTTATTGTCTTAATAGATTCTTACCTGTTCTCTGGGGGATTTTTGTTTGATTATTTACCAAAGTTTTTTTTTTTTTTAGTTCCTAAAGTATGTGCTGTAGTAGAAAATAAGCTTCCCACAGTGTGTGCTGGCTCCTGACTGTCAGTACTTAGTGCATAGACAGAGTACTTGCCTGTGCAGCCTGTAGAACTTAGTTGACTATTGACAGATAGTTAAAATGCAACTTACTTAATGCTTTTCTGGGACATGGGGCTAAGTGAACATCAGACAGATTTGGCTAAGAATTGGTGGATCAGATGTCTGTTTTGCATTATTACATTTGTTTTGAGCAAATTTATAAAAATTATTTCCTTAGGTCTATAAAACTAAATGCATATAATAAAAATCTGTCATTTAGGAGCTGGAGAAATGGCTCAGAGGTTAAGAGCACTGACTGTTCTTCCAAAGGTCCTGTAGTTTGATTCCCAGCAACCACATGGTGGCTAATAACCATCTATCATGAGATCTGGTGCTCCCTTCTGACATCCATGCAGGCAGACTACTGTATAAATAATAAATAAACCTTAAAAAAAATGTTATTTGTCCAGGGGTGGATGTAGCTTATGTGATAGACTTCGGTTCGCCTAACAAGCCCTGAGTTCAATCCCCAGCACCAAATTAAGCAGGCAGAATAGAACTGTAATCCTAGAACTCAAGAGAATTAAGTTAAAAGTCCTCCTCGGCTGCATAATACTTGAAATTAGCCTGGGATATATTAGCGCTTATTTCCCCACCCACCCCTGAAAAAATTGTGTCATAAGTAGATTCTCTTTGGGGCTTTTGGCCTAGGTTGAATGAAGGTTTTGTAACAGGTGAATGAGTTTATTCAGATTGTGGTATCTTTAACAAACATAGACATTAATTGTTCTAATTCCAGTCATAAATGTATGTGCCTAGAATTTCATGGTGCTTTCTTTTATTGATGTGCTGTATTATTAAATAAGGTATTCATAGCAGTATGTTTTAGTTATTTCTACACTATTAAGCCATCTCAAATAGAAATCTTTTTGTAGGGCTATTGTATAACATAAACCCTAGAGTAAAGTAGGTTAAATTTGAGTCTTAGCACAGCGTCTAAACATGGTTTGTTTAGATCTGAGCAAAGTGTGTAACTTTATGCTTCATTTTTTTTTTCAACTACTTCTTTGGATATTGAGTATTGAAGTAATTTAGGGAAGTTAAGAGCCCCTTGAGCTAGGCCCAAAGAATTAGAAGGAAGTGCTAACAGCCTGATGCAACATGAGAACAAAAGAAGCAGTTCCTTTAGACTGAGAGAGGGTAAGACATTTAACATGACCTTATCTGTTTGGCTTATAGGCACAGTAGAAGTTGCATTGGAAGGATTTTCAGAATTCAGTCACTTAAGCCCTCATCAAAGAATTGAAGCTTCTCTTGGTGTGTCATCAGTCTGTGAAGGGTAAGCTTATAGAAACAAGTAAAATTGGAGATATATGTAGCTTATAGAGTATGTAGTTAAGAGTATGTACTGCTCCTCCAAAGGACCCAAATTCAATTCTAAAATTGCCAAGGGATCTGGTGCCTCCAGCCTCCTCAAACACCTTCACATACCCACCCATAGACAGACAGGCATATTTAAAATAAATTGGGATGGAGATACGGCCTATCATTTAAGAGCACTTGCTGTTCTTCCATAGTACCTGTGCTCTTACCACCATACATATACATGAGATGCTTCACAGCAGAGAGACTTTATCTCACAAGATAAGCTGGAAATCATAGACATCGGAGGTGGCCTGCATGCGCACACATACATGCATCTGCGCGCGCACATGTATGTATACGCACACAAAGGAGGACATTGGTCCAGTGTCTGTGTCCTCACTTCCTAAGACAGTTTATTTCCTATTTGGGTGTGATAGACCCAAAAGTGTGCCAGGCATGATGGTGCATTCGTTTAATCTCAGTACTCAGGAGGGAGAGGTAAGTGGATCTCTGTGAGTTCAAGGCCAGCCTGGTCTGCAAAGTGAATTCCAGGACAGCTGGAGCTACTTAGTGAGACCCTGAATCAAAGCAAACAAAAGACCTAAGCATGTGTTTCTGAGTGTCATTGGGAAATACTATGCTTGTAGTGCCAGCAAAGCCACGGTGAGCAGACGAAGCTCGTCACGGCTTGCTACCTGAAACACGGTCTAGCTAGGTATGATGGCTCACAACTCCAACCTCAGCACTTAGTGAGCTCCAGGGTAGTTAGTTAGTGACAGTGTCTCCAGTACTGAAAAGAAACCCCAGCTTAGCTGATTGGTTCCAGTTTGTAGATTATACTCAATTGCAAGGTTATGTTAAAATAGCTATCAGCCCACTGCTTCCATTATAGAAAGTCAGCTGACCTCTCAGGAGTTAGTGTGATCACTGGAGCTATTCGTCACCTTTGTTTTAGCTAAACACTTTTAGTAGCACTGTTTTAGAGCATATAAAATAGTGACAGCTTTAATTCTTTAGAGTTAATAAGTTTAATAAACTAACCAACATAAAATATGAATTTGTAAGACACAAGAATAGTTCACTACTTTACGAATAAACAGTGGGTATGACATTACTTGATTGTCACCTCTGTCAAACCCACTCACATATTTTCTGCTGAAAATAAAAATTTAATAAGTGGAATGTTCCAGGATGTAAAAAGAAAGGAGAAATAAAGGATTTTCCTGATTTTTTTCTAATTATTTATTTTGTAATTTTTCATTTTAATTAAAAAAATAGAATGTTACTTATTTTAGTAGGTTTGATGGACAGTTGTAACAGCAGATAATTGTTCATATGGGAATGAAAATCTAGGTGAATATCAATATTTTGGCAAGGTAGTGGGTTTTTTTGGTTGGTTGGTTGGTTGGTTTGGTTTGGTTTGGTTTTTCAGAGACATGGTTTCTTTGTAGGCCAGGCTGTCCTCTGACTCAGATCTACCTGCCTCTACCTCCTGAGTCCTGGGATTAAAGAGGTGCACCCCCACTGCCCAGCCAAGATAGTTATGGGGTAGGTTGTAAAGATTTAGTTGTTGGTTATTAGTTATCATTGCTATAAATATATCAGGATAATTTCACAAACATCTGCAAATGTTTGTATACTTCAGAGACCACTTTCTTGGGAATGTATTGTTTGTGCTGTCTTTAAAATCCACCATGCTTTAGTTGGGACTTAGGAGAAGGCCTGACTTAGGAGAAGGCCAGTGATGGATTACTGCTGGAAAATTTTACAACTTAACTTTCATGTATTGCTCGTTCTGGGTCATTTATCTTATGTTTCCAGTTAGGATTATGTGCTGATGGTGAGCCTACCAAGTCGTAGAAAGTATTGTCAGACTTAGCTGAAAAATACAGCCATTGATTATTTTTAAATACCTGAAGTGTCATTCATATACCTATAGGCACGGTAAAAATTATTTTATCTATACTTTAAGGCTATGCACCCGGTGTGTTACAAATGAATAAAATAGAAGAAAGTAGGAGAAACAAATGCAACAGTGTTTCTAATTCTCTTGTACATTTTATAAAACTTAGAATGTGCTTGATGGTGGCTTCTGAGGTTTGGTTTTCGTAACAGAGTAACAAGTAGAAGAGGGTAGAACAGGTGGAGTCTTACATACTAAAATGTGCATTATTGTTTCTCAAGGAAAAGTCCCACCTCACAACCCAAGGCATCAGTTCTGGATGAAATAGTGTCTACTGGAAGCCTAGCCTCCACACTTACAGCAGACCACAATGAATGTATGTATCATTTAGTGTTTTGAATCGGTACTTAAAGACTATTAGATTTTTCTTTTCTCGATTCTTTTCTGGCCAGCTTTTATGGAGTAAAGGCATTCGAACGATATCAGCTATCAAGAGACCAAGAAAAGGAATTTCAGTGAATTTTGTGGACATTGATTTTTTTTTTTTTCAACATGAAAGAATAGCAAAATAAATTACCAGTTCATCACAGTTTATTCAGGAAAAATTACTAAAAGCCAGGCTATTCATTTTAGTCTCTGGTGTTACCAATTTACATTTTCCTCTTCCTGGAGTGTGTTGTTGTGATTTTGGAATAGGGAGATACTAAGGTAACTACAGAACGTGCCGATCTAACAGACTGCTTTTGTTTTGTAACCTCTGGTCTGTACTTAATAATTGTAAGACTGAGGTATTCCTGGGTATGTTTAGAGTAGTACATTTAATTAAAATTTTTTACTCAAAAAAAAAGGCATTTAAAATATTTAAGACTTTTTTTTTCCCCATAGCAGTAATAAAGGACAGGACATTATTCTTTTCCTTAATATTGTATCCTGTCATTGAATAAGGATGTTCTGTGTGTTTTAAGTAGTTTTTGGTAAACATTTGATCACAATATTTTTGTCAGTTATTATTCTATATATTTTTTTTCCTTAGTGGGTGTCATATTTCTCTTGGTTAGATGTAGCTTACAAGGTCGTAGCACACACAGACTTCTAATATTTTATTGTTTTTTCCAGTAAAGGTTGCTGTACTTCATGTATTGAGGGGGAGATGGGTTATGGTGTCAAACATAGGTATAAATTATTTCTCATTGTACTAATATTTACATTCTAGGAATATGAACCGCATTAAAAAGTATAGGGGTATTTAGGCTAAAACATAGACATCTTTTCCCCCTTGAGGTTATTGTGTTTGTGTCATTTATAAATGCTGAGCCTCATAGTGACATAAAACTTAGACAAAAAGAAAAGTCAAAGGGATGTCCTTTTTAAGTGGACCCTAAAATTAAGAAGTGTCCGAGAAGACACACCTGAAGTCTGAGTGCCCTTAGAGTAGTTATCATCATGGTAAACTTTGACAATAATGGCAAGAATTGTATTCCAATTCAGAGAAGCCAATGGTTCAAGTGTGAAGTTTATCTTCCATGTTGCCTTTGTGGGAAGCGTGCACATATTGTTTCAACTGATACTAAACAGTTGGAACTGTACAGAGGAAGAGCCACAGAGAGACCCACCTCCTGGAGACGGTACAAACTTTCTGACAGCTTATTAAGAAAATTCTCTCAGCTCTAGGTAATCTGTTGCTTTCTGAATTATATGAATGAAGTTTTTTTTTTTGTTTTAGAATGTAAGAAGTTATTCTGTTTTATTTTGTGTTGTTTTGTTTTGGGTTTTTCCAGCTGTGGCCAACACGGTTGAAGATGGTGAAAGGTCTGGGCCCACCACCTCTCAGTGCCCTGTTACCTCTGAATGGAGCCTTGACCAGAAACTAACATTAACCTTAAAAGAAGATCATGAGCTAGGAGCTGGTGCACTAACAGAGAGTGTTGGCTTCCCGGAAGACAAGCCTCAGATTTCTGCCAGGCCTCCTGAGGCTCAAGAAGTTCATGTAAAAATACTAATTTTTCAATGTTTTATAAGTTTTAGTAGTTGGGCTTTAAAGATGATCATTTAAGCTTTGACAACATAAAGATCTCAAAAAAATAAGTATATAAATGTTTTGTGGAATATAAATATAACACAAACTTTTAAGAGATTGATTTTTTTGAAAACCAAAAGATATTAAGCCACAACTTAGGTGTTTTTTGTTTTTTTTGCTCATTTGCTTTAAATAGAAAGTTGTTTTTTGTTTTGTTATCAATAAACGGAGTAACTACTTGAGACATTTAGACTCCATATATGTTAAGTGATTATAGTGAAACAGGATCTCCCTCCTTATCTGTGGGAGAAAGACACTGGAGAAAAGGTTTCTTTTAGTACTTGATAGGACCTTCTGTTTTCCTAAGAATCTTGTCAAATCCCTTTCATTATTAAGGGAACTTTTGAGTAAATGAATATAAGGTTAAAAGCCAATTCTTCTAATCATCCTAATTTGAGTTTATTTATTTATAACTTCCTCCACATTCATCTTTATAAGTATTCTCTCCCTGAAATAAATGGCATTAAGTTTCCTATTTCTTCATTTGGAGGCTAATGAAACTGGAGAGTGGGACGGGACTCCTCATCTCCAGGTTGTGTCTGGTCTGGCAGCTCACTATTTGGGGAGCGGGAAAATGTCTTTGTCTAGGTGGGTGATAATGTCTACCTTCTTGGTCAGGAGATCTCTCTGTTACTTTCTACCTCCTCCTTTTTCTCCCCTTCCCTTACCAAAAGGTAAATGCAAGGACCATTCCTTCTTCCACCAAACCCTTGCAAGAGAGGTACTGAACTTGAAAGCCTTAGGAATTTCATGGTTTATGCAGCCCCAGCAAAGGGAAGAAGATTGAGTCTAGCCCAAGGGAGCTTATGTAGGTGAATTGTTCTTCAACCTTATGGGGATCATGCTGTTTAGAAAAGTATGCATAGTTAGGTAATTTGGGGATTATTGTTTGGGGTTATTGCCTTTTATTAAGTTTTTTGTTGGATAAAAGAATAAGTTTTTAATTTTAGAATTGTTAGCATGTTTTCAAGATTTTGTTAAATACTGTCTTTTTTAGCTAAGCAAATGTGGTATTTGTAGTTTAATTCCAAACATAATCTCAGTATCTTTTTTTTCTATGTAGTTATTTTGATTGAGGTTTCATTTCTTAAATGGATATTTCATGAAGTAAACCCATTAGCATATGCCATAAGTCAAGTGTAGTTTTTATTTTTAAAAAGGATACACGAAAAGTGAGGTGGTCATTAAAATCCTGTATGCTTTGGGTCAAAATGTATTTTTGTAATTTATTAACTAGTTTCGTACCTTTAATTCATTTTAGTTAATTGAACCTGAGAGACTTGAAGTTCAAAATTCAGAAGAGGAGGCGAAGAATCTTTCATTTAATGAGTTGTACTCCTCGGGAGCACATAGACTTCAGTATAATGTTGACACCATTGAGCAGCAGTTTTGTGACTTGCCTGATGATAAGGACCCTGCTGAGTGTGACATTGCTGAAGTAGATGGGGAACTCTTTGTAACTCAGAGCAACTTTACCTTGATATTGGAAGGCGAAGAAGGAGAAGTTGAGACAAGTGATTCTGCAGCCCCTAGTGTGTTACCGAGAGCAGCTAACATAGCAGCCAAGGAAAAATCTGTGTCTGGAGTGGAATCCAATAATCAAGAACATGTTACAGATTTGCCACCTGCTGTAACTGGTAACAAAGAACCCCACAAGGTAGAGACCTTACCATATGTGCCTGAACCAATTAAAGTGGCAATTGCAGAAAATTTGTTGGATGTAATTAAAGACACAAGAAGTAAAGAAGCAACCTCAGCAGATCAGGTTGTTCATGAAAACAAAGCATTAGTAAGCCCAAAGGTTACACATTCTTCAAGGTTAACAAAATCTACACTGAAGACCGTTCGGAAAGCAAGTGCAGAGACTGTAAATACCAGCCAGGGTGGTAACGGGGTTTCTACCAGAACTCGCACAAGAAGGCAGCATGCCCTAAACCTGAACGTCACAACAGAACAGGAGTCCTCGGCAATTGCTACTCCTAAGAAGAAAACTAGAAAAATAAAAGAACTTCCTGGGTCTTCTGAAAGTACCTGTTCTGAAATAAAAGAAACACTTGAGAACCAGCAGACACTTCAGAGTCCTCCCCCTCCTAGGAGAGGAAGGAAGCAAAAGGAAGAAGTTAGCCAGTTAACACTGGCAAGCACTGATGCTGTGGAGCAGGAGCCTCGGAAGACGCCTGAAAGACTGAGGCCGCAGCCACCAGAGCCAGCCACTGAACAGAAGTCATCTGTTAGAAAAGGGGCTCCTAGAAGACTAAAGAAATCTGTAGAAAATGGGCAAAGTGCAGAAATTGTAAATGATCTAAAAGTTAGTAAAGCAGCAAGTCATGGTGGGACTGTCAAAAAGCTGAGGAATAATAATTTAGAAAATTCTCAAAATATGGAGTATAAAGAAGATGAGAAGGCCAGTGACCAGCAATTGCCTCTAAAACGAAAAAGGGTGAGGGAGAGTGAAGTTAGTGTGTTGAGTATTACAGAGGAGCCTAAGCTTGACCCATCTCAGTTGCCTCTTCAAACAGGATTTGATGTGCCTGCCACACCTAGGAAACGTGGCAGACCGAGGAAAGTAGCTCCAGTAGAAGCTGTTGGTTCCACAGCCACTGAGGAGCAGACAGCTTCCCAGAAGAAAGAAGTTCCCAGTGTCCGAAGATCTACACGGAACACCCCAGCTAAAAATGTGAGTGCTTTACAAAAGTCCATTTTAGTGCCAAATGAGGAAGCTGCTGTTGTGATGACTTCTAAGAAAAAACTTACAAAGAAGTCTGCAGATGAAAGCCGGAAAGGTCCATTACCAGCAGAATCAGACTGTGCAGATGAAACAAACCACAAAGAGCCTGCTGACCGAGAAGGAAGATTGCTTGCCATGGCTGCTTTGACCAAATCTTCCCGGAGCACAAGGACTAGGTCTAGAAAGACCATGTTGTTGACAGACTTTTCAGAACCCAAAACTGAGCCTTTGTTTTCTCCTCCTTCAGTGAAGGTTCCAAAGAAAACAAAAGGTATTAAATATTATTCATTTTTATCTTATTTAGAGTGCACAGCCTAAAATTGGGTTGTTTAAAAAACACTGTTTGAGTTCCTTTTTTTGATTTGAAGCCCTAAATATTTTTCCTAAAAGAAAAAAAATTGTAGTTAAAAGACAACACACCGACTCCCAAAAAAACAAACTCAGATAAAATTGATCTAAAGTTTGTTTCCTAATTGATTTTCAGATTCAAGATTATCTAGAAATTTTTTATGGCTCTTTGTATCCCACAGTCCATTCGATACAGGGTTTAGTGTCCTATTTCTTTTACTGTCTTTATATCTAAGCAACTTAGTTTTATTTCCTTTCACGTACAACTTTTTTTTATCGTGTGTGCGGTATTCTGCCTGCATGTATATCTGCAGGCCAGAAGAGGGCACCAGATCTCATTATAGATGGTTGTGAACCATCATGTGGTTGTTGGGAATTGGACTCAGAACCTCTGGAAGAGCAGCCAGTGCTCTTAACCTCTGAGCCATCCCTCCAGGCCCCATTTTTTGTCATCTTAACATAATTTTCTATATAGCTGTTTTTCTGTTAAAACAATATACATCTTTTGTAGAAAATTCGATAATAAATATATGTACATGGATGCTCTTGCTATCATAAATATTCTTTGCTTAAAGAATAAACAGAATAAGCCAAGCATGGTGTGTACCTGTAGTCCCAGTGCTGAGGAGGCTGAGGTGGCAGGACCCATATTAAAAACACACATTGCAGTTTATGAACATACTTTTTTCGTGATCATTTTCAGATACTCATGGAGGGGCTGTGTATACTTTTGAGCAATTTCACTAGCCTGTCTGGAAGCCAAGTATCTTACAGGGAACCTGGAACTTGGCAATTAGCTAAACTGGCTGGTCAACAGACCTCAGGATCCTGCTGTTTTTGCCTCTCAGCGCTGGGAGTATAGACACTTATTACTTTGCTAGCATTTTACATGAATGCTGGGGATCTGAGCCCAGGTACTTATGCTTGCACAGCATTTTATGGTATTGTAGTGTAGGGTTTGTCCACAGGTCCCTGAACATGCTCCTGTGGAACATTCTCATGTTTTGAGGGTTTCTGTGTTAGACTAAGCACATTTTATTTTAGGTAGCTGGGGGTATTGGAATTAAGATATTTTGAGAATCAGAATTTTTTTGGAAGTTGGCCACAATGGAATCATTTGAGCACAAAAAGGAGTTACTGCTACAAACCAGAGCTACCTTTTTCCTTTCTTCCCAGAGAGCTGTTTCTAGCACAGTACTGGATTTGTCTCGTAATTTTAACTTTTTAGTCGTAAGTAAGTACTGGGTTGTCAAAATGTTTTCAGAAATTTGCAGAGATAGATCATAGATTTTTGTGTATGCCTTGAAAGGCATATAGAAAAAACAGTGAATAGGCCAAGCATTTTTGAACATGACATTGAATTCTTAAATTTCTTTTTGGCTTTTTAAGATAGGATTTCTCTGTGTAGCCTTGCCTGCCCTAGCACTACCTCTGTAGACCGGGCTAGCCTCAAATTCACAGAGACCCAACTGTCTCTGACCTCCCAAGTACTGGGAGTAAAGGCTACCACCTAGCTAAATTTCTCTTCTTAGTCCCTAGAAGTAAATGAGGGCGCTTACATGGAGACTGTGAGGTGCTCTGAGAAAGCCAGTGTTGTTGCTGCTCCAGATAACCTAGAAAGAGTTGTGGACAGTAGGAGGTGCCTTGCTATCAGTGGCCAGAAGTGTGGTTTCTGCCTCTTACAAGCTGATAGTGAAGTTGCCCAATGTTGCTTATGCTTTATCTCTTGTTCAGAACCATGGCTTTTGTGGGCTGGGAAGATGGCTCAGTTGGTAAAGCACTTGACCCTCAAACTTGAAGAACTGAGTTTAGATCCCCACAGTCTGTGAAAGGCTGGCATGGTACACAAGACTGCTCACCCAAAACAAACCCCAACCAAACATCCCAAACTATGACTGTTGTACATTCTTGTGCGGATGCATGTGTGCATTTATGGAGGTTAGAGGCCTGGGGTGCTTGTCCCCAGGTGTCTTCCACCTTTTGTTGACACAGGTCGTTCGCTGGAACTCTGTTAGCCGTAGTTGGCCCATGAGCAACCTGTCCCCACCTCTCACCATTGCAGTGGTGGGTGTTTGGCCTTGTTATGTTTGAGATAGGATCAGGCCAACTAGGTCCCAAATTTGTCATTTTCTTGCCCCTACCTCCTGCTGGAGTCATAGGTTTGGCCCTTTATGTCAGCAAAAGTCATAAAGCAGGATATGACATCTGGCATGGTCAGCCAGTCTGTGTGTGTCTGTCTCTGTGTGTTTAAAGATTTGTGTATTTATTACATATATAATTTGTTATGTATACACGTCTGCCTGCAGGCCAGAAGGAGGCACCAGGTCTCGTTACAGATGGTTATGATGCATTAGCTCAAGTCCCCGCACCATGTGGTTGCTGGGAATTGAACTCAGAACCTCTGGAAGAGCAGACAATGCTTTTTACCTCTGAACCATCTCTCCAGCAGCCCCACGAACAACTTTTTATAAAGCACTTACTATATGCATCAGATTGTGGTGGTCCTCAGTTGTCATCTGTGTCCTGCTTTTTTATTAGCTGCGGCACGGCTAGGAAATCCCTGGCCCACAGCATTGTGTGCTCCCGCAATCACAACACTGTTAAGACACTGTTTAAAAGGTTCAGAGTAGGAGTCTACTACATGGTACATATCTTTAATTGTGTGTTTTGAGTCAGTTTCTTCTAAAATGTCCTTATGAGCATGTGGTTAGTTATATGTGGATTTCACTTCACATTTTCATATATGTACATAATGTATTTTGATCGTATTTAGCCCACGTCCCTAACCCTTTCATCCCCTTCCTCCTCTTAGCTAGGTCCTGTTTTTTTCTTTTTATTTTGGATGATTCAGTTAGGGAGTAGTTAAACTAGTCTGCCGCTGTGTTATAGCCTCCTGCTATTTTCCAGCTTAACTTTTTGCGTTTATGGCAGGAACTAGCCTGCATAGCTCATAAGGTAGCTAGGAAGAGGTTTTAAAGTTTGAGTCCCTCTTTGCAAATGAAATTGCTCTTGCAAGTAACATTCACTGTGTAATGGAAACCTTATCTAGAAATGGAGACTCACACTGTCATGGATTCATGCTTTTCTGAGAAGAACTGAGGATCAAACTAATGAGTAATAGTTTTGTATTGTCTGGAGTCCCATCGTTATGTTGTGGTATCATTTAGTTTGAAGCCTAAAATATTCATGAACATTTGGTTTACTTAGATAATAATGGGATTTTTCTTTTCTTTTCTTTTCTTTTTTTTTTTTTTTTTTTTTTTTCTGTTTCTGTCTCCTGACATGGGCAATAAATTTATATGCTGTTTTCTTTGTTGGAGATGTTTTTATCTTTTTAATGTGCATCCTTTGTTCCAAGATTTTTGCTGCTATATGTATGATTTGTGTTTATGTTGTTGTTGTTTAAACCATACATAGTTACAGGTAAATGTCTTGTTTCCCACTGTCCTTAGCTGAGAAAATGGAGGCCACTGCCCAGCTGAAAGACTTGGTATCAGATTTATCATCTCAGTTTGTTGTTTCCCCTCCTGCATTGAGAACCAGGCAGAAAAGTGCGTCCAGCACTTCCAAGATTCTACATGAGCTGGTAAAGAATGCATGAATGTATAAATCCTCTGTGCTTATTTGGCTTGTTGATATTCTTTGAAATAGACTACTCACCCGGAATGCCTGGAAGTCATGATCTTGCCTCGCAGGCTCCTGAGTGCTGAGCTTACAAGGATTTTTAAATGAATTTCTCCTAAGTAAATTTGTTGAAAAATGAGCTTATTTAAAGATAACATGTGGGCCAGAGAAATAGCTCAGCAATTAACTGCAGTGGCTTTTCTTAAAGAGGATTCAGGTTTAATTCTCAGCTTACAACCCGTAGCTCTAGTTCTAGAGTATCCAAAGCTCTCTGGCCTCATGGGCTATCAGACATGCATGTGGTACACATTCAGGCAAAGTACTCGTACACATAAAATTAATACAGATTTTTAAGAATGGTAATTTGCATCTATATTAAAAACCCAAAAACTCAAAATCTGTGGAATGTTTCTGATGGTGTATTGCTTATAACAGCAATTTTCCACTTACTTGTTAGAATCAAGGTTTTAAAATTAAAGTGGTTGCCAGGCCTGATGACATTTATCCTTAACCCCAGGGCTCAAGGTAGACATAGGAGGATCTCTTGCTCAGCACCAGCCTGCTCTATGTACTGAGTCCTAGGCCAGCCAGGGATGCATAGTGAGACCCTTCTCAAAAAATAATAATAAAGTGGCCATTAAAATTATCTAGGTGTTATCTGGGTGGCACGCACCTTTAGTCCTAGCTCGCAAGAGGCAGAGGCAGGCAGATCTGGTGAGTTTGAGGACAGCCAGGGCTATACAGAAGACAAATAAATTAGAAACCCTGTCTTGAAAATCAAAAACAAAGTTTTAATTGCTTAAACAATTTTTTAAATATTAGTTACAGTTTATTAACTTAGTATCCCAGCTGTAGTCCGCTCCCTCATTCCCTCCCAATCTCACCCTCCCTCCCTTGCTTAAACAATTTATATTTAAATTTTTTTAACCCATAGGAGAGTGACCCTAAACCATTAGAAATCATGGAACAAAAAACAAAAAGAAGTAGGACTGTGAAGACAAAAGCAAGCAGGTAAGCAGCATTCCTGCTCTGTGGCCTCTCCCTCCTTCCATTCTTTAGAGCTAAGGTACTGGAAAATACAGGCCTGCCATTAGTTCCTTGACATCGGCAGAGTCCAGGGCTTGAAGACAGCAAACGCCACAGAGTGGAGACAGGTGGCCTAAAAGTTTGCTGTCCAGTGGGTGTGGTTGGGAGAGAAGATAGTTTGCCTTTTCATTAATAAAGAACTGTATGTATTGCTGAACTCTATTACTGCATCTGTGGTAAAATGAGTCCATTTGAGATACTTTTGATTTACAGTATTCTGTTCATGCTGTACTTAGGCGTGGATAAATTTAATAAACAGGTGACGCAGTTGACTTCATGACACTGCTCACGTGTAAATTGTCTTTGTATGTGTTTATGATACACAGACTCACCAATAGCTGTTTTATAAGTTCCATGGGCTTACTGGCTTTTGTCCCATAAACTGGCATAGGTACTTGGGCTGTCGTTATAATAGCGATATTTTATGTGTAACTGCGGCTAAGTATCTATATCAGCATCCGTGGGGATGGGTTGGGGGGTTGGAGCCTTAACCCCTACCCACACCTGTGCTCGACTCCTTGAACCTGCACTTCTGCAGAGTGAAGCAATGGTGCTCTGTGCAGATTCTGACTCGAGTGTGTCTTTCTTTCAGAAACACGGGAAAGGGAAGTTCGTGGTCACCTCCCCCTGTAGAAATTAAGCTGATTTCGCCCTTGGCAAGCCCAGTTGATGAAATAAAGATCAGCAAGCCAAGAAAGACTACAGAAGCAGCAGGAAAAACTCTTGGAAGGGGCAAAAAGAAGCTGTCTTCCTTTCCAAAGCAAATTTTACGCAGGAAAATGCTATAATTTTTAACCCAAGATTTTAACATGCACCTATTTGTAAAGTCATCAGTATTTGTGTGGATTATTAAAAGTCATCCAATTTGGAAGGAAATAATTTATATAAATTGTACAATTTTGTAAACAAATAAGTAAATAACTCCATATGGAGTGCGGTTCTTCTAGTCCAGGCGTTTTATAATACTTCATACGTTTATATAATGTGTAAATATGGCTTAGCATTGGGATGTTAAATAAAACTACTGTAAAGTACACACGGTGTGTCTGTTAGATTTTTGAGAGGGGGATTTCTGTTTTAGTTGTGTTTTATATGCTACTAGACATTTGTCCGTTTTCTTTCTCTAGAGTTAAGATACTAGATACCAGTCTTAAAATGAGGGTGATTGACTATTGATTATTTTTTAATGTTGCTGTTTTATAATTCATGCACTTTGATCCTGTTACTCAGATTTCTAATCATTACATTGTACTCCTTGGGCTTTGCTTGATACTGTGTTAAATTTGAACTGTGGGCATGTGATTTTGCCTTTTTGTAGTTTTACAATTTTGTGTAATCTACCTCAAATGAGTAATTTTCCAGTAATGCATTGGTTACCTATGCTGGCATTTCTTATTCAGTAACTTAAGGACTATCTTGTCTCTCAATTCAGAGACTAATTATCCAGGTTAGATTGACCGGTTTCACTGCTTCTTAGCAACTTCATGGAAGGGTTTGAGAACAAAATGTAAAACAGTACACTTGGTGTGTGCCCATGTTGAGAAGAGGAGGCTGGATAAACTGTAGACTGTGCTGGGAAAGAGCTTGCTGCTGAATCTCAGAAGCCTCTTAGCATTCAGGTTTTTTAACTGGCAGTTACCACAGGACCTCAGGCACAGGTTATCGAGAATGGAAGAATGTGAGTGGATGTGGAAAAGGAGAAACAACACCCTTTTCTGCAGTATGAGTGTGCACTTGATGGAAGCTATGAAATTCATCAATAAATAAGTGTTATCAAATAATTGATGACATGTAATTGATAGTGTGTAATGAACGGGCCCTTAGTAATTGATAGCTAGAAACAGACCTCCTTGTCAGCTAAGCATTGGGTGTTTTCGTGTGAAGTGTAGCGGTGTGCTTTGTATGTTGTTTTCCTACCAAATAGCACCATGGATAATGAGAAAATGGGGGACATGCGTGTGCCAAGCACGGACAGCGTGAGAGTGGCAGTGCGGGTGCGGCCTTTCAGCCAGGTCAGTCCATGTTCATTGCCTTGTTGACAATTACTGCCTGATTTTATTAATTTTTAATAATAGTTACTGAATTTGTATTTAAGCTGCTTGTCATTTATGAAATATTAAATTTATTTAAATGAATTTGTCAAATGAATAACAGATCTAAGCATAATTTAGGAAATAATTTCATTCCTTGGTACAAGTAGCACAATAAAAAACTGACAAGAGAAATACTGTCAAGTTAATAATTATTTAAACCAGTGCAGTTTGGTTCATAAAAGTGTGTGGTGCCTGTTAATACCTGTGGGGTGGGACGGAGCTGTAACTCCGTGATGGAGTGCTTGCGCCGTGCATGAATGCCTAGGGTGGCTCTAGAGTGCTTTGTAAGCCAGGGCACAGTGACGTGTGGAATCCCAGCAACCAAGCTCTGTTTATCTTAAAACTTGCCGTGTGGGGACACGTGTCAGAGATCCCAACACAGAATGCTGAGGTAGGAGAGTCAGGTTCAAGACCATACGAAGTCACACAGTGAGGCCATGCCAGGCTGCACTTACATGTTAGTTTTAGGGAGACGCTGCTGCTCAGATCTCGTGCACAAAGCCGACTCTTCCATGGGCACTCCCACCCTACTTTAGCTTATGTACACACACCACACGGGTCAAAAGAATGCAAAGAACCGGAGCCAACCCCCTCCCCGCACTGTGAGGAACCAGAGAGGGCTGCGCTGTGTCCAGTGTGGCCACTGGAACCTGCCAACCACACTTTCCACTGTGGTAGGCTTGTCTTTGCCCACTGCGACCAACTTAAGTTGTGTTACTGTATGACTGCCAGAAAATGCTAATTCTAAAGAGAATGTCCGTGGGTGGAGAGATGGCTCTGGCTGCTCTTAGAGGGGAACCAGGTTCAATTCCCAGCACAATTGTCTATCACTCCCATCTGATATCCTCTTCTAACCAGAGGCACCAGGCATATACATAACTACATACAAGCCAATTATACATCTCCCACAAAAGTCTTAAGCATTTTTTAAGTAAGGTAAGTATCCAGTTTTCAATTTTTTTCCAGCTCTAGGACCAAAGCCTAGAGGCATTTTCTCTTCTGTTCTTGCCCAACAGCCTCTCGTGCATCTGCAAATGGCAGCTAACTTCACTGACACCCCTAGTAGGAGGTACCTGATCACAGTTAACCTTCTTGAGTGCTTCCTCTAGAGACCATCCCAGGCTCCTGTGGCTCATACTGTGGCCATAGGCATCACACTAGATGAAGGAATTCTGTAAACCCTGTACATCTTTGCCATACCAGAGTTGAGAAGTTGCTACTTTATACACACCCTCCCCCTGTGTGCACACACACCATGTCAAGAATCGAAAGGGGTCAACCGTAGGAATGTCTCATATCTAGGATCCTGAATCTTGTTGGTGCTACCAGCTCAAACCCTCATGGGTAGAAGGATGTGTCCTCTAGAAAATTAGACAGGTTCACGTAGAATCACTATAGTGGAGCAGGTTCCCAGCCACTCTGCTTTGTGATAGTCAGCTGCGCAGCTATTCCTGGGCAAGATCTCGAATGTTCAGCTCTGTGGATCCAGTTACGGGGATGTTCAGAATGGTTACCACCTACGGTCAGTGTGGCGTTCGTAAGATACATGTGGCACCTGTATACAGTCAACGGGAGGTTCCAAGCTCCCTAGTCAGCCAAGCCCCTTCTGGCTTTTTCACTGATGAGGCCATTGGAGGGAATGAGCAGGTCAGAATCCCAACCTGTATTTCACAGCCTTTCCAATCTCATCTGATTGGCCTGGCAGCTAATGTTGCCTGTATTTACTGTGTCCCTCCCCAGTGATGTAAGTAGATGCTTTGAAAATGAAATGCCCTTCACAGCCTTGTATGTTAGTGTTTGTTTCCCAGGTAGTAGCGCTGTTTTGGGAGATTGTGGAACCTTCGGGACATCTGGACTCACTATCATGAAACCTCGCTTACAGTAACATCAGTACTTCCTATATGCTAAGCTGTGAACAGACTCCTGCCACAAGTGCCCAGCCATTCCTACTATCATGCCTAACCCACACAGTGGCCTGAAACAAGCCAAACAAATCCTCCCCTACAGTGTGTGTGTTGGGGGGGGGGTCCCATTGCTCTCTCATCAGTACTGCCTTTCCCAGGTCTACAATGTCTTTCTTAAGAGAGGGTCTAACAGCCTTGCCCGGTGTTCTCAGGGAGCAGGGATGGTACACAGAATGGAGGTGCTCTCCTAATTTCAGGCACAGCAACACGTGTCTGACTTTGATGGTCTTACCCCCATTTCTACCAGGTACCTGGCATGGCCCTAGAAAGCATCCTTAGTTGTCGTGGGCCCATGTACCTTCAGCGCCAGGATCCACAACAGCCGTGGGCTCCTTGTCTTCACAGGCCCAGTGAGTGACTTGGGAGGACTGTGTCGCCCATCCTCTAAAGCTCATTCTCAGACAAAATCTTGGCTCCACCTCTTACAACATTCCTATTTGGGATTCCATTGGGGACCCATTCCTACGCCCCACAAAGACTCTACCACCACCACCACCCTTTATGGGCCAGCAGAGGGAAAAGTGAGAACTGTGGTATGAGCCTACTTTCCTTCTAGGCTACCAACATGATGTTGGATTATCTTTTTTCCTGGTGTTGAGGAATGGAGCAAATCACACTATACCATTCCAGCTTTCTAGCCCAAGAGCCACTCATCCACCCTCTCCTTTTTCCTCTCATTTTTGCCTATCCCTCTTGTCAGGTTTTATGACAAAGTGTGTGCAGTTTCTTCCGGGCCAGCAATAGCGTTGTCTACGTCGTAAACTGGGCTTAGTTACTTTGATCTTACCATGACAAAGATGACTTTATAAAAGGAAGCACCTAATTTGGGGACTCAGTTCCAGGGGTTTAGACTCCTGACCACCATGGCAGAGATGGCAGCAGGCAGGAACACAGACATGACACTGGAGCAGTACCTGAGGACACATGATGAGACAACCACCACAGGCAGAGAGAGAAGGCCACCCGGGGTGATGGGCCAAGTGAGACACCTCCTAATCCCAAGCAGTTTAACCAGCTGGGGACCAAGAGTCAAATGTGAGCCTACGGGGCCATCCCCATTTAAAACCATCACATGAACGGGAGAACGGGCTGAGGGCTCTCCATTCTCAAGAGGTAGTTGGGAAGTTTGGTTTTCATTCTGTCTACTAAAAAAAAGGGCTGACTTAGGGGCTGGAGAGATAGCTCAGTGGGTAAGAGCACTGGCTGCTCTTCCAGAGGTCCTGAGTTCAATTCCTAGCCCCTACATGGCAGCTCACAACCACCTATAATATACATCTTCTGGTGTGCAGATGTGTATGCGGACAGAGCACCCATCTAAATAAAATAGCTAAGTGAATCCTTAAAGAAAAGGAAGAATGGAATCCTGCTGCACTTCGGACGTAGCAGTCCTGCTCTCTATCTCTGCTGGCACGTTTGTCACCTTTGTTAATAGTCACAGAAAAGCCTGAATCAGGTCAGCGGCGGTCTCAGGATCAGTCCTCATTTCCTTCAACTCTAAGCTCTTCTCCCTTCCCGCTGTGCTGCTGTGTGCTGTGTACAAACCTGGACAGTGGGATTCTTTCCTTGGTGACCAGCCTTGTTTTTTTGTTTTTGTTTTTAACAAAATCTCAATCATTCCATTTTACCAATAAAGACAGAGGCTGGGGCGAAAGCCTGCTAGCTCAGAGAGGCAGAGAAAGAGCCCAGCTGACCTTGCTTCTCAGCCAATGCCCCAAAAGAAGGAATGCTTCATACCCACAGTCTCAAAAAAAAAAAAAAACAAAAAAACAAAAAACAAAAAACAGAGTGTCCTCCTGCTTCCCTTTCGTTCTATCCAGCCTCCTGACTTCCTCTTACTCTACATGTTGGTTCTTTCTTAATCTTGTGTTTACTTCCTGTTAGCTGGTTGCTTGCTCCGCCTCAACCTGTGGTTGACTTTATTTAATCCTGTTTATAATATTGAAGCAGAAAGCTCTTGGATTAAAGGTGTGTGCTAGGGCTGAGCCACACCACAATTAGAAACTTTTTTTTCCCCCAATAAACAACACCTTCTCTGGGTTCGCAGTGTGATCAAATATCCTGAAACACAGCCTTCCGTTCCCCTAGCATTATACAAGTGTTAACTTTCTGGGGGTTATTTTGTTTTGTTTTTGGAGACAGGGTTTATCTGTGTAGCCCTGGCTGTCCTGGATTAGCTTTGTAGACCAGGCTGGCCTCGAGCTCTGCTGGCCTCTGCCTCCCTGAGTGCTGTAATTACAGGCTTGTACCACCACACCTGACTGCTCTGCTGGTTCTTTAGCTCCCGTAGCCATCTGGACATTGGTGGCCATCCGGTCCATACCAACAACCCTACAGCGGCAAGGCACTGCCCACCCTTTTGGCGGTGGTGTGAGTGGCATTTGGCAAACAGCTGCTCAGAAACCAGCAGTGCCCTCAGGACATATGCATACTCATTTGGAAGGTCTCAGCACCTACCATGCTACCACATGGAATTACATATCCAACTTGTGTGACCATTTACTTTATTCTCCTTTCCGGTTCCTCACTTTTCTAGCCGACTCACCAAATGCTCCAGAAAAATAAAATAAAATCCAGGCCCAATATATGAGAACCAGCCTCGAGGTGCCATGAGACAAGAGAAGCAGTAGAGATCAGGGGTTGCAGAGAGAGCCCTGTCAGCAGAATCTGGGCCTGGGCAGAGCCTGCCACTCTGCTCAGAGAAGACGGCTTAGCATTCGGTCTTTCTTACTGTCCCATTACTGTGATGACATACCATGACGAAGGTTAACTCAAAAGAAAGTATTTACTCGGAGGCTTCCTTGCAGCTTCAGAGCGTTGAATTTATGACCATCATGACATGCATGGCATCAGGCAAGCAGGCATGGCACTGGGGCAGGAGCTCAGTGCTTACATATTAGCGGCAAGTTAGAGGCAGAGAAACAGAAACTGAGGCTGCAGTGGGAGTGGCCTTGGAGGAGGTGTGCCACTGGGTGTGGGCTTTGAGGTATCAAACAGCTATGCCATACCCGTGGTGTGTGTGTGTGTGTGTGTATTTGCCAACCTTCTATTGAAACCTCCAAGCACAACCCTAGTGACAAACCGCTTTCAACAAGGCCACACCTCCTGATCCTTCCTAAACAGTTTCGCCAACTAGAAAACAAACATTCAAATATAAGCTTATGGGGGCCCTTCTCACTCAAGCCACAAGTGGTCAGGACAAGTGACATGGTCCAGCAGGAATGTACTATGATTCTGAATTTATAACCTGACTATAGAGAGAGAAGAGCTCCGGAAGCCAATGTGTGATTTCCATGCATTCCCAAAGCACCACCATCCGAGACCCGAAGGACAGAGAGCTTGTGAGGACCTTCACCTTTGACCTGGCGTATTGGTCTCACGATGGATTTCAAAAGGGTGAAGATGGTGTCCTTATTCCATCTGATCCAACCAGTAAATTTGCGGGCCAGGTAAGTCGCTTAGAAATGTCAACGGCAGCTTTTGTATTTGTGTTTTCTAACGTGTTGTAGATAGACCCTTCAGTATCCTCCATGCCAGGGCAGGGGGACACTCAGTTGGTAAAGTGCTTGCTGCCTGGGCATGAGGCCCTGCAGCCTGGAGCCTCAGAAGCCAAGTGGATGCCAAACTTTGCTCCTTAGCTTGTGGTGCTTTTGAGAGGCGAGACCTGACCTGGCAGGGGTGGGGGAGCTCTAGGTACTAGCACACCCTTGAAGGAAATGTGGGGGACCCCGCTCCTCCTCTCTCCCATTTTGCTTTCTGGAAATCAGGAGATGGACAAGTCTCTGCCATATGCCCCGGCCATGGAACATTGTGTCACCACAGACTCAGAGCAATGGGGCTGATTGAACATGAATTGAAACCACGAGCCCAAAACAGTTTTTCAGCTGATTCTCTTGGCTACTTTACAATGGAACGCTGACTAGTGTAATGATGCACAATGAAGGGAAATCTTTCCTCTACTTGATCAAAGAATGGGGGGGAGAAACTGGAAATGTACCAGATTTTTTTAGCTTGCGGATAATTCAGAATACGTCTCAGTGGACCACGCCACTAACATGATTCTACTCTCTACGTAGGCCTTAACAAAATTTTGTACTCTTCGAAACTTTCAGTTTATAGAAATTAACAAGGGCTGGTGAGATGGCGCCTCCACCATGGCTGCCGACCTAAATTCAATCCCTCCGACCAACATGGCAGAAGGAGAAAACCAACTCTTACAAGTCGCCTCTGACATACATGTACCATGGCAAGCACACGAACTTCCACACATGGACACAAAATAAATTAAAATATAATTTAAAAAATTTTAACTGAGAACAACAAAAAAAAATCTCTAAATTTTTGATAGTCAAGTAGAAAGGACAACAATCACCAAGCTTGGACCTCACCCCTGAGGATTACCAAGGAGCTGGGAAGCGACTGTGGATGGAGCTAGACAGACAGATGCACACTCGCTCACTTGGTGGGAAGCGGCCCTGGCTGCTCTTGCAGAGGACCTTGAACTTGGATCCCAGTGCCTGTGTTGAATGGCTCACAATCTCCTGTAACTCCAGCTCCAGGGCATCCAACATCCTCTCTGGCCTCCAAGGGCGCCTGCATACCCGTGAACCTACACACACACACAACACACACACACACACACACTAAACCTTTAAAAAAAAAGCTACAGATAACTTCATTCAAATTTTGAGTAAAAGTATAGACACAATGTTTTTGAAAATATAGGTCAAATTCCAGTAATCCCAGAGGGCACACAAGCCTTTATAGCACAATAATTTATTCCTTTTTGTTGCTTGTTTTGCTTTATTTTTTTGATACAGAGTCTCTTTATGTAGCCCTGGCTAGCCTAGAGCTTGCTGTAGAGACCAGGCTGGCCTCAAATTCACAGAGGTTCTCCTGCCTCTGCCTCCCCGATGCTGGTGTTAAAGGCACACCACTTTTTATTCCTTTCTCGGAGAAACAAATAGCATTAAACCGGCTATTGTAAAATTTTGCTTAGTAAATCATACTATGTTTGTATGTGTTTTTCTCAGAATTAAAAATAATATAAAGTCTACAAATGTATGTATTGTGACAAATGGCTCCATGATACTCCGTTTTATTCTTTGAGAACGTGCTGCATTGGTTTTAAGAGAAGGAGCCAGTCACACCCTGCCTTTGAGCATTTGTGGATACAAGCACCATGTGATTCTACTTTTAAAAATGTTTCCTTTTTTCCTGCTTCTGTCTCCCAGAGCACTCTACCACCATACCTGGTTTTAAAAGTTTGTTATTTTAATATCTTTTTAGGAGCTGGGGAGGTAGCTCAGTGGTTAAGGGCATTAATCAAGAACCTTGATTCGATCTCAGCAGCCACATGATGGGTCACAGTTGTCTGTAACTCCAGTTCTAGGTGATCTGATGTCCTCTTCTGATCTCCAAGGACACCAGGCACACATGTGATATAAATGCATAGATGTAGGCAAAATGCCCATGCACAGAGAAAATAAAAGAATAAAAATTTAAATTTCTCTCCCTAAACTCCTCCTAGATCCAATCCTCCACTTTCTCACCCCTCCCAATTTCTTGACCCTTCCTTCCTTCCTTCCTTCCTTCTTTCCTTCCTTCCTTCCTTCCTTCCTTCCTTCCTTCCTTCCTTCCTTCCTTCCTTTTTTTTCCCCCACTTTTTGAGACAGGGTTTCTCTGTGTAGCCTCAGTTGTCTTGGACTTGCTCTGTAGACCAGGCTGACCTTGAACTCAGAGATCTGCTTGCTTCTGCTTCCCCTAGTGCTAGGATTGCAGGTGTATGCCACCCTGCCCATCTCTCTCTCTCTCTCTCTCTCTCTCTCTCTCTCTCTCTCTCTCTCTTCCTTCCTTCCTTTCAGGACCCGCAGAGACAGCTTTGGCTGTCCATATATTCAGAAGTGTGGGGCCATTGACTGGAGCCCGTCAGCTTACCAGGGGTCACACCCTTAAAGGAAGTTGTCAGAACCTCCTCAGCCAGGCATGGGGCTCAGGAGCCCCCGTACAGCCTGGTCTGGAATGGTGACTGGCTTGTTGTTGTGCAGGTCCTGTGCTGTGAGATCATGGGTGCAGCGCTCCTGCTCAGGTCCTCCTTGGCCTCTGTCTTGCTTTTACCATCTTTCTGTTTCCTCTTCTTCAGTGATCACTGAGCATTGAGGGGAGGCTTGTTTTTTAAGGTGTATGTGTTAGGCAGCTTTCTGTTAGTATAAAAAGTACCCGAGATAATCCACTCTGTTCTGTTAGGTAGGCCCTGGCCCATTACTCCAGTCTATGGTGAAGTAATGCGTTAGAGAAGGCATCATGTGATGGGGAGGGGCAAAGCTACAGATCTTCTCCAGCAGGAAATAAAAAAACCTGAAAAGAGACTGCGCCGTTTCCACAGCCTCCAAGCGTTGCCAACCCAGGGGCTACGCCTTGGACACATGGACCTTTGGGCGGTACCCTAGATACAAACTATAGTTCTGTGGAGGGGTCCTGTGTCGTGTGACTGTGTGCACGGATGTGTGTTGAAGACATGCTCTAGAGAGCCACTGGGGCTGCTGACACCTACGGTTTCCTTTCTAGAGTGACGTCTTCCACGATATCGGGAGGGGAATTCTAGACAGTGCCTGGAGAGGCTACAACGCCACTCTCCTGGCCTATGGCCAGACCGGCTCTGGAAAAAGCTACTCCATGATTGGCTTCGGCAAAAACAAGGGTATTATTCCAAGAGTGTGTGAAGAGCTCTTCCAAGCTATCGAGAAGCAAAAGGAAAATCTAGAAGCCCAGGTATGCCTTATTCTGGAGTCCCTTCTCCAGGGGACTGGGCCTTTCCGTCTTCCACCGGCGGAAGGCACCAGCGCCTGTATTTTTGGATTTATGCGCATCCTGCAGTAGGTACATATCCATGTATTATGTTGTACATGGCGATGGGATGGCGATGGGACCTGCGCCCAGCCCGCTGCAGGCACAAGCACTTGCTCTACCCCTGACCTTCACCCAAGGTGGTCTATGCCCGCGGCATAGAAGACTCCAGAGCAAACTTTGGATTCATTGAATGTTGGCGGCAGGCATTGGTAGGACTAGCTCCAAAACATGATGGTAAGAAGTCGGCAGACACCCATAGGTGCAGGTCCTGTCTCTGCTCCTGGATGGCAGAGGAGATCAGACAAAACACAAAGACGACATAGGCCAGCACTGTTTGCTACAGAGAGGGTTTTTGTTTTGTTTTGTTTTGTTTCTGCTTTTGACCCATTGCTGGCTGAATCCACAGATACAGAAAATGCGGATTGGTAGTGAGATCCCATTCTCGAAACTACTGGATTGAGAATGGGATTAGGGGGTTAGGAGGTGAAGTCTGTGAGATGGAGGTCATTTCCATACAGCCCGTCCAGAACCCCGCCAACAGCACTAAAAGCTAAGGGCAGAAGCCACCTCCTCCCCTCCCTTCCACTCCCTCATTTGTCCTCCTGCCTCCTGAGTGCTGGGATTACGGGCCTGACCCACACTCCCTGCTTTGTGTCTCTTTTTATTCTTATTTACTCTCTCCGTGGGTGTGTTTGTGTGCATGTCATACAAAAGTGCACGCACGAGTGTCTGTACAGGTGGGACAAGCTTCCGCACACACGCGTAGAGGCCAGAGGAGGACCCTGACTGTCCCCTTCATCACGCTCTACCTTGTTTCCTTGAGATGGGGTCTCTTGCTGAACCTGGAGCCCACTGTTTTTTAGACAGACTGGCAGGCAGTGAGCCCGGAGCGCCTCCTGGCTGCACACCCACAGCTCTGGGGTTGCAGGTGAGCACAGTCACACCTGGCTTTTACGTGGGTGCTGGGAATCCAGAGTCGGGTCCTCCATGCTGTAGCAGCCAGCGCTCTGGCCCAGTGAGCAGCTCCCAGGACCTTACGTGTCCTTTAAAAACTTACACTGACTTTGCAGTGTCACAAAATGTCTCGAGAGCCAGGCAGTTTGAGACAAGGCTACTATAGTAATGCTGACCTTTCCCCCTGTAGAGGATGTATGCCTTTGTTGCCTCTCTCCCGGACAACGCTGACCCCCTGCTCTCTCTACAGGTCATGTTTAGCATGCTGGAAATCTACAACGAACAGGTAACCTCCCTCCCCAACCCCTCTGCCGAGAATCAAACCCATGTCCTTGCACACATTCAGTGGGGGCTTTCCCACTGAGCCACACCCGTCTGAGAGCCCGGGCTCTGACTCCGTGGATGACCAAGGCCAGGGACTCTGGCCACCGCTCATCCACTGTGGCCGGAGTGGATGAGTAGCTCACCTGCCCTCCAGCACCAGTTCAAATTCCCTCTTCCTCACACTCCATGCTTTAACCACATAGCAGCTGTCTCGGTTACTTTCTATCGCTGTCATGAAACACCATGGCCAAGGCAAGTTAGAGGAAAAAGGATTTATTTGGGTTCACAGTTCCAGAGGTTAAGAGTCCGTGGCCGCCATGGCGTGGCACTGGAGCTGAGAGCTCACACCTGGATCCACCAACAGGAAGCAGAGAGTGCACCAGGAAGTCAAAGGGCAGCCCAGCGACACACCTCCTATTCCTTCCCAACGGTTCCACCAACTGGGAACCAACTAGCCTAACAGATGAGCCTATGGAGGCCACTCTCAGTCAAAAACCACCACAGCAATTCCCCTGTGCCCCCGAACCGTCCTTAGACATCTGTTCATTACCTGGGGCGGGAAAAAACCACTTGACCTCCATGCCATCGCTTTATGCGCTCTGAAGTCCATGGCTCCGGCTGAGATGCTGCTGTTGGGGACCGCAGAGGGGACCGTTGAGGCTGTGCTGCTTGTGCTGTCTGAGGCATGGCTGAGCGCTGCACTGGGGAACACGGGAGCCACAACACACAGTCCGGGGTTCCCTTGCCACGTGCCCATGGGAGTGCTTGATGCTGAGCCATTCTCACCTGTCACAAAATACCGCTTTGCTTTTCATTTCCTCACCCTATTCATGTAAGAGTGTGGGACACATTCTTAACTCAAGGGTCACGGAAAAGGACGTGGTGCCTTGCTTCTGGCTCACAGCTTGTGTCGGACAGACTTCTGTCTGGGGCGTGAGAAGAACAGAAGAACTCTGTTTCTTTGCTTGATTTTTTTTTTTTTTTTTTTTTTTTTTTTTTGAGGCATAGACAAGGTACCACTCTGTAGCCCAGGCTAACTTATAGTTTAGTGTATCTTAGAGGCAGAACGCACATTTATCACCTTAAAGTCCTGGGCTTCATCCCATGGCCACCAAAGTAATAATAATAATAACCCTAAGAGAATATTTATAAAAACAAGATCGAAGTGTATTAAAGCAGAGAAGTCTTTAAAACCATTAGTTTATAGTCAAAGAAGCACAAGTACCCAACACCCCAGCTTAAAACCCACCTCCCCAGCACTTCCATGCTCCACAGACGGTGTCCTCTGCCAGGGTGCTCAACCAGTGTCCCTCGAGCAATTCCCACGGATCGGGAGGAAGAGCTCACAGCGCCATTAGAAATTCAGGCGTGGGGTCCTTGAAAATAATTCAACGCCATTTCCAAAAATAATTGCCGAACTTAAAGGCTAGGTTGCTGAGAGCTGGCAGCATGGCTCAGAGGGCTAAGGTACTTGTTGCCAAACCTGGTGAACTGAGTTCACTTGAACCCACCCAAGGGTGGAAATCGAGAACCCCTCAAAGTCGCCCCCTGACCTCCGCATGCACACTGCGGTGCTTGCACGCGAGCATATGTGCACGTGAACACGTAATGAGTCTCGTTGCCCTCTTAGGACAGGCTCTCTCACCTTTGCTTTTTTGGTTTTCGTTGTTTGTTTGAGATAGGGTTTCTCTGGGTAGCCCTGGCTGTTCTGGAACTCACTCTGTAGACCAGGCTGGCCTCCAACACACAGGGCTCCTCCTGCCGGCGCCTCCTGGGTGCTGGGATTAGGGCGTGTGCGGTGGCCACCGGGCCCTTCTCACGTTCTTTCTTGTGCGTTTCCCTGTTTCTTGCTTAGCTCAGTTATGGGGTGGTCTGGTGCCTGCAGAAACTCAGCGTTGACTCGGCCGCCTGAGACCTCTATACAGAGCCCCTGAAGGCTCGCTCGCCTTCTCCGGCAGTATCTCCCCTCCCTCCTCCTACAGATCAGAGATTTGCTCTCTCGAACCAAAGCCCCCGGCGGGCTGAAGGTCAGGGAAGACCAGCAGCTGGGGTTCTTCGTGGCAGGCCTGAAGTGGGTGCCGTGCGGGAATTACGCGCAGGTTGAAAAGCTAATGGAGCAGGGCTCCAAAATCAGGATGACGGCCTCCACCAACATGAACGCCAGCAGCAGCCGGTCCCACGTGCTCGTCACCATCCAGTTCAAGCAGGTGGGGGTCCTCCCGGGCGCCGCAGGCTCCGTGGCAGGGTTGCGGGGGGCGGTCCGTGGAATTCCTGCAGCCTGGACCAACCAGTCCTCAGAGTGCCCGCGGGACAAGGCTGGCTGTTTTCTTCTCACGTAAACACTATGCCTTGCCAAATGAATTTTGAGTCCATGTTGGGGAAGAGGCCTACTCCCCTGTGGTCCGGCATGGAGAATTAAGATTAGCAGGCCCATGGCTACCGGTCTGAGGAGCAGCCAGGAGCCAAGGGCACAGGCAGGGGCAGAAGCACCTTTCTGAGACTCAGCCTGACCAAGATTAGTTCACCCTGTGACACCGTTCATTAAGGCAGAGAGGACTTCCCCATTCTCCCCGGTGGGTGTCAGGGCGTCCGTCTCTAAGCCACATCCCAAAGTTGTTCTAGAAACTACAGTTGTTCCTGCAGCCTGGACGAACGCCACAGCCAGCTGTGATCACACGGGTCTCCTCGGCAACCGAGGAAACCATCATGTTCCCGCCAGGGACAGCGGGCGGAGGCAGGGGCTTGCTGGCCGCAGTCTGGCCAGAGGAGGGAGCCCCAGTACAGTGAGACACTGCCTCAAAATCAAGTGCGGAGTCGATGAGCAAGACATAGGATATTAATCTCCGTCCTCTGCATAAATACTCACTACTCACGCACGCACGCACGCATACCTGTGCACGCACATACAAACAAGCACACACACAACATGCACACAAACACACACACGGGGGCGGGGGATTTTGCACATTTTAACTGCCATTCACTGGGCAAATTTTACTATATACGTGGTTTTCCCTGTTATTTGAACTTATTCTAGGAGCAAGAGGAGACATTGTACGAAGGCAAATAAGTAAAGGGAGACCATGTCTTTTTTTTTTTTAAGTGAGAAAAATAGAATGTAAAAAAAAAAAAGTTAAGAACACTGGCTGTTTGTCCAAAGATCCTGAGTTATAATTCCCAGCAACCACATGGTGGCTTGTAACTGTCTATAATGAGATCTGGTGCCCTCCTCTGTTGTGCAGGTACAAATGCAGGTAGAATACTGTATAAATAATAAAATAATAAATTAAAAAAAGAATTCCGGAGTGTTTGTGTCCGTTCAGCTGCAGGGCCATAGCTCTGACCAGCTCATGACTTTGCAGATTTCACAGCATTTTATTTGTGAAAGGTTTACCGAAATGCCTGTGCAATGACTGCTCTCCAGGATGTCTCTGCAAGAGAGCTTTGCGGGACACTGAGGCCTGGGAAGGCAGCACTCTCAGCTGTCACGGCACGGCGACCGCACCTTCGGTGCCAGCTGTCACTGCCTCATTATTTTTGGAGTCTGAGACACGCTTGACGAGGCATGTAAGAGGGTGGGCCAGTTTGTCTCCTGGGGATCAACCTGACAGCCTGTGGCGTGTCTCCACAGGTTTTCCTGGACACAGCTCTCACCAAACAATCCAGCATCAACATGGTGGACTTGGCGGGAAGTGAGAGGCAGAAGTCCTCAGGGTCTGAAGGAGACCGGCTGAGGGAAGGATCGAGGGTCAATTTAAGCCTAACCAGTTTGGGAAACGTCATCAGGTATGGGAGCAACAGAGAGACAGTCACGTGTCTTAGTCGCTCTTCTGTTGTTCTGACCAAGGCAACTTGGAGAAGAAATAGTTTACTGGGCACTCACAGTTTTGGAGGATGAGTCTGCGGCCATCATGGCAGGGAGCATGGCAGAGGGCCAGTAGGCACGTCGCTGGAGCAGTAGCTGAGAGCTCACATCTTGATCTAGAAGCGGAAGGCAGAAAGTGCTAACTGGAGTGTTATGGGCTTTGGAAGCCTCAAAGCCCACCCCCAGTGACACACATCCTCCAACAAGGCCACACCTCCTTGTCCTTCCCAAACAGTTCCACCAACGATGGGGGGGGGGGGGGACCACGTATTTAAAGTAGTGAGCCATGGGGACAATTCTCATTCAAACCAACACATCATGATATGAAATGATGACACATGAAAGAGCAGAGGGTTTTGTTCCGGGTCCCCAGCGAGCCCAAGACCTGGATCCCATCCCCAGCTCCAAAACCTACTAAAGTCTATTAAATATGATTGATTAATAATAACCATTCATTCATGATTCGTTGGCACCATTGATCCATGCCCACCCCTCCTCTATATTTAAAATCGATTAATGCTTAACAAAATAACAATAGCAAAATAAATATACACCTGATCAACCCGAGAGCTAGCTGGTGCGGAGTTCCATGCCTGTCCTCCCCTCCCCTCACCCACCATTGTTCTTCCTTCCTTTGTTGACCTTTTTCTTTTCCAAAGGCAGGTGTTTGTGGGTGGGTGGGTGAGTACGAGTGCACGCGTGTCCTCGTGTGCAGAGACCAGGAGGTGGGATGTCTTCCTCAACTGTCTCCAGTGTAGTTACTGAGGCAGGGTTTCTCCACTGCTCAGACAGTCCAACTGGGGGTTCCCCAGGGAGGCCCCTGGTCTCCACACCCCAAGCTTCAGTGTGCTGCTACCTCTGCCTGGCTTTTACAGGTCTGCTGAAATCTGAACTCCAGTCTTCACCCTTCATCCAGTGAGCCCCTCCAGCCCCCTCCTGTCTTATTTATCACAGCATTTTTATGGTACATTTTAAAAACTTTATGTAAAAAGGTAAAGTGTTACAATTTCTTCTGAGAATAACTTTTAAAAGCTCTTTAATAAGGTATGATTCACAGTGAAGTACATACATCTTTTGTTTTGTTTTATTTTTAGTTTTGAGGTACATAAATCTTAAATGATTTATTCAATGAATTTATATATACATTTTCACACACACACACACACACACACACACACACACACACACAACGTAATTAGCACCCAGGTCAAAATATAAAACAGTTTCGGAAGCCTTGAGTCTCCATCACACCTCTCCTCATTGGGACACACTCCTTCCCCATTGGCACACCACCAAAACAAGCTGGCCTTTACCATCAGCTCCGTCTTTGTCTGTCCTGAGTTTTATAATTTAAAATTTTAAAATATGTATATGTTTGTGTGGCTGCGTGTGGGTATGCACATGTGAGTGCAATGCCCATGGAGGCCAGAAGGGGGCGTCAGATGCCCTGAAGCTGGAGTTACAGGTGGTTGTGAACTATTGTGGGAGTGGGAATCCAACAAGTTATCTGCGTGAGCGGTACATGCTCTAAAGCTCTGTGCCATCTCTCTAGTCCCTGTCTTTTGTGTAAATGAGGCTGTGGACACAGGCCTCTGGCTTATGTCCTGTCTTGCTTGGGCGCCCTCCCATGAGTGTCTGCTATTCTGTGTTTCGATTACTGTCACTTTCCAGGGTGCATTAGTTACTTCTCCCTGACGTGAAGCCACTTAAAGGAGGACCTATCTCGGCTCATGGTTTTGAGTGTGACCAGCAGGGGTGTGTGAGGCCCCTCCATCCTACCCCTGAGGAGGCAGCTCCCTTCTTATCCTGTCCACTGATTACTCTATCTCTGCTTCTTGGCGCAGTGCTCTGGCTGACTCGGCCATGGGGAAGAAGGTCCTGCATATTCCCTACAGGGATTCGGTTCTGACCAAACTGCTCCAGTCGGCTCTGGGTGGGAACAGCCGGACAACACTGGTAAGATCGTTCTTCCAACATGCGTCATTGGCTCAGCTCTTAGCGCGCTATGGCTCAAGTCACTCTCAACTCGCCCAGGACTTATCGCTTGGCTCTGCCCGCCACATCATTTCGCCGCAGCCCCAATGCCTGTGTGAAAAGGCTTCCACAGTATTGACTATTTCCTTATTATTTGCTGCAGCTTTTGGGTTTGCTATTTGGAATATATGTTGCTTTTCATTCTGTCTCTGTTTTATGACAGGGATAGAAAGCAGAGCCTAGCACACACCAGCAAGTGCTGTACCACTGAGCCATGCCTCCAGTATGGCATATTATAGATAATCACTTCTGGCATAAGAACAAAATTGCGACTGCTACTCTCAGCAGTCCATGGTGAGGCAATTAGTCTCCAGGCAGATGTGCAACCCCCAAGAGTCAGCTCTGTGGGTGCAGCCAAGGCCTTCTGCTCTCCAGTTGCAGAATGGGACAAAACTGGGCAAACGCTGCCTCTCCCCCAAACTCCCCAAACAGTAAAACACACCCTTGCTTTTTATATCATGAACTATTGCCTAAATACTTGGGTCTTAAAGTCTTCCTGAGTGTCAGTTATTTGTGGATCTCCATGGAATAAAACAACATCCCTGCAGGGCTCAGCCATTAAAGACAAGGCTTACAACCAAAAAACAATTAACATTCCTGCCAGGCAGCAGTGGTGCAGGCCTTAAATCCCAGCACTCAGGAGGCAGAGGCAGGCTGATCTCTTGTGAGTTTAAGACCACCTTGGTGTACAGAGTGAGTTCTAGGACAGCAAGGGCTACACAGAAAAACCCTGTCTCAAATAAACAAAACAACTCCCAAACAAACAAACAAACAAAAAATCCACTCCTCTGAGCTGGGGGTGTAGCTCAGGGTACAGCATTACCAAGTATACGATTCTGGGTTCTCTTTCCAGTACCAAAACTAGAACACCCAAAATACCTTCTGAATGTTTTGCTTGTTTTGAAGCAGGGTCTCACTCTTCAGTTTAGTGCAGGTGTATTCGTTTATCTCCTTTATTTGGGTTCTTGTATCTACCACTCTTCCCTCCCCCAGTCCCTTCCAATACCCCGACACCAGGTAGGAGAGAAGGTTAAAGGGGAAAGGGGGTGTGAGTTCCTTTTAGACTACTTCCTGCTGATTAAGGCATTGAGTTCCTTGAAGCAAGTCCAATCTTCAGCTCATTGGGGTGTTTCTAACTTTGTTTCTTTTCTCTTGACCACTTGACAAACCAGCAGGATCAGGAAGCAGCAGGAGGAACAGCTGAGCCTCCTCTCTTGGGGCTCTGGTCCTTTTATACCCTCTCTAGAGTCCCCCAAATTAAACCGTCTTCAGCTGGCAGAATCACACCCCTGCCAGAGCACACATGAGGCAAGTAGTCAGCTGCTGTGGACAGTCTGAAGCGGCCCCGTACCCCACACCTGGGATTAAACAAAAACACGTCCACATAGCATGACTGGGTTTTTAAGGACTCCAAAATTCTCCCTACATCGTAGGCTGGCCTCAAAATCACAGTCCTCCTGCTTCAGCCTCTCAGGTACTAGAATTACAGAAGTGTACATTCTAAGCCTTTCTCCTACCCCTCAGCCGGTCCCTAACCCCCATTGTAGTGTTTTAACAACAGCAAACTATTGGAGAAAAGGAGGTCGGGAATGAGTGTTGAGTGTCCCGGACCTAAATAAAAACCACAGAATGGTCACAGCCAACCTCCAAGCTCCACGACACCAGCCCCAACTTCAGCAAAAGTCTCTTAAAAGGAATTAAGCCTCTGGCTCCAACTCATTCCAGCGGATTCAAGGAACAGGCCGTAAACATTGGTTACATGAGCTGCTTGTCAACACAGTTCTCTTAAAGGCCGGTTAGAGGAGTGCACAGACTGAAGGAGAGCAGCCTTCAGTCCTGCCTGACTTAACAGCGTATTATTAACTTCGCCTGTGAGGTCCAGCAGAAGTTCCAGTCCTGCAGAGTGTGAGAGATATTTCCACAGTATTGTGTTGCCACAATACTGTTCCTGAAGCATACCGTACCTTTGCCCGAGTCTGTGACAGTCTTTCCAGAGAAGTTTTAGCAAAGAAGAAAGACCTGTCCTGAGAGTAGGCAGTAACATTCCCAAGGCTGGGGCTGTATAGGGAGGAGGAAGGAACAGGGAGCCCACCGTTAGAGGCTTTCTCCCAGCCCTGAAATCCTTAATCTTTGCTCTGCTCTTCCCACGACCCCTCGGGAAATGAGCCAAGAGAGATCCTTGTTGGCAGGTGATGCTCCAAGTGTTTTGTCTCAGAGATGGAAAGGCCACACAGGATCCATCACTGTGTTCTTGACAGGATCTGGACCGAGCAAAGCCTTTTCTGTCTGCCCCACTAATGCACAGCAACCCCTCAGTTTCCTGAGGACTTTGCAGAAGACCCAGTACCTCTGAGAGCCCGAGGCAGAGGCAGCAGGATGGGGACAGATCTCAGAGTTAGCCAGTGGCTGGTTCAAGTTCCAGTTCTGGCCAGGTGGCTTTGGCTGTGTTAGCTTTCTCTATTTGGGCCTGCTGCCCATCCTGATGACCTGAGTCCTAGACCCAGAACCCATATGGTAAAAGGAGAGAACCAACTCTTTGCAAGTTCTCCCCTGACAGATGCACACTGTGGCAGGCACACACACACAGAAACAAGTTCAGAGGTGTGGAGAGATGGCTCAGTGGTTAAGCTCACATGCTCTTGCAGAGGACCGAGTTTTGATTCGCATCACCCACCTGGTGGCTCACAACCATCTGTAACTCCAGTCCCAGGGAATCTGATTCCCTCTTCAGACCTCCACGGTGACCAGTCACACACACGGTACACATACATATAGGCAAAACATTCATATTATTAAATTAAATAATAAATTAAAAGCTAAGTAATAATTAAATTCACATAAAATTAAATTAACTACACAAATATAATTGAATGTTTCTTAAAAAGTAATTTAAAATTTAAATGCTGAAAACTATAGGATATACACTGTTTTGTGAACATTAATTTTGTCAGCATGTGTGTGCATGAAGTGCATGTACATGTACAGGTGGGAATGCAAATGAGTGAGTGTGTGTGTGTGCATGTGAAGGCCAGGCAACAACCTCGAGGGTCATCCTCAGGAATGCCATCAAAGACCCTTTGAGGCAGGGTCTCTCATTAGCCTGGAGTGCACTGATTAGACCAGACCACCGGCCAGTGAGCTCCATGGATCCTCCTGCCACCGCCCCTCAGGACTGGGGTGACAAGTGTGGGCCAGCACACTTGGCGTTTTGATGTGGGCTTTGGTATCAAACTCAGTTCCTCACACTTGCAAGGCGGGTACTCGACTGTCCGTGCCCCCCTCTTAGCCCCAAAATTAGCTATCTTAGTAGCATCGATGGTACGTTTCCAGATTGCAGCCATCAGTCCCGCTGACATCTGCTATGAGGAAACCTTGTCGACGCTGAGATACGCCGAGAGGTGAGTAGTCTGTGAGCCCGAGCTGGTTGTCCTGTTCTAAGTCACAAGTCCTTTGAGAACTCGGATGCTGGGTGGGTGGGGTTTGGGGTAGGAGTCCAGGAGAAGGAGAACAAAGCGACTAGCCAGAGAGGGATGAAAAAAAATAAAATAAAACAGAGAAGGGGGCGCTGCGGAGGACTTGGCTGCGCTTGCTGCTCTCCCGGGGACGACCAAGAACTACACCTTGACCTTAGTGTGGTGGTGTGGGGCCTGTAATCCCAGCACTTGGGAGTCACAGGCAGGTGGACCTCCGTGAGTTAGAGAGCCCTAGCCAGCCAGGTGAGAGATCCGGTCTCAAAAACCGAAACAACGAAACCCACACACAGTTCGGATTAGGCCTCCAATAAACCGCCTCTTCAGAGGCCTTTCCTGTGGGTGAAAACATTCCCCGGCATTCTTCATTGCGCAGACGCAGTGCTGTTTTCGTGCCAGGACAGTTTCTCCCAGCATCTGCAATGCCAGCTCAGACCTGGAGGTGGAGCTCTGGCTCCTCTAGAATGTCCCTTGTCTCCTGCCTCTGGCTGCAATCTTGTCAGCAGATTGCTGGGAGGCGATGTGCACAGAGAGGCACTGGGCGCTCTATACTCTGTCCCGGGCCTCTGTGTCTGACGCAAGCCCCGATGGGATCTGTTTAAATTTCTTTTTAAGGCAAGTGGAGCTTAAGACACTGTGGGGGTGGAGCCCCAGGGTCCAATCCCCAACACCAAAAGCACAAGACACCAGTTAAATTTGAATGTCAGAGAGTAAGTCGCGTTATGGGATGCCTGAGCACTGAGGTGGGAGTTGGGAGGGAGGGGAAACAGGACCAGAAACCCTCTGGCTGTCTGTAGCCTGTGCCACATAGGGAAGCAGTTTGCCTATGGCTTCCTGGATTGTAATTGTTGATGAAGCACGTTCTTGAATTAGCCAAGTATGTTCAGGACCTAGGGTATTCAGGGGCCAGGCACGGGGACTCGGCAGAGCTTCGTGAGTCTGTGGGAGTCCTGTGGGTTACTGAGATCAGTTTTGGTCTTAATGGTTGTAGCTATGTCTAGCCTGTTGCCCATAATGCACCCCAGCTATGAGGGTGACCCAAGAAATTTGTAGATGGCAACGGAACGCCACATGTCGAACGGCTGGACACACCGGCAGTGGTTTTGCCTGGGCTCTGGGCTTGCCGCTGTTACCCAGGGCTGGAGGTACAGCTCTGACTGGAAAGGGGCCTGAGAGTGCGTTTGTCATTGCACGTGACAGGGCTAAGAAGGTTCAGAACAAGGCCGTGGTCAACACCTGCACCCTGGTGAGGGCGTCCAGGGCTGAGAACAAGCTGCTGCTCGGATCCGGGGACGCTGGAGTGGCAGGTAAATCAAGTCAGGAGGCTGACACCCAGGGCCTAGCCTGGGGGGAGTGAGGACGGGCCATGTAATGGGGTGGGGGGAAGGGCAAAGTTTTGTTAAGGGTCTTTTGGCTCAACCTTCAAAAATTCCAGCTCTGAGGTCAGTGGGGTCTCATTTGTCACATGAAGCAAAGGCCTTGCGCTTTCCCACACTGCTTAGACAGGGTTAAGATCACCCACGAGGACACGTTTCCAGGCTTCATAGGCCGACTGCCACACCGCAGGCGTCCACTGCAGACAAGCCCGCCCGAGCTGGACGCGTAGGGTGCCCCCCAGTGCCCCACCCCACCCCAGCTCTGCTGGCCGCAAGGCTCTGAACGCGCAGGATGGTGACCTGAGCGTAACGTCTGATTCCCACGATCTATAAACCCAGGCAGGAAACATACGGAAAAACGGCGTCATAACTAGGCAAATCTGTCTAGTTAGATGGGAATTCCCTGAACGGATGGTCACGTGCCTGTACAGGTGAAGGGGGGGGGGTTGGGGCTCTGCGTGCCATGCTCCATGCTCTGATGTCTGAGTTACCCGGGGACTGAGCGGATGAGTCATCACTCAGAGCCACACAGAAGCAGCCCAGTCCCGTGTCCGTCCCGTCTCTACCCCACCCCCCAGCTCACCTTTGACGATGCCTGAAGCTTAAAGCCCCTCCGTCTTTCCAGAAAACTCAGCCCATTTCCTGGCAGAACTGCAGCTGGGGACTCGGGTAACCTGGGCCCACCTGCTGGAGCAGGCGCGGAGGGAGTGGGAGCAACAGCACGCGGCCCTCACACAGGTGAGGCTCACGTCGTCCACTCGCGCTCCGCCTCCCTGCACACAGCCAGCAGCCTGGGCCGCTGTGGGCTCCAGACTATGGAGTGGGCAGAGTTGGGGCCTGAATGATTCAAGGAGGTCACGGCATGCTGATGGGTGAAGACAGATGTCAGGGCTGTGGGAGATTTGTTTTTGAAGAACTAAGGACCGGGTGTGTCCCCTGGGGACAGTTTGCATTAGCCTGAGCTATTGTGTCTCTCTTGGCTGGCATTCACTTTCCGATCCTAACAGGCTATGCTGTGAGTACAGTAAATCATCATCGTGGTTGTGCTAGGGTGTGAAAACCCAGGGCCTTGCAAATGCTAGGCAATCTTTGCATCACTGAGCCACACTGTGCCCGCTTCTGAGCCGGGCTGTGAATGCCATCCATGGGTGAGAAAGATGCCCTGCCTGCCCACTGTGCCACCCTGACTCCTGCCAGAATCTTATTCTTAGCCATGAGGCTCTGAGCAAATGCCCAAGTCTTGGACCAGGCCTGGAAGTCTTGGGAGAGAGGGGAGACTCCAACTTGCCTTCCAGGAAGGTGGGTGAAGCCCAGACTAAGCCCGGGCTGGTGGGAGCAGAGCAGGATGTGGTCTCCCGTGTCAGCAACCCAGATCAAATTACAGGTCAAGGGTTCTGAAGGTCTGTGCATGACTCGGTGCCAGCAGAAGCCCTGTTAAAGAGCCTCCTGTGGAGCGTGACTCTGGCTTTAAGTGGGATTCAGAGCACAGGACTATGGAACTCTACATTCTAGTGAGAGGTGGCCACCAGGACTTTCAACTTCTTTGTTCTTAAGCAGAAGGAACTTCAGGGTTTAAAAATCTCACTGAGCCATGGCATCTGCTCTTCTTCTGTTTGTCCAGCCTCCATGAGCCCAATATGGTCCTACCCTTACTGAATGAACCCTGGCATCGCGGAGGAAGGATGCATGGGTGTCATTCTCTGCCATTCATGGCTGGTGCTCGGTTAGCTAGCAGCAAGTTAAAGGACACCCCTCCCCCACACCCCGCAAGGAGCAGGGAGCAAGGAGCCGGAGGATGCCAGGGGCCTGAAGAAAGTGGGCAGAAGTAGAGAAGAGAGAGGTGATAGAAGATGGCTGGGGGGTGGGGCAAAAGGAAGTGGGGGACCCTGGGCCTTGGAAGGGGCCTGCCTGGACAGCTCCCCTTCCTCCCTTGGTCCCTGGGACAGACTTCTCTCTTGTCTTCCTAGGAGCAGGAGATGGTGAAGACCCTCCCACATCTCCTCAATGTCAACGAGGACCCGCAGCTTACAGGGGTCCTCAAGTACTTCATTCATGACGGTACTTGATTCTGCCGCCCCCACCCCCAGGCCAGCTCTGATTCCCTTTTCTTCCTCCTTCTCCTTCCCTTCCTCTCCCCCTCCTTCCCTCCCTTCCCTCCCTCCTTCCAGCCTCCCCCCTTTTCTTTTTTGATTTTTTTAAAAAAATTTTGTACTACAAAACATATGGCATAAAGTTCACCTCTTTAACCACTCTTGAGAGTACAGTGCAGAGAGGTACTAAACCATCACCACATCTCCTTCCAGAACTTTCCATCATTGCCTCAAGCCACTAAGCACTGCCTCCCCACCCCCTCCCTGAGCTCTGAGTGACCATCACTGTTCTTTCTGTGTCTGGATCTCGCCGTGCCTCTTAGCAAAGAGATCCCCGAACGCCTGCCTTGTGTCCGTCTCAGTTCAGAGTCTAATTAAGCTCGTCCAAGGTGCAGCACGGTTTGGAATTCTTTCCTTGCTCACATGCCTACATTGAATGTTATCGAGACATCGCCAGCACACAGTCACGTCACACTTCTGTCCAGTGGTTTCTGAGGAGGTGGCAGCCTTTGGAATGTCTCTTCAGTGTGTACGCTACTGAATGGGTAGCCCAGAGCCCAGAGCCAGGGCGACTCCTGTGCTCCTCTCCCAGGACGCCATGCACGTCTAAGACAGGTGCAGGATGGTGGCAGGAGAGCCAGACCCACTCAGGAGCCACAGGGGCATACTGCACACCCCGAGTGGCCGGCCACCACAGAAACAGCTTCCAAGAGGAGCCTGGTGGGTCACTGAGGACCAAGGCCCATGAAGAAGCCAGCACTGTCACCAAACTGGAAATCCACCCCACCAAAAAAAAAAAAAAAAGCAGAAAGAAAAACAATTACACATAAAGCAAGGTTATGCCTGGTTATGATTGCTCAGATTAGATTAGAAAGCAAATTCTTCGAATGCTTTTTTTTTTTCCAAATGCTTTTAATGGGGGGAAAAAATCCCACTTTCAGGTATAAAAAAAAATCAAGCATATTACTTCATCAGGGCCAAATGCCAACAGTCTTTGAAGATAAACTGTCCTGACTCTTTACAGGCTCCTGTGATGGTGGTCGGGCTGCCTCAAATGCTATCCGTCTTCAAGGCCTGGGGTAAGAGCTGAACCGTGCTTTCCTTCCTCCATTGCTAGCCGGGTAGCTTCCAAAGACTTGTGATGGTCTGTGTCTGGGGGTTCCTGGCGGCTGTAGGCCCTCAGCTGGGTTTTTTTTTTTTTTTCTGCAACTAGAATAGCGTCCTCAGTGTCTTCCAAGGCCCTGCACCCTCCAGTCTGGGCCCTGCAGCCCCCTACGAGGCACAGTGCTTTGTGGTCGGGGGCAGCCGGAACTTCTCCATTGAGCACAGTTGTGGCCATCATGCAACTTGACCGGCCATGGTGTCACAGGCTACTGGGTGACCGAGGCAAACTCTTATCTTCTAAGAATTTCGGATAAGCACGTGTCCTTCGTGAATTTGGACGGCGGAGTGACAGTCGCGCCACACGGCAAGTGCAAGGTCATCGTTAACGGGGTACCTGTCACCAACAGGACAAAGCTGCAGCATTTGGTAAGCTCCTCGGCCAGCCGCAGAAGTGTCCCGGTGATGCCCTCCGGATGGGGGCAGTGGTGGGAGGTGGGGGCTGGTCTCTTCTGAAATGTCTCCTGTCACAGTGAGAGGGGCTGGCCGGGCCTGGGGCTTCCCACCTCCTGTCTGCTCCCAACTCACTGCGTCCCGAGGGCATCACTTCACTTCTCCGGACATCACCATAACGGAAGGAAAGGTGGAAATGGACACGCTCCATTTCTCAGTGCTCATATGACATTTGAGGCTTAAGAGAACAGTCCTTGGGAGTGATGGAGCGCCTACTTACACCAGGCCCGATTTGTGCCGATGTATTCCTCTGCCCTCCTTGGAGTCTTCCACCTCGGTGGCTCCTGCTGGCTTCCCTGAGGCCTTCTTCCTGCACTAATCACTACCCCAGAAGCCACACCCCTCTGAGACCGGCAGATGGCCCCACCCCTTCCCTTTGAGACACTACTGGTGAGCCCTCCCCCACTTCACTGCCCAGCACATCCCGCACCAGAACTGTGGGCGAGCAGCAGAGTGGTCTAACTCCCCAAAAAGCCCCCACGTGACATCTGCTCTTACATCTTCTGCCCTCCCAGAGGACTTTGAGATCATAATCCCAGTCAGACCCCAGCACTCCACAGAACCCCTGTTTTTCTTCTGAGGCCCTGACCTTGGTGGTTCTGTATCCTGGAAGAGGGTGTGGAGCCCAGGTGGTCATGGAGGGAAAGAGCTCTCTTCCCACTGTGGCGTGAGTAGGAGCCTGGGCCCCGAAGCAGGCTAGGCCTTGCCTCCCTACGCTCTTCCTCCCAGGACCGCATCATCTTGGGATCCAACAGCGCCTTCCTCTACATCGGGTTTCCCTCGGAGCGGGGTGCTGAGGACCTGAGCAGATTCGACTACGACTTTTTCCAGCTGGAGCGGGCAGCCGCTGAGGGAGTGAGTGTAGGCACACTTGGTAAGTGGTTCGGTGCCTGCCTTCTGGCGCCTTCTGGCACAAACACAAAAGCAGATGCTTTCATGGTGTCAGAGTGCAATGTGCAGAAAGTTAAAATGTGAGCACAGGCTCTCTCTCTCTTAGTGCATGCTGGGGATAAAAACCCAAGGCTTTGTACTTCTGCTTGTTGAGTGTGCCGCCACTGAACATCCACATATGATCTTCACAGAAATAGAAAACTGAATACATGTCAAAGATGTGCTTTACCCGCTAAACCTGCCCTAAGGGATGAGGGTGATGGCAGCCTGAACTTTAAACCTTGGTATGGGAGAGAGCTACATACAGCAGCACGTGGAGGCAAGAATGCTGAGTTGAGATCAGTGGGTTAGATGAAGGCCTTCAGCCAACGGCGCTGGAGAGAGATGGTGCTGGGCAAGGTCCAGGCCTTGGTCCGGAAGGAACTGCAGCTCCAGGTTTCTGAGTGGAAGATCCTTTGTCCCTCAGCCCACCCTCCACCCTCTCCCTGTCCACCTCCCCTCACTCCACAGCCTCGTCCCCCAGCACGGAGTCATGTGCTCAGGCTTGGCTGGACCCCACTAAGGGCGTTGTGATGTCTGGTGGGGGGGGCACCTATGCTCTGACCTGCCTTAATGAAGCCTCAGGTGAGGAGCAGTGCTGAGTTTACAGGTATGAGCCACCACACCCAGCTCTGCTTAGGTTTTTCAGAGCTCACTGGGTAGCCAAGGCTAGCCTGAAACTCACTGTGCAGCCCAAGCTGGTGTCAGTTTGTTAACCTGCCTCAGCATACTGGGTATTGGGATTACAGATGTGTGGCATCGCATCCACGTTCTGCTGTAGTTCTTGATAGAAAGCCAAGACCAAGACGGTGCCATGCTTCAGAATACCAGCTTCAAAGCCATGAGAACATGTGTAATGAGGATTTTGTAATTTTGGTTCCTTTAAAAAACAAGAAATGTTATGGGAATATGTTTCCGTTTTTATCGCAGGTGGAGGGATAAGAGGCTGCTTCAGAGCAGCCTCGTGCTCTAGCAGGGGTGTGGTTTTGCCAGCTGCAGAGAGTTTCTGTGAGTGTGTGACGTTTGGAATTCTGGGAACTTTTCAGAGCTGGGATCCTGAGAGACGCATTTGCTGTTGTTGGTGGTTGGATACGGTTTGTTGCGCTTTGTCAAGTAATCGTGCACAAAGAATCGAGAGGAAGAAATTAGATATCCTGATCACAAAGGTCAAACTTGCACAAGGGATGCCCCAACCAGCAGGAAGTAGTGTAACAGCAACAGTGCTGCTGACTTCTCTCTCTTACTTAGTGGTAGGGGCTTGGAAGGGAAGAAGGGATGGAGAGGGGTGGAAGAGAAAGGAACCCACAAAGTAGCCAAAATGCTGGCTACAGACATGGATTTGTGCCATGTAAAGTGCTGGGTGTGGTCTCATGTGGGACAGAGATAAGGGGATTGCTGGGGCTTGCCTAGGTTCATGGAGAAACGTTGCTTCAAGTGAATAAGGTAGAAAGTGGCAGAGGACACCTGAGACCCTTTAGTCTCCGCTTGCACCCTGCACACGCACACTCGTGTGCACACACACAGTTGTAAGCAAGAGCATCCACAGATAACCTACCTTTTCCTTTAGTTCTTCATAGCTGGTTGTGCAGATGCCTCCCCAGCATAGGAATAGTGGTGACAGAAAGTTCATCATGCCCCAGGCCTTGGGGCTGTCACACTCAGGTCCCAGGATTCTCATGGCAGCCTGCCGGGAAGTTCTGAGGCTTTGGTACCATGTGACCCCCGGGCTGCAGGAAGGCTCTGAAGAGCAGACAGGTCCTGACACAAGGCAGTGCTCGCTCACGTCCGGAAAGGGAATTAGGGCCTCCCATAATTCCCATAGTCGCTATGGCCCTTCCTCCGCAGCACCCAGACACAACCGAAATAAGAACAGGCTGTTTGCTGAGCAGATGAGGAGTCGACACAAAACCCAAGCCCCTCCTCTGGCCCATCGGCTCCTGCTTCTTCTAACCCTTGTAGTGAGAATTTTGGTTTCTTTAAAAACACAGAAATGCTATGGGAATATTTTTGTTTGTTTGTTTTAATCCCAGGTGTGGGATATGGAGCTGCTTCAAACTGTCCCCAGCAGCTGGCTGTAATTTGTTCCATGCTCGGGCAGGGGCATGATTTTGCCAGCTGAGCATAGTTTATGCTTGGAATTCTGGGGACTTTTCAGAGGGTTTATAAATGCCAGAGCCCAGAGAAGCATGGAGGTCGCTGTTGCTGGTTGTCGCTGTTTGCTGTTTAGAGATGTCCTGATGATGGAGGTCAAACTTGCCCCAATAAACTTGACACCTCTAACCAACAAGAAGTAGCCTAACGATACCAGCGCTCCCTTTCCCTCCAACCTTCGTTCTCTCCTACCTGGTTTTGGGGTGTTGGAAGAGACGGGGTGGTGTGAGGAGGTAGGAAAAAGAACACAAGAAAGTAGCCAGGAGTCCGGCCACGAACCCTCCCTTCTGGATAGTCCAGAACTACACTGGGCGAGGGACCTCGAAATCAAGAACAAGAAGAGCCGAGCTTTCAAGGCTGAGATGAGCAGCTGTGTAAAGGAACAGCTGAAACCGGGTGGTGGCGGCACGCATCTTTAATCTCAGCTCTGGGAGGCAGAGGAGGTGGATCTCTGTGAATTCAAGGCCTGTCTGGCCTACACAGTGAGTTCCAGGACTGTTGCACAGAGAAATCCTGTCTTTAAAAAAAACAAAGCAAACAATAAAACAAAACAAAAAACCTCACCAGCAACAAAAATCATACCAAAATAAATAGCTGAGCGTCTAAGTTTATTGACGGCTGAAAAGCATAGAAGAAGCAACAGACTCACTTCCTCCCTGACTCTCCTCACTAGGTGCTCTGAGCCCTGGAGCTGGCCAAGCCGACCCCAGCATCTTAGCTGTGTTCCAGGACTACGTCAAACTCATGCCGATGGTTGTGGAAGCAAATCAGATGAGTGAAGAGCTGGAGAAGGTAACATTTTCCCCCGAGGATGGAGCCATGACAGGTCTTGAAAGGCCCTTGGGGTCTAGGGAAGGATGAGGCTTTCCCGTGCCGGCCCTGAGAGCTAGTGACAGGGCTAAACTTAGTCAGGCCTTCCCAGCCAGCCTGAGCGCCTGCCTCCTCATCAGAGCCACTAGCATCCGACCAACACTTACTGGCCACAATTGCTCACCTCACCACACATCTCCATCACCTCAATGGCTGATAGGCCACAGAGGAGACCTGGGTTAGGTCCTGATGACACAGGGTCCTAGCCAGCAGGAGCCTTGAGAGGGGATTAACCAACTTAGGAAGTACAAACGTTAGTTCCAGGGTACCTCTGAGAAATTCTGGTGCTCTGCCATTTGGCTTGGCAGGAAGCCCAAGGAATAAGAAGAGTCAGGCTGTGTTCTTTTACAAAGCCTGAGGCTGGAAGACGGAGAAACTGTAAAAGAAATATGATGTAGGGGGTTGTTCATGAAATGTTTCTTTACCAGGGACTTAAAATGGAATTGAAGGTGAAGAATTTAGCATCCTCAGACTCCAGGGGCCATGACCTCCAGAAAGAGGTCATGGTGAAGGTGACCAAACAACAGACTCATAAGGTAAGACCTCATCAGTGGACAGGCATGTGCCTTTCTGGAAAGCTTCCAAAGTCCACGGGGATTTTTGCCAGTTACATCCAGCAGACCTAGACAAGACACCGGATGTTCTCTGAGTGGGAGTTATGTGTGGGGACACTTTCTCTCAAAGTGCCGGTTCCTAGGATCTTTCCTGTAGTGACACTGTGCCTTAGTTAGGGTCACCGCTGTGATGAAACACCACAACGAAAAGCAACAAGGTGAGGAAAGGGTTTATTTCCCTCATTCTCCCAGCCAACAGTTTATCGTGGAAAGCAGTGAGGGCAGGAACTCAACCTGGAGGTCACGGATGGGTGCTGCTTTCCGACTTGCTCCTCCCGGCCTACTCAGTCTGCTTCCTTATAGCGTGCAGGACCGCCATCAGCCCTGGGCCCAATCCTCCCTCATCAGCACGACTTAAGAAAATGCTCAGCAGGCTTGCCTGCGGCCTGACTTTTATAAGAGACATTTTCTCAGTTGAGGTTTCCTCCTCTCTGAGGACTGTCGAGTCGACGCAAAACCAGCCGGCACATGTCGTATTAGCTACTTCTGCTAATGTGAAAATACAAAGACATCCCGAGAGTGGAGTCTATGCCGAGGGAAGTCACGTGACACCAGCCTCCATCAGCTGGTCACACCGCATCGTTAGTCAGGAAGCAGATGCGAAGGCGGCTTCTGTTCAGCTCCATCTCCCTTTCCCCTGAGGCTGGGAACTCAGCCCGTGGAATGCTGCTTCGCGCCTCCCACTTCAGTTAACCTAGATAATCCCTCACAGGCATGGTCAGAGACTGACTCCTCGGTGATTCTAGACCTTGTCCAGTTTCCAGTCAGGGTTAACTAGCACGGACACCCGCTAAAGACCCTCTGTTCACACTGAGCGTGACTCCCAGGCCTTAGTACCAAGCTGCGGATGGTGGTGCACGCCTGTAGTCCCAGTGCTAGGGAGGCAGAGGCTGGTGGATCTCTCTTTGAGGCTAGTGTGGTCTTCAAGTTTACCCAGATGGCCATGGTGACCACGTCTCTCTGTGTGCGCATGAGACAGAAACATACGTGTCTGTATGGCAATTCTTCACATGCCTGGAGGCCAAGAGAGACAGAATGTTTTTCCTGCAGCTGTCCCAGAGAAGGGGTTGCTGGTTTTACTTCATCCAATTTTTTGGTTTTTTTGTTTGTTTGGTTTGGTTTTTTGAGGCAGGATTTCTCTGTGTAGCCTTGGCTGTTACTTCTGATGGGGCATTTTCAGTCAAGATAATGTCCATCTAGATTCCCTAACATTTCAGCTTAAGGTTCTCCACAGCAGGTGCGTTTGGAGGCCCTGCCCTTGCCCAGTGAGAGGCAGCAACGCCTGCCCTGGGCTTGTTGCTCCCTGGGGGTGAACCCCTGAACAAGAATGGAAACCTGTTTGTAGGCTTCTGAATAGAGCTAAAGTACCTGTGCTTAGTTGCAAGAAAGGTGGGGAGGGGTTCTTCCCACCATGTGGCTGTGCGCCTGCTATGGAGCCCTTTCTTGGCTGTTCTGTAGACTAATTGTGTGTGTTCATCGTGTTTGTCTGTAATAAAATGTCACTCATTAACTGATCCAGGGTTATGACCTTAGCTCTCAGTAGGCTGTTAGTCCAACACAGGACTTGCTGAGCCATTTTGTTCTGTGGAAAACCAGCGGTTAAATCTGTTTCCTCACCTTTTCCAACTTCTAGACACCACCACCATGCCTTGGCTCGTGGCCTCTCTATCAGCCTCGAATTATCACCGTGGCTCTACTTCCATCACACTAAATTTGGTGTTCTAGAAGGGACTCAAAAAGCTAAGTCTGATGAGAGTACTAAATGATCTTCCCAAAACTCTACCCATGAGGAGCAGCAGATTGGTAAAAATAAGAGGTGGATCATTTACACAGCAAATGAAACAACGCATGGGTATGGTTTTAGTAAGAGTGGCCCACACAGGCTCATATATTTGAATGTTTAGATTCCAGTTGGTGGGACTGTTTTGGGAAGGATTAGGAGTGTTCTTGTTGGAGGAGGTATGACACAGGGAGTGAGCGTTGAGGTGTAAGAGTCATGCCAGCCCAGTGTGACTGTCTCTCCTTCCAACTTGTGGATCCGGATCTAAAGCCTCCAGCTGCTGCTCCAGGGCCATGCCTGCCTACACGCTGCCATTTTCTCCCTCATGGTAATCATGGACTAGCCCTCTGAAACTGTATGCAAGCCCCAGTTAATTATGTTCTTTTATAAGTTGTCTTGGTCATGGCATCTCTTCACAGACAGAAAAGTAACTAAGACACCAGTGACCTCCCTTTGCATTCCCAGGTATGGATCTGGTCAAAAGCCAAGTTTATCAATAGGAAATTCCTGATGGAAGAACTTTACCAGCGCTTTCTAGAGAGCGAAGACAGCCAGGTGGCTCAGGAAGATGACCCTTTCTGGGACCCTGTGGAGGCTGTCCACTTGGGATCAGCACACATCTGGCTGCAGTCCCTGGCTCACTGTATGATGCTGGAGGAACAGGTGGAGTTTTTGAACTGCGATGGGCTGGAGGAGGCTGTGCTGCACATCCGAATCGCCCCCTGCTCCCCGGAAGGATGGTGAATCTCAGCCCCTCCCAGAAAGTTCTCACCAAGGCAAGGGGGGGGTCAGCTTGGTCCCTGAAGTGGTTACTGATGAGACAGGTGATTGCGCTCATTCAAGATTTGGCCTTGTTGAGTCTGACTCTTGACAAATGCTCAGCATTTGAGACAGCTCAGCAGTGCCCTGGGGAACCAAGGGAATGACAGGACATCCACAAAGAAGCAGATGGAGTGAGGAAGCCTGGGTTGGTTTCATGAGGGAAGAAGCCTATGTTGTGGGCTCCTGGAACCCTGGAAGTCTGGCACTCCTTCTCAGGATGCTCGTCCCACTTCGCAGGCATCACAGCCAGAGACAGAAAGTTGGTCTCTGCTCTCCATCATCTTGGCAGGGGCCTGAACTTGGCTTCTCAGCTTGAGGTTAGGGTCAGGTGTCTTGACTCCTTTGGTGCTGTCTCTGGACTCCAGATTTATTTATTTTTGTTTTAGACCTTAGGATGTTTATATAGAAGTAAAAGGGTTTTAGCAATCCTAAGCACAGAGGCTAACAGGAGCCTGGGCTTGGAACAAACACCCAGTGTGACCATTTGTCTTGATGAAGAGGCAACCTGCTAGGGAAAGGAGGAGAGCCCTCAAGTTCAGGGTCCAAAAAGCTGCACTGAACAAAAACTTAAGGTCTACAGAGACTTTAGGCCATCGGCTGGTTGCTTGGCTACCTTGGCTGTCTAGGCTGCCTAATGGTCACATTGAAAATGAACAACATGACATCCTTGAAAGTTTCAGACTTAGTGAGAGGTCCCGTTAGAAAGCTGTCCAAATGGGTTTCTGAGGATAGAGGGCAGATGTTGACTGGACTGTGACTAACTCACGGTGGTAGATGAGAACTTAGGCTGTAGCATCTGAGAAGTCAGTTGGCTCTCCTCCTCCCCAGGACCAGCCCCAGCCTCAGTGTGCGTTCAGCACCACACGCAGTCACCACATGAGATGTTTGTATTAGTCTCTGGGCCATGAGCTCTTGGAGATGGTATCTTTTCCAGAAGCACTGTGCAGAATCAGCTCTTCTGTGACTGGATTCTGCAGTGGATATTACTACCCAGCCCTCCCTCAGGGCCATTATCTACCTGCTAAGGACTCTCATTGGAATGACATTTGAGTGCTAAGTAGCCTGGGTCCAGCCGGCTCCAGAGACTGACTTTCAGCTCCTGTCTGTAGGGCACGAGGCGAGGAGGACATGGTGATTGACCCTCTGGAGCTTCTGGGCAAGAGAATTGACTTCCAGATTCACATCGTGCGGTGCCTTGGTGTCAAATGGCTAAAGGAAGATGCAACGCGGGGCATTCAGATGGGGTGAGCATCTGCAGTGCACAGGACCTGCACACGCCACCTGAGTGGCTCCCGGAGGGGAGGGAGGGGCCTTATTGCTTTTAACAGATGAGTTCATCAGAAAGTTCTAAGTTTTTCTGTTTGCTCAGCTACAAAATAGCTACATCAAGTAGAGAAGCCTCAGGGCCCTCCAGGTTACTTGGATGGCTGCTGAGCCTCATACAGGGTTAGACATTTTAATTGTTATAAAAAATGACAGTATAGATATGCCAGATGGGGTTAAATTCATTTGGCTCAAAGAATATTGAAAAATAAAGGGGTGTTTTAAGAAGTTTAAAAAAAAACAAAACAGTTGAGTGGTGATAATGAACACCTTTAATACTGGCAGTAGGGAGGCAGAAGTAGGCAGATCTTTTCTTTTGTGAGTTTGAGGCCAGCCTGGTCTACAGAGTGAGTTTTAGGACAGCTAGGGCTACACAGAGAAAACATATCTCGAAAACAAAACAAAAACCCAAAAACTAAAAGAGCAAACAAAACAAAACAACCAAATACCTACCTCCCAAGGAAATTTAGCACTTTAGATCCTCCAAACAGACTCTGAACACTGATTAAAACCCTTCTTCCCTGTTGGACTTACTAGCTATGTAATGATAGTCACTCTGACAAAACACGGCGGAGACAGAACTTGTAAGAATCCTAACTGCACTGGGCTGTAGGTCTGTGACTTGCCTGATTGTTTCCTTCATAGGTATGTCCCTTCTGCTTTTCAACTATGTTTTATATTCTTGCCGCAGGTACAAAGTTTATGATCTTCCAAATATTTTGTATACCAAGCCTGTGTGGAATAATGTGAATCCCCGAATTGAAGAGACCATCCACTTTGCAGCCTTGGGTGCCTCTCTTGAGTTTCTGAATTATTTAATGACAAACGCCCTCATTGTCGATTTGTGGGGCCTCCAAGGTACTTGCTTGCTCAGTCTTTCCTGTGGTGTGCTGTTCAGCCAGATCTAATGCTGCAGGGGGAGAGGAGAGAGGCAGGCGGGTCTCTGTGGCGCCATCTTCCGCCCGGCTCCTGGGTTCCATGCGGTTCACCTCACCTCACTGGGCTCAGGCCGGCTGAGACTCCTTTCTTTGCTGGTCTCTCACACTGCAGAAGGCTGTGTCCACCTGGGCTTCTCTCAGCTGGACGTCCTGCTCACAGAGGAAGGCCACGTCATGGTAGACAGCAAGAATTTTTCCAGCATGAAGAAGGTGGGCCAGGTGTGGACACGGCAGCTCACGGGGACTTGACGGCCTTGGACAACCTTGGTGACACCCCCAATGAAAGTGCTCTGGTGCCTTTCCGTGCGCCCTGGGGGATTTAAATCCCTCCCTACTCCCCCAGCCCTTCCCTGTTTACACAAGATAGTATGACCAGCTAGTGTGGAGGGCGACTATTCCGCAACAGGCTGAGCTGCCTTATCCTCGGCAGATCACATCAAACCAGATGCCAGAACTTTACCAGAAGCTGCTCCGGTCAGAGCAGGAGACGGAGCTGCTCAGACGCGTGAACAGAGCCCTGAGAGAAGAAAACGTGCTTCTCAAGGCATCACTGGAAAACACTGGTTCTGCTCAACAGGGTGAGAGTCGGCCATCGACCGCTTCTTCTCATTCCCATCTCCATGTTTGGCACGTGCTAGTTCTCTAGACTAAGAAGTAATTTTTAAAAAGTATTTAGTGTGTGTGTGTGTGTGTGTGTGTGTGTGTGTGTGTGTTGTGTTGTGTTCCCAGAGGCCAGAAGAGGGCATCAGATGGATGCCCTGGAAATGGAGCGCAGATTGTTGTGAGCCACCATGTGGGTGGTGGGACTTGAACCTGGATCCTCTGGAAGAGCAGACAGTGCTCTTAATTGCTGAGCATCTCTCCAGCCCCAGAACAGGAAATCTTAACGAGTTAATCCATATCCTAGACCATAAATAAAAAAACAGAACTTTTTTTTTCTTTTGCTCTATGAGATTTCAAGTGGGTCCAAAGAAATAAAATGTCACCAAAGCCAGGTGTGGTGACACACACCTTTAATTCCAGCACTCAGGAAGCAGAGGCAGTCTGGTCAGAGTGAATTTCAGGACAGCCACAGCTACATGGAGAAACCTTGTCTTGAAAAACCAAATAAATAAACACAGAAATGCTTAGATACGGAAGAAAAAAAATAACTTTTCTTTCTGTCCCAGCCCAGAAGTCAGGTAATCCAAACGGAGCTTCTATGACAGCACAGCCGCCCACAGCTACAGAGCCTAAGCAAAGTTGTGCTCAGCAAGCCAGCTGTGATGCGCAGCTGGCCAGAGCGCTGAAGGCGTTCTATCAGGGCATGAGCGCGGCCAGAGGGCGGCTCCTCACTCTGAGGCAGTGCAGACCTCCGGTGAGTAAGCAGCCTCCCTGGAACACCCAAACCACGCCCCGCTAAACTTAGAGATTTGCTGGCACGACGATGGGAGGTGTGAGTGTGAGACGAGCAAATTAATAGTGTGGGTCCTCAGCACTCGGGAGGCAGAGGCAGGAGGGTCTCTGAGTTGGAGCCTAGCCTGGTCTACAGAGTGAGTTAGTTCCAGGACAGCCAGTGCTACCCAGAGAAACCCTGTCTTGAAAAACAAAACAAAACAAATTCTTGGCAAACTAGGAATCAAATGGATAATCTTCAGTCTCACCAGGGAAACACTAAGCCTGGATGAGGCTCCATGCTAATGACTGACAGTTTTCCTCTTCAAACAAGGAAAAGCCCCAGGTTCTGGCTAACCCACCCCTGCGATTTCAGCTTTCAGTCAGCACACTCAGACAGCAAATACAAAGTACAAGGGCTGACGAGGGGAAAGGGATTGCGTATGCGCAGGCCGTTAAACACTTTGCACTTAACTGACCCAAGTCTCACAACACTCACTCTGTGAAGATGTCATTATTTAGGTACGAATTAAGGGGCAGAGCTTCTTAAAAAGACAAAGAATTTATCATGGAGACCAGGCTGGCAGCTGCTTCTGGGAGAGCAACAGTATGTGAGAGAAAATTAGGAAAAAGCTGGGTGCTGGGGAAGTGGCTCAGATGGTAAGGTACCTGCATGATGACCCGAGTTTGACCCCAGAACCATGTTTAAAAAAAAAAGCCCCGCAGGCAGTGAGTGTATGAAATCCCAGGCTTGGGGACAGGCAGGCAGGGTATCCCTGGACCTCACTGGCCAGTCAGTAGCCTATTTAGTCATTATGAACAACCGAGATTGAACCTGGGCTCCCACAGGCACATCTGCGAACACTCCTCCTCCCCAGTCTAAACAGAGACATAAGCACAGCCTGACTAATCAATTTATATCTTATGCTGACTATCCCTTTTCTAAAAGGATTAGTTTTGGTTGTTTTTTTATTTGGGGGGGGATATTTTCATGGACTTTTAACTGAAATGAAGGTCCCTCACTCAAAAAGGCAAAGAGCTCTAAACTTCCTGACTGCTAATCCAGAATTATCAAGTATTAACATTCAGAATAAAGAAATTACCTTTGATAGGGGGAAAAGAAACCTGGAAACTTCATGGGGTGGGGGATAAGAAAGGCAAAGGCCCAACAGCAGAGATCTATTAACGGAGGAAACAAACCAGCCTGGGCCGGTCCCCTGCCTGTCCCACCCTCTCCTCTACTGATGGTCACTGCTCCTCCGGAATCCCTGCTCAGGGGTGCTTGCTCCCACAGGGCGGGGAATATTTCAGCAAAGCCCTACATCTGGGAGTGCTTGCACAAGCCTCAGCACGTCTACAGCACTGAAAAGACAAGCACTTTCCAACTTGAAACTGTGGACTCTCTCATTCACTCTTGGTAGATTAAACGGCCTTCCTGAAGCCAGCCAGTTAGTTACTACTGACTGCTCATCACGTTCTGTTCTGATGCAGTTCCTTGGTCACGTGGGAAAACTTAGTGGGCACCCTTCACTTGTACAAAGTACTTTTACTCTAGTCATAGAAGCCTACTGTCTTTTCTTTCTTTCTAGGAAGACGATCAGATGCTCCGACCTTTTGTGCACCAACAGTCACAGATGCTAAAGGAATTGGAGGACCTGCTTGAATCCAGTTTACAGAAGCTCAAAGCTGATGTTGCTTTCATAGTGAAGAAGAAGAAGGAGTATCTACTGCCTAGCCAACAGTGAAGATGAGCCAAATGAAAACTCCTCTGACTTAGGCTCTGACTTAATGAGCTTCACAGACTCACATAACTGTGTCTACCATTTTTAGATAAGGTGCCCTCACTTGCCTCTTTTCTGACAGGGACTTGCTGTGTGGACCATAATGGCTTTATCTTGCCTCTGTAGCCCAAGCCCCAATACAGGGATCACAGACCTGTGCCACCACCACATTGGGTCTTAACTGGATTTAAAAACCCTCTAAAAATTGCTGGGCAGCGGTGGCATATGCCCTTGATCCCGGCACCCAGGAGGAAGAGGCAGGTGGGTTTCTGAAGACAGAGCAAGTTCCAGGACACCAGGGCTACAGAGAGAAAGCCTGTCTTGAAAAAAAAATGCTGTGAAAATTAATGCATATGCAAGATGCCTGGTGAATGTTAAGAACCTGTAACTCTGGATTTGATCATTCAAGGTTCAGTCCTGGCTAAATCTATCACTTATAAATTGTACCATGTGGGGCAACTCATCCACCCTCTCTAAGCCTCATTCCTCATCAGTTATTTGGGATGGTTAATAATTACCAACCCCCTGGCAGACAGTGTGCTCAGCATTTAGCATCAGTGCTTTTGTGGGAAACAGCTCACATTCGTTTTTTTTTTTTGTTGTTTGTTTTTGTTTTTTTTCCTTTAAATGGCTCGTATCTGCGATCATAGAACAGGGTATAAAATAGAAGGACCACTAAGAGTTCAAGGGCAGTCTGGGTTAAGTGAGACCTTGTCTCAAAAAAATAAAATAAAATAAAAAGAACAGGCTGGAGAGGTGGATCCGTGGTTAAGAGCATCTCCTGGTCTCACAGAGGACCCAAGATCAGTGCCAGTCCCCAAGGGGTGGCTAACAACTGGCTCTAATTCTATCTCCAGATGACCCAGCGCCTGCCCTCTACAAGTACCATACACACATACAGACACCTACAATACATACATTCATACACATAATAAACCTTTTTTTAAAGGAAAAAAAACAACAACCATAATCAGAGAAGCTTCTCTTTGCAATGAATGGTTGTGACTGCAGAGAATCATTGCTGGTCAAGGTTAATGGTACGTGACAACTGAATGCTCATCTCTAAATAGAACATTTAAAAAAGAGCTGGGAGAGGAAAAATGACAGTGGGCTACTTTCTTCTGGTCATAACACAGCCATTACAACCATGGTCACGACGGCTGTGGCTGCCTGCACTGAGCCTGTCGGCTATCAATCACAGGTTGGAGAGGGGCTCACTGGGCCCTGCCTCTCCCTGCTGAACCATTAACTACTGAGTTGGGGACAGATACTGTTTTCAGCTGTGTTCTCACTGGATGCTATCCAGTGGATAGCGCCAAACCCATGGGTGCCCAGGCCATGGTTAAACTCAATGGGACACAGAAGAAAACAAAAAGTCAGGAGTGTGGGGAAGTGACAGGGTTGTTAAAGGGTGATGAAAGAGGTGGTGTGAGAGTAATCAGAGTGCGTTATATACATGTATACAATTGTCAAAGAACAAATTTAATAAAAGCTTTCTTTAAAAGCAGGAAATTCTAATTTGTGACAAACGAGATAAGCTTAAGAGGACACTGTGCTAAGTGAACAATCAATCTACAGAGAGACAAATATATCATTTCATACATACAAAAAATAACTGACAGAACTGATGGTGAGATGGTGTGTACCGGGAGCTTGAGGGAGGTGGTGAAATGGAATCAGGAGTCCTTCATCAGTGGTCAAAGTCACAGGGAGGAAGCCTGTGTGTTCTGTCCCAGACTAAGTATAGTTAACAGTAATGGAAATGACAGGATTTTAAATGTTCTCACCACAAATAATAATTTGAGATGGTAGATGTTATTACTTTGTTTATTCTATAGTGTGTACATGTATTTATCTTTTTCTGTTGTTGCTGTTCCCAGATAGGGTCTAATTTATGTATGTAGCTTTGGCTGTCCTGGACTATGTAGACCAGGTTGGCATAGTCACAGAGCTCTGCCTGGCTCTGCCTCCCAAGTGCTTAAATTAAAGGTGTGCACAACTATGCTTGGCTAAATATGATTTTTAAAAATTAATTTTTGTGTGTGCATATGTGTCCATCTGTATCACTTGTGTGCAAGGAATTCCGAGGCTAGAAGAGGGCATCAGATCCCTTGGAGTTACCGAGAGCCACCTGATGCAGGTGCTGCCAATCAAATCCGAGTCCTCTGCAAGAGCAGCAGGAACTCTTGGTTGCTGAGCCCTCTCCATAGCCCCTATGATACCCATTTTGAATCTCATAAATATATACTATTATTTGCTAACTAAAAAATTTAAATAGAAGTAATTTAAAAAATAAGAGCTCATCTCTTTCAGGCTGAATATCTCCATTCTTTCGTACAGAGAACAGAGAGGGTCACCAAGCGTTTATGTTCACAAATGGGTGGTGCTCCTATAGAAACAGCACAAACACTGACTGTGGCCAGGATTCTGTTGCTTTTCTTGCTGAGATAGGGTCTGTAGCCCTGGCTGGTCTCCAAACCCCGACATTGCTGAGACTGACCTTGAACATCTCATCTTCCTGCCTCTGCCCCCCCCCCCCCGAGTGCTAGTATTACAGGTGTGTGCCACCACACTCCGTTTATGAAGTGCTGGGACACCAACCCAGGACCTCATATGCTAGGCACACCCTACCAACTGAGCTACATCTCCAGCCTTTGAGTATATGTATGTCATGTGATTATTAGAGGAGGAAATGTTCTTTTCCGTATTCTAGTGCTTCAATGCCAAACATGTCTGAAATGCAAAAAAAAGCAAATTTGAGAAAAATTCTGCTGAGGCTGTCATGATCAACAAAGTTAAAAGCCATTTGCTTAAGACTAATCACAGTTATAAAGTCAGGGTCAGAAAGATGCAGTAGACCAATCACAGTAGGACACTTTAAATAGTAATGATGTACAAAAATAAGCAAGTCCAGAACAAAAACAAAACCCAATACCAACCAACCAAAAACAAAACATTACTCAATTAACAACCCTTTATTATTCAACTGAGGTGAACAATCCAAAAAATCAGTTCATGTAGATGGATGAGAAAGCAGACTAAACTAGAAAAAAGTACAGTTTTTCTTAGCAATTGCTCACACACTGTAGAGGACCTCACAGGAGGGCAAGATTTCACAACACCACAGCAAGGAAGGCAGACGCTACTGCCCAGCCTAACCACAGCCACTAGGGAATGCTGTCGGCAACCAGCAGGGACCCTCCTTCACCACCTGACCTTCCGGTTCACTTGTCAATAAAAATGTTAGTTTTCTCTCACAATCAATGAAGTCATAAAAACAGCTGATATATGAAGCTTAGGATAAGATAGTATAATTTCCTGCTTTTAATGTACAGATATTTTATACTTGACAGTCTTCCATATACAGTCAGATAGGCTCATAGAAGAATTTCACATATCAAATAGAGAAGCTGTTTGTTAGTTTGTGCATTTTAGGATTCAGTTAATCTTCAAATGTTTAGACTTCAGAGCTGCTAATGACACTAAATTCAATGCCATGCTTGTTGAGTCTGTCAATCAGCTTTGTTCTGGAGAAAGCTGCTCCAGGTGTGAAGACACCGCCCCTGAAAGACAGTGAAAATAAAACACAGTGCCCGTGGCTCCTCTCCAGCTCTCTCCTCTGGAGGGCTAGCAATCTCCATCTCACTACTCCTGAAAGCCAAGTCTTTACTGTCGTAGCTACTCTGGCTCCATCCTAAACCCAGCCAAATGAGGACATGGCTTTTACTCGAGAGAAACTAGTCCACAACATGGCTCAGCTTCTCATGATGTTTCCATGCTACAGGTGTGCTCAAGGACCCTCTGAGCATCACACAACTGAGCCTTCACACTCAAGGGGACTAAATAAAAAAATGAATTGGATTCACTCTGCTAGCCAATTATTATTAAACAGCACTTAAAGTTGATAAAATAAGTTTCTTTACTATAATGGCCAATATTTACAAGAATGCTAAATGATAAGTACTTGAAATTTTTAATTAGGTTTTATTACATGCACTTTTATAATTTGCTTTTCAGCTACAGGTTTCTGTGTGCTGGCGAGGCTGGCTTAGTTCTAAGGGCACCAGCTAAATGCTCAGTAAAAGAGCACACTTCCTAACCACCTACCCAGCAGCCATGACTCAATCCCCATCTGTACAAACCCCCTCTCTACAAACAAGGAGTAAACTCAGTCCTGATTAGGGACGCCAGATAACACTGCAAAATAAACAATAGGGCCCTTTTCTGAGGGCCAGGCTCCTCTACTCCTCTAGACTTGATATCTATCTATCTATCTATCTATCTATCTATCTATCTATCTATCTATCTATCTATCTCTGAAGCCAGCTTATGAGATTCTCATTCAACTTCACAGTGATTCCAAAGGCAACTTCTTATCTAAGAAGTTGTCCTTGGCATTTGGCATTGCTTGAACTTACATCTTTGGTCCAAAGGAACACAAAAACTTGTGTGTAGACCCAAGACTGAAAATCAACTAAAAATTAGCTAAAATGTCACACATTTAAAAAGACACCTTCTCATTATAAGAAAGCCAAACTTACCCTTTTGGAAGGTCAGAGGCATCATTGAGGAAAGTCATGGCAGCCTGAACCATGGCTATGGGAGTAGCCACGTAGCCAGCCTCTGTAGGAAAGGGTTGGGCAAAGAAAAGTGTTCATGAAATGGACATTACTCCAAAATCAATGGTGCATTTCATGTCTAGCACTGAGTATACAGAAATTTTTTCAATAAATATTCTGGTCACTTAAAAACAAAAATAATAATAATTAACATTTATATAGTTCAGGTTGAATATCCTTTATCCAAACTGCTTGGAACATCTCTGCTTTAGGTTTTGTTTGTTTTCATATACTGGAATATATACACACTTATATAAAAATATACAAACACACATACTGAAATTATTACCCTGGAGGTAATTTTTTTTTTTTTTTTAAGATAGGGCTGGCCAGGGTCAGCATGGAACTATCAGAGATCCACCTGCCTCTGCCTCCCAAATGCTGAGATTAAAAGCATGCACCTATGCCTGGCCTTGGAGATTTAAAAAAAAAAAAAAAGATTATCTCTTAACACGACAGGGTTTCTCATGTAGCCCTGGCTATCCTTGACTCACTTTGTAGACCAGGCTGGCCTGGAACTCAGAGATCCACCGGCTACTGCCTCCCTAAGTGCTGGGATTACAGGCATGTGCTACCTCACCCGGCTTGGGGATACTCTTATAAAATATTTTGAGCACACCTGCAATTTGACATTTACGAAATACATGAGGTCAGGTGTAAAATCTGTGACTTGTGTGATTGTTGGTGTTCAAATGGTCTGCTTCTGGTTTGCTTTAAGTACTAAACTCACTTGGTTTGCACAGTTTTATGTGAGTGACACCATCCTCCGCTTTACAGATGAGGGCACTGAGCCACATGGTCCTTCACTGTGCCCCATCTCATGAAGCCAGAGTCCCCAGGCAGGGCTTTAGGGTCTCCCCGACTAACACTGCTTCATAACAACTGCTGCTGCCCAGCGAGGAGTCTCATCTGTATCTGTTACACTCTAAACCGAGTCCTCTCTACATACTTAACAGTAAAACAACTGACTGTGCCCAGCAACTGAAAAAGAAGTCTATAATGAAGCAAGACACTGGCATTGCATTACTGTCAATTTATCTTTAAAAGCCAAGTTTTAATTTGGAAAGAAAGCATGATGCAAAAAAAACCTGTCATCTGGCTTCATCAGCTCTGAGCCAGGTCAGACTGCAGTAATTGCACGTCACCTGTGGCTCACAGGATGCCTGTCCCTGCACAGTACTCTAAAGGGTTTCTGGTCTTTTCAGCAATGCATCCTTTCACCAACCTATCAAGAGTTATTATGCGCCTTTATGAAATGTGTATGAATCTACATATTTCACAAAACCAGAAACTTTGGACCAAAGGTTTGACTCACCAAACAATTACACTACTTAAGAGACTGAAGCAGGTAAAAGTATCAGCTAACCTTTCTTATTAATAATAATTAAAATTTGCTACTTTCAAACTTGAAAATTTAAGTTATCATGAAAAAGAAGGCTAGATGCATTAACAAAATTGGCTAATGTTAAGGCCTGAAACACCCTTAAGCCATACACAAAATACCTGGTCCCTTCACTTGAGTGCAAATTCTGATATTTGGCTTGTTCTTTTCAGCACTAAAGCCATGGCTGTATCCTTGACCAAAGAATGTCATCGTAAATGATGAGCCATCCAACTGTGAAAGAAAAAGCAAAGGGCATGCTTAATAATATTTCATTTCCTTCTAGAACACAATAAACCCTGCAGTCCTACTTCATATGAGACATCTTTTTTTTTTTTCTCCTCATTAAATCTGTCTTAATGGCTCTCAAAATTTTGTAACAGAGTTTTAGTCAAGTTGTTTCCATTAAGTACTAACTTTGCCTGGTGGTGGTGGTGGGACACTCCTTTAACCCCATCACTCTGGATGCAGAGGCAGGCAGATCTCTGACCCTGAGGCTGGCCTGGTCCCTAGGAGTAAGTTTCAGGATACCCAGGGCTATATGAGAAACCTTGTCTTGAAAAACAAAACAAACAAGCAAGCAAAAAGTACTGATTTTGAACACTGAAAACTTTAAACTGAAACACAACACAACGTTCCACAAAATGTTCTCCTTTCCTTCTGAAGGATTTATGAAGCATTGTGTCATTAACCAGTCTTTTACTACTAAAGGGCCAACTGAGACAGCACTCTGACACTGTTCTCCTGCTGACTGAGCCTGGAGTGGCAGGTTTTAGGGATGACATTCATTTAGCCTTCTGAGCTTGCTGGGCAGACTCTGATGACTTTGTCAGCTCAGCAGCCACCTTCTCCACAGCTTTGATGACAACCACAGCAACTGCCTGCCTCATGTCATCAGAACAAAATGACCCAATGGAGCATAGTCAGAGGAGTTCTTGACACACATGGCTTGTCTGGGACCACACAAGATATTTTTAATAGATAAAAAAGAAAAAATCTATTATCTGCTGTATCTATCATCTTGTTACATGGGGCAAAAATTACTTCTCTGGACTATAAATTCTTATGGCTGGTGTGTGAGGGAAGGAAGGTGACAGGAACAGGGATAAGAGAAAGATGAGGGGCTAAAGAGATCATTCAGTGACTAAGAGTGCTCGCTGCTCTTCCTAGCATTTGCGTTGGGTGGCTCACAACTACCTGGCATTCTAGCTCCAGGGGACCCAGTGCTCTCTCCTAGACTCTGCAGGCACCTGCACTCATGTGTACATACCCACACACATAAATAAAAGAAAACAATTTAAAAAATGATTCTTACACTATGACTTAAAGAATGGCAGCACCAGGTATATGGGCAAGAAAAGCTGGTGCTAATTTTTGTGCAAGAGTACAGAACACAGTTATGTAGTTTAGAAGTCTAAGTGACAAGAGCAAGCAAGAATAGATCTGCACTGATGAAAAGAGGTAAAAATAAAGGCCTTTTTGTTATTGTCTTTTACAAATACTAAACTTATGAACAAAGTGACAAAAGAATTTAACCAAGATTAACAATTGTTTTACTAAGTGTAACTAAGAAATGTAAATATAATAGGCCCTTGCCTTTCTTACATTTGCATTCTTATACTGCATTGACAAGAAGAGATATATAAACGGACTTAACAAAAAAAGAAGACATGGACTAGCAGATACAGAGAAAGTTCAGGAGGTAGCATATCAAATCTCTGGGGCAAAGAACAGTATTTTTAAATGTATACATGTCTTTTAAAAAAATATTTATTTGGCTGGGTAGCGACAGTCCACACCTTTAATCCCAGCACTCAATCAGAGGGAGGCGGATCTTGGAGTTTGAGGCCAGCCCGGTCTTCAGGGTGAGTTCCAGGATAGCCAGGGCTACACTACACAAACAAACCCTGTCTCAGGAAAAAAACCAAAACCAAAACATTTTTTATTGTATGAGTTTTGTCTACATGTATATATGCGTACCACATGCATGCCTGATTCATACAGAGACCACAAGGTGGCATCAGAGCCCCTGGAACTAGAGTTACAGATCACTGTGAGCACCTTGTGGGTACTGGAACCTGAACACAGGTCTCCTGCAAAAGTAGCAGTGTTCTTAAACACTAAGCCATCTCTCCAGTCTCAAAACTTATTTCTGTTTGAGACAGGGTACATACCTGTGGCACATGTACACACACACACACACACACACACACACACACACACACACATAAATGTAGAAAAAGTAGAGTGAATTTCAGAGAAAAAGAATGCATTAATTAAAGGCAAGAGGGGACATGGTAGAGTGGTGTGTCTGGGAAATATCATTTCAGAGGTGCAGACAAAGTTGACACACAGGCTCTCTGCCCTGCTGTGTTCCTAGTCTTTCAGGTGAGGCACGTTCAGCTTTGGAACTATTTCCAACCCAGTCTCTGAGGCGATGCTCCAAGTAATCAGGAGTAAATACAAAAGGAAGCCATCCAGAACACAATCATGAGGAGCCAGGGCGGCCTCAAACCTCAGGAAGGAATTCTGGTGACACACAGACTGCCCAGACCTGACCTGGAGCCTCTCCCCCCCGCAGTGATCGTAACTGTGGCAGTGCTCTGGCATCGCCAGGAAGCCAGGAATGCTCAGGCCGGACTCCTTCTCATCAGTTGGAATTCTCTCTAGAAGTTCAGAACTGCTCTGTATTTGGGGAGAGGGAGGGAGGCTCTCCAGATCTACTGAGCAGAATGTGGGTCAGGTCAAGCCAACTAGGAAAAAAAAAGGCTCAGATGTGATTCTAATTCATAGAACCTCTACAAAAACCATTGCCAAAAGCAGTGATTCAGAAGTGTTTTAAACAAGGCAATTAACAAGGCCAAATTTTTGTGTGTGGACAGCAGTGGCAACATGGATTAGAAATACAAAATGTTATGAAAACTTCAGCCTGAAGATAAGGACCTATAATAGCAAGTAAACAAAGAGGCAACACAGAAAAGGGATATTTACAAATCATCATCTGATAAGAGATGCATATCTAGAAAATACAGACCTTTTATCCAAATTAAAACTGGATGAAGAGAAACAGACATTTCTCCACAGAAGGTATACAAGATGTTCAAAATCAGGAACCTCAGGGAAATGCAACTCAAAACCACTATAATACCAATGCACACCCATTAGATGGCTACTAGAAAAATAAAAACTAAAAACAGTTGAGGAGGGATCTGCAGAGATGGCTCAAAGGTAAGAGCACTGCTGTTCTAGCAGAGGACCCGATTCATTACCAGCAACACCACCAGACAACTAGCAGATGCTTGTAACTCTAATTCTGAACTTCAAGTGTGGAACTCCCAGGATGCGGAACTACTATGAGGAGATACGGGCCTGTTATGAGTCTGCTAGGAATGAATAACAAGGTCCCTGGAGATTTCAGCCCTTAAGGACTAAACAAGAGACGAGAATAAAGCACAGAGAGTGGAAAGACAAGAAAGGAGCCCTGGAAGAACAGTGCTCTCAAGCCCCCAGCCCTCCCACCAAGTAAAGGAAGTTTACAGTGTATTATGTTAGACACCTAGACATAAAAATAACAAGCAGAAACAGCTATTACCTGTTTTTGTGTTGGACCTTGTTTTGAAAAATAACCGAAGGAAAAGAGCCATGGGAACTAAAGGAAAAAACAAACAAACTTCAACAATATTTTCAAAACTTCACAAGAAGTATTTCTAAAGAACTTGTTTAATAAAAAAAAGCTTACTTACTTTTACAAGAAGTTGTCTTCCAATGCTAAACTTCACAAAGAATAAAAAGAAAAGTCCTGCAAACATCAGCTTAATAACAGAGGTGATGCCTCCCACTGTTACATAGGCAGCATATTGAACCTAGGTGAAAAACAGAGTATTACTCATGCAAAGAACAATAGCTGCCCTCACTAGAGTGCTGCCCTCACTAGAGTGCTGCCCTCACTAGAGTACTGCCCTCACTAGAGTACTGCCCTCACTAGAGCACTGCCCTCACTAGAGTAGAGTACTGCCCTCACTAGAGTACTGCCCTCACTAGAGTGCTGCCCTCACTAGAGTGCTGCCCTCACTAGAGCACTGCCCTCACTCTTTAGTTGCAAACCCTGAACAAGGCAGTTCCATGTAATGACTGCATTATATCTAAAAGCTTGCTCCAAACTCAAAACTGGGAGCCTATGCTTTAAACGTCACAAATGGCAATTAGATTGCTCTACTTAAGCACCAAAGTCCACAAAATCTACAATTTATCTGAGTCTAGTAATAATACATCATTGCTCCCCTAAGAAAAAATATTTCACCATTTCTTTCTTTTCTTTGAGGCAGGTCATTCTATAACCTAGGCTACTGGTCTTAAACTCACTACGCAATCCAGACAGGTCCTGGAGTCACTACATAGCCCAGGCTGGACTTGAACTCAGCAATTCTCCCGCCTTAGCCTCCTGAGATTACAGGCATGAGCTGCTACATCTAGTTCACCCTCCATCTTTTAACTGAGACAGTTTCCTCTTGGAGTTGCACGGTGAGCAATTATTTCCTTCACCAAAAGGAGTGTGCTGGTATTCTGAGATAGCAAGGAAACCCAGGGGTGGGGACCAAGACATCTCAAAAACCATTACAGAGATAGCATTCTAGCAGCGGAAGCACTAAGCAGAGACGGGTGCCATTTCTTGAGACTGCAGCAGGCCAGACCAGACTGGTACACAAGGCTAGTACCATGCCCATGATAGAACATTATACACATTATTTACTCATTTTTATTCACAAACATGAGCATCACTTTTTTTTTTTTTTGAGGCAGGGTTTCTTTATGTAACCTTGGTTGTCCTGGACTCACTTTATAGACCAGGCTGGCCTCGAATTTACAGAAATCCGCTTGCCTCTGCTTCCCAGAGTGCTGGGATTACAGGTGTGTGCCACAGAGCCTGGCTACAAACGTCACATTTTAAGATAATAAACAAAGTAAAGAACTAAAACAAACATAGGCTTACTCTTTTTTTTTAATTTATTTTTTATATTAATTAGTTTATTTACTTTGTGTCCCAGATGTAGCCTCCTCTCTCATTCCCTCCCACCCCCAAGGCTTACTCTTTATTAACAAATAAGTCATGTTTACTTACTGGCGAGTCCTCTGAATTTTCATGTAAGTAACGCTGAGTCCTCTTCACCACAGACATATCAGATCCCAAAAAAGGGATGGAATATGAGTTCAGCTCTCTACAATAGCTACCTGGCCACCTACAAGACAGAGCCATGAAAATGTTGCATTTCCTCCTGTTACTGCAATGATCACAGCTTCAGTTAGCAAATTACCAAGTTAAAAAACAATCAGAAACCTTTCTTGGAGTGATTAATAGTAAGGCAGAGAGTGTGTCTCTAATTCAGTGTGTTTCTAACAGTTCTTTTGTTCTCCATGTCGACAGAAACTCATTATTACTCACATTATTATTACTATTACACATGCACAGTGCTTGATCCCACTAACTTCTCAAGGCTCTAACTTGAACACCACTCAGCAGCCCAAATCTATGTCCTGTCTGCTTAAGTTCTCACCTGTAAGGGCTATTCATGTTCATTATGTTAAATGATCACTTTTTTCTTTTGGTTTAGGTTTTCAGAGACAAGGTTTCTCTGTGCAGCCCTGGCTGTCCTGGAATTCATTCTGTAGACTAGGCTAACCCCAACCTCAAGAGATCCTCCTGCCTCTGCCTCCATAGGGACTGAAGGCATGCGCCACCACCACCTGGTCTAAGATGTACTTTTATAACATAAAACTGAACTAAAATTTAATTTTGATGGTGACAGTGAGATATCATAAAATTCCTTTTTAGAAGCATGTATGTGAATACATAAAGTACCTAAACTTATTATAACATGCTAACTACATTTTAACTTTGGAAATAATCTGAACTTGTTAAAAAGGTTTCCAAACTTTTCTTAGCAGCATATTAACAGCCAATACAATACAATAACAGTACAATATACAGAAACACTAAAGAATAGGTTTTAAATTGATATACCTTCTTTTCAACTTTGAGCCAACAATTGGGACAGGTTTTAGACATGATGCACTCCGTAGTTTTCTTAAACTACCCTTATCGCCAAACCCATAAATTGCTGACTTCCAGGTACCATCGTGAATACACAACCCCTAAGAAAACATTTTATAAGTTAAACATGTCTTATAGGTAATTACTGAAAGATAAGACCAAGAAACTTAAGAGTTATTACATTCCAACTCCATTTATGCAAAACATAATCTGTAGTTAATAATCTTGAGATAAATTTTCATGGCCAACTAGGCAGCAATAACTCACTGGCTTGATTATATTCACCATTTATTCCAATAAAAGCTTTCTTCTTTCCCCATACATATTCATGCTTGACTGGCACTAATGTGACAATTTTCTGGACTGACATTTATTACAGACAGATGTCTTAGAAGTGGAACCATATTAATTCACTCAATATAACAAAGTAATTCACTATCTTTAATTTTCTAAAATTAAACATAGTGATTCTAAAATTAAACATAGGACTAAAGAGCATGTAAAATTTAGTCTAAACCTTTTTCAGGAGCCATGCATCATTACCAAAATGTTTTTAATATTAGCTTGAAAACAACAACAAAACAAGCTAAACAGGAAACTGACCTCAGGTCCCGAATGTATAGTCAGGAAGCTTTCTACAGCAGTCAAAGTACCTAAAGAAAGAAGAGACTGTTGTTAAAGGTCAAAACACAAAACAAAACCCCAAAATTGTTCAAGCAGGACAAGTAATAAACTATGTCAATTCAGGTGGGGGTGTCTTTATTGAGATTACAGCTGGAAAAAAAATCAGAAAATCTACACAGACAGAGTTTTATTGTGTCTCATCCACAGATCAAGACCCGGTCAAGGCCAGGCAGACTCTCAGGAAGAGGAGCCCAGCTAACTCCAACCGGCGTACTGTCAGTCTCTCCTGTGGTCTGAAAGTGACACCCTAAGACTCTGCAGTGAGACCACAGCTTCATCTATCACCCGGAAGGCTCATCACAGCTCTCAAGGGAACGACTCTGCCTGAAACAGAATCGCTTCCAAGGACTTTTCAGTAGTAACTGAAGTTTACTGCAAATGTTCAGAAAAAACACTAAATATGCCTTGTGTTAAAACATGGGCTGGGAATGTGGCTCAGTGGCTCAATATGAGGTCCTAAGTTCAATTCCCAGCACCACAAATAAAACAAAAACAAAACAAAATGAAACAAAATCCCCACACAAAGACAAAAGAAAATACTTAAAACTGTCAAATAAAAATCAAAACACACATATAACAGGGCTAGGGATGTAGCTCAAGGTATTGACAGTGCTGGATTAGTCATAATGGCTACAAGCACAAAGCTCTTCTGCTGTGAAATTTAAGTGCCCTCATAGACCAGTAATTACCGTTCATTTGATTTCTGGTGTATAACACTCCTAGATCTGCTGGAATGGAGTCAAAGCCACTGCTTCCAATGATATAAACCCCTTTTTCTGCAGCTTTCTCATGATACTTCACATGCATTAGTTCCAGAAACTAAAAAATCCAGGACAAAAGTGTACATGAGAGTGTATAAAAACAACTAGCCCACATTAAATGATTTCTCTTAAAGACAAAGCCATTAAACTGGAAACATCAGCCAATGTGGTTCTGCAACACAGTATCAATGCCTGATGGTTTCCACTATTTGGCAAATAGCAACCCCAGGCCATAACTTAATAGAAATCACAGGGATGTGCTTCTTTAACTCAAATAGATACTGTTTTAGAATGAGTTTTAACTACGAAGTAACACTTGTCAAAATTTATTAAATAAAAGGTTTACTGCAGGTTAGCTTTCCAGATATTATCCTTAGTAGAGGGTAGGAAAGGGGATAACAGAGGGGACAGATGAGTGCCTGTTGAAATTCCTCTCTAAATTGTGTGAGATTGTTTGGTTTAGTTTTTTGTTTTTGTTTTTGTTTTGTTTTGTTTTGTTTTGTTTTTTTGAGTGGTAGGATGGAACACAGGGCCTGCTATGTTAGGCAAGGGTTCTGACACTGAACTACAGCTTGAGGCAAACCAAATTTTAGAACAGATTTAGACTTTTGGAAAAAATGAGCTGGGTGTGGTGGTGCACGCCTGTAATCTCAGCACTCAGGGAGGCAGAGGCAGGTGGATTTCTGTGAGTTCGAGGCCAGCCTGGTCTACAAAGTGAGTCCAGGACACCCAAGGCTACACAGAGAAACCCTGTCTTGAAAACCTGAGAGAGAGAGAGAGAGAGAGAGAGAGAGAGACAGAGACAGAGAGAGACAGAGACAGAGACAGAGACTGAGAGAGAGGTTGGAAAGCTCCTGTGATAACTGAAACTCAGTTTTTCTGAGACAGGGTTTCTCTGTGTAGTCCTGGCTATCCTGGACTTGCTTTGTAGGCCAGGCTGCCCTCGAACTCACAGAGATCTATCTGCCTCTGCTTCCCCGAGTGCTGGGATTACAGGCGTGTGCCACCACAACTAGCTAGTTTCTCCCATTATTAACACTTTTAATATTGGCATTTGTTAAAAATAATGAACCAAAACAGATATATTAATCACCAAATCCTCCCCTTTAAAAATTATCTTCATTTTGTATATATGGATGTTTTGCCTGCATGTATGTCCAAGTGCCATGTCTGTGCAGTAACCCTGGAGGCCAGAAGAGGGTACTGGATACCCCTGGAACTCTAATTAGAGGTTGTGAGCAGCCATGCCAGTGCTAGGAATTGAACCCAGGTCTTCTGGAAGAGAAACTAGCGTACATAATCATTGAGCCATCTCTTCAGCACCCCCATCCACATACATACATACATACATACATACATAGAGTGTGTACGGGGATGTTTTGTCTGCCTGCATGTCTGTGAACTACATTTGTGCACAGTTCCCATGGATACCAGAAGAAGGCATCAGATCATCAGGAACTGAAGTTATAGTTGTTAGCTACCACATGAGTGCTAAGAATCAAACCCAGGTCCTCTGGAACACAGCCAGTGCTCTTAACCACTGAGCCATCTCTCTAGCACCCCCTAATGGCAGTATGGAGAATCACACTCTAGGCAGGCGCCCTACCACTGGAGCTATATTCCCAATCCTCTGTACTGTTTATTTTGGCACAGGGTCTCTCTAAGTTGCCCAGGCTGGTCCTGAGCTCACTCTAACTAAGGCAGGTTTTGAACTTTTGATCTATTTACTGAGTAGCTGGGATTACAGGACTGGCTCAAAGTCCATTCCTCATTTGTTCCTGGAGATTTTTATTTTACCCAGTGTCCTTTTTCTACTCCAAGATTCTATCTTGGATATCATATCACATATGGATGCCAAATTTTCTTGGACTCCTTTGGCAGTGACAATTTTTCATATTTTCCTTGATTTTGATAACCTTAATAATTTTGAGGACACAGATAAGCAATTTTGAAGATTATTAATCTATAAGATTTATTGTTTTTCTTAAGATTAAACTGGTTTATGAAGGATACATCCTATCAACATATGTAGTAACTTAAAATTTTTAAATTTATCACCCTGTACATATGGGCATGATGGCAGGAAGCACATGTGTCACTGTGTGCGTGTGCATGTGTGCATGTATATGTGTGTGTGCTTGTGTGTGTGTGCGTGTGTGTCTGTCGAGTTGGCTCTCTCCGTCCACCATCATGAGATCAAGTTCAAGTCACCAGGATTGTGAGCCCAGGACCTTTAGCGGCTGAGCAACCTTGTTAGTTGGGCTCACTTGTGTTGATGTTAACATCTGTTATTTGGCTGAAACAGTGTTTGTCAGGACTCTGCACTGTAGAGCTATTCCCTCTTCCTGAAGACAACACAGCTACCTATCTGGGACTCTTGTTCTCCTCTCTTTTTCTTTTTTCTTTGTAGTACTAGGGGCTGAACCTATGGATTTGCACTTGCCTATCACTAAGCTAAAGTCTCAACCCCTTTTATGTCTTCTCATCATTAGTTTTAAGCTGGGTTGTTTGTATTTTTATATTTCCATTATTAGTATATAGTTGTTCTCTGGGGTTGGAGAGATGGCTCTGCAGTTAAGAGCACTGGCTGCTCTCTCAGAGGACCCAGATTCAATTCCTAGCACCCAGATGGTGACTCCAACCATCTTAGCTCCAGTTCCAAAAGATCTGATGCCCTCTTCTGGCCTCTACAGGCATCAGGCATGGCACATAAGTAGTACAAGACATACTTGCATGCAAAATACCCACACACATAAAGTAAAATAATCTTTAAAAAGTAGTTTTCTGTGTATTTTAAACCTTTATTGGAGCTTGGGAGAAGTTATATGTATTCTGTTTGTTTGTTCTAGTCTTTTCTCGATGCATCTGCAGCCCCAAGAACACTATACCTCGTGCACACTTTATTTTCAAATCAAAGTCTCAATACACACATCACAGTTAGGGAAGAGGACTGAAGGGCAGGTATGATTGTCAGGGCATTCCTGATTCTGGCCTTGTTTTGCACCAAGGTAAATAAACAGCCAGGAGGAAGACTGGGTTAAAGGGAACAAGAGTGAGAAGGGGAGAAAGTACAGACCTGTTAGGCTTTGATACTACTGGCAGCTCATATAATAACTCACAAGCCTTTCACCATTTTCTACATTGTGGATTATTTTAAACAACAGAATTGACTGTTTTCTTCTGGCTCTTGATCAATTTTGGTAATTCACACTTTCCCAGTATTTTTCAATATATAATAGATGATCAGTGGAGACATATAAATTTACATTCTGAAGGTGGCAGGGAAGTTCAGTCCTATTAACACAGGACTCCCATACTATGGCAGACCAAGTCCTACTTCTGTTTACTAGGTGTATAGCACTGAGCAAATTACTTAACTTTCTAGGCTTTGATTTCTTCAGAGAAGAAGAAAACGATAGATATGTTTTTAAAGAGTTAATAAAGTGCTTAGCACAGTGTTTAGCAAATGGCAAGCACTGAATGAATGTGAGCATTTAAATTTTTTATTGCACAATATATACATTATATCACATATCTATTGCATACATACTTACATTTGCTGAAGGTTGCTTGGGACTGAACTCAGAGCCTCATATACATATACTAAGCACATGGTCTACCATTGAGTTGCTCACCTAATGCATCATCTTTCATTTAACACTTTAAGTTGAGAGAATTTTTTTTTTTTTTCTGAACTACAGTCTCACTGTGTAGCCCTGAATGGCCTGGAACTTGCTATGTAGACTAGGCTGGCCTTGAACTCACAGAGATCCTGCTTCTTTTTTGCTGCTGCTGTTGTTATTGTTGTTTTGAGTCAGGGCCTCTTGGGCTTGAATAGGATATCCTTGAATATCTGACCCCCTGTCTCCACACCCACAGTGCTAGGAGTACAGGCATGTGCCAACACACCCAGTTAATGTAGTACTGTGAATGGAACCTAAGGTCTTGTGCATGCTAAACATTCTACCAACTAAGCTACATCCCAGCTCAAGGGAATTTTATATTTATCTTCTGTAATGTTGTAAAGGTACCTAGCTTTAGAAAGAAAACTCTAGGGCTGGAAAGATGGCTCAGAGGTTAAGGGCACCAGTTGCTCTTCCAGAGTTCCTGAGCTCAATCTCCAGCAACCACATGGCAGCTCACAACCATCTATAATGGGATCTTATGCCCTCTTCTGGCATGTAGGCAGAACACTGTATACATAATAAATAAAATAAAATAAAAATTAAAAAAAAGGAAACTCATGCTGAAAATGTTACTAAGATATGCAATCTGAGAATTACCTACAACATACTGCTTTAATAATTCAGCTTATAGCATTCAGTAACTATAAAAATGAGTACATCCACACACCAAAGAAATAACAAAGGACATAGAACATTCCAAGAAAACTAAAGCTAAGATCTTATCAATGCTCTCCCTCAAGCTCTAGGTACTAGAAAGGTGTCAGCTTCAAAATGTGTCTACAAAATGGTACTACATATGCTTGTACTTCACAGGAAAACCATACATGGTTAGTTTTGTTGTCTTTTTGATTTACATACCTGAGGTTCCCCACAGATGTCAATGCAACTTGTTCCATTTTCAATACACGCTTTTACTACAGGTTCTCCATAAAATCGATACTAGGGAAATAAAGAAAACCAATGTTATTCTTACTTAACAAGCTTAACTGAACCAAAGGTCATTTTACAGCTGGGGAAATGGCTCAGTGGGTTAAGTACCTGCCAAACATACCAAACCTGAGTTTAGATCCCTAACTGAGGTAAAGAGCCTGACATGGTATTGCATGTCTGTTATTCATAACATGTGTGTGTAATACCAGTGCTCAGTGTAATATTTCAGGTGACAAGCTCAACAAGGTTGGGTTTTTCTAGAGCACCGAGCAAAAAAGGATGAGGCAATTGCTCAGGGTGTTACGGTGATTATAGCAATGTAACTGATAGAATCTACACTAATTAACAATGAGAAAAATATAAACATTAACATTTTAGAGGCTTAGTTTTCCAACATACTGCCAATTATGATGGCTTTTTAGGTCAGTAAATACTATCAACAGTCATCTTGTTACAGGTCAAAAGTTTAGACCCTTTCATACCCAATATCCAATATAGAGGCAACAGTTGTTCTCTTTTAAAATACTAAAACACACTCCCAACTCAACCACTTTTTTTTTTTTTTTTTAAGATAAGGTCTTGTTAGCTTGATAAAAGGGCAAATTCCGCTTCCAAAGCGCCAGGCTGCAACTACAAGCCACCACACCTACATTACCTGGCTTCTTTTAACCACCTCTGCTGCTACATCTACCCTTAATGTTTGTCTAGCTTGGACCATCCTGCTATTGGTTCCTTAGCTATTTTTCATCTTAGAAGCTGAAAAATGTAAAAATGAAGTCACATCTCTAATGACACTTGCTTACACTTGATTAGGGTTGCCAAACCCTAACCACAGCCTGTAAGACCCCATGACCCAGTTCCTGAATATTTCAACATATCTTCTATCTCTGCCTGGCTACCAGACCCAGCCACACTCTCTTTTCTCACTTTCTTCGTTTTGCCAAGCACAGTCTCATAGAAGACCTTTGTACCTCCTCTCCACAGAACAGGGTTCTTCTCAAACAATCATAGAATTTACTCTCTCCCTTCATCCTGATCCCTGTTCAATGTCAATTCCTTGGAAACATGTCCTGGGAGAGTATGAGAGCTGATGGCGCACGCCTCTAATCTCAGCACTCAGGAGGCAGAGGCAGAGGCAGGCAGGTCTCTGAGCCAGCCTGGTCTATAGAGCAAGTTTCAGGACAGTCAGGGCTACACAGAGAAACCCTGTCTGAGAGAGAGAGAGAGAGAGAGAGAGGAGTGTGCCAATATAGATATCTGATTGTTCTACTTCATTTGAGTTCTATCACTCCCTACTATTATAATATTATATTCCTATCTGTCCCACAAAAATGTAAACTCCATTCAAAATTTTCTGTTCACGATTATGTCTCAGTTGCCCAGAATAATGCACTTTACATTGGGTAAACATTCTTATTGAATGAGTAAATTAGTCTGCTTTTAGTTTCTACCCTGTCTTTTAATGTATCTATGTAATAATATAAGAATAAAATAAATAAGCAGGGATTATAAATGCGAACATTTAAATTTTTAAAATCACACTTATTTAGTGTGTGTGTGTGCTTTGCTCATGTGCAAGTGTACAGATCAGAGAACAACTTTGGGGGATCAGTTTTCCCCTTCCACTGTATGGGTTTTGGAGACTGAACTCAAGTTGTCAGGTTGCAGGGCAAATGCCTTTACCCACTGAACTATCTTTCTGGCTTATCAAACTTTTTTTCTTTTTTACTTTATAAAAGGGGGGCAGGGTAAGGGGAGCCAATCAGCACATTCTCCAAATACAGTGTCACAAAAAGCCTGTCACTATTTTGGAAGACTTTGGTCATATCAATGAAAAGACTCCTCTATGGAGTTAAGGCCTCCAATCAAGTCATCTGCCTCCCGCCCTTATGTTCCTCTGGAATGTAAAATACCAGCTTTTGCTAGTGAAGAATGGGTTGTCTGTTCTGATACAAAGAAGGGTTGATTGCTTACAGGTCCTACGCAGTTGAGGACAAGCGTCGTCTTTTTAGCCATGTCATCAAGTGAGGCTGGATTACAGATATCACAGATTATTATTCCAACTTCAGATGATAGTGTTGGTTTTCCTAAAGTTAAAAAAAAAAATCATTTCAAGCAAGTCCAAGTCAATATGAGGTCTCCCAAATCACTTTTTACAGTAAACAGTGACAGCAAATCTAAATGTTCTAATACACTGAAAACTTTTAACCATGAGAACTTTACAACTTGTTAACATGCTGACTAGATGCCTGTTTTGACTTCCTCTCCACCAAGATATTTCTATTACAAAAACAGCTACTAAACAACGACATATGATCCAACTATAGGGTGTGGAAGGAGAGTGTCAACAGAGTAACACCACAAGAAGTAGAGAGGCCTCAGAGGTTTATTACTCTTCTATATTTCGGGCATGCGCACACACACACACACACACACACACACACACACACACACACTTCAGTGCAGGTGCCCGAGGAGACCAGAGCTATCAGCTCTTCCCTGAAGCTGGAGTTACGGGGGGTGTGAGTCACCCCACGTGGACGGTAGGCGCTGAGCGTGGACTCTCAGCAGGAGCAGAGCATGTTCTTAGCTGCTGACACATCTCTCCAGCCCTGCGAATTCACTTAAGTAGTCCAGCCTACACACAATCACCTAATTTTAGCCATGTAGACGGTGACTTGGCTGTAAGGACAGAGCAGTAGCTTTACAGAGCAGTGGCTCTCCACCTTCCTAAGGCTGCAAACCTTTTTAATATGGCTCCTCATGCTATGGTGACTTCCCAACCATAAAACTATTTTGTTGCTATTTCATAACTATAATTCTGCTACTGTTGTGACTCAAAATGTACGTGTCTGTGTTTCCTGGTGGTATTAGGTGACCCCTGTGGAAGGGTCATTCGACCCCCAAGACAGTTGCAACCCACAGGTTAGGAAACACTGGTCATGAGTCTCACTGAGGAAAGAAAATACAAGGAACAAAGGTCTTTTAATAATAACATGTTTTCCAGAAAACAACAAAGAAGTGTCCAAAATTTCTTTGTCAAGGTTATCTGTGTTAGCAGTGGCAGCATTACGAGTTATAGGAGAATCTAGCTTGCATGCTACCTTCTACGTATAACGACAAAACAAAAGACTGTATATTCTCACTCTAGGCAAGGCTCTGTGTGGAACTGTAAGACTGAATGTAGAACAAGTATGACTTGTCTTGGGTGAAGATGTAATTGCCAAACTCCAAGGCAAGGTTCTGAGTCAGGTGCTTCCCCCATCCAGAAAGGGAGGGGGTGTGTGGGTGTGTAAGAGAGAGAGAGAGAGAGAGAATAAATAAATACCAAAACATAAAAAGAAAAATAACCCCACTTTTTATGAATAGTAAGATAACTGATGACTGGAGTGGCGCTAATGTCAAGCATTCGGGAAGATGAGGCAAGGGGTCCTGGCCAGCCTACACTGCCTCAAACAACTGCTGGAGGACTTCTATAAGCGAAAAAAACCACAAACCCAAAGCCAAAAGCACGAAAACTAAATGTCAGGTAGCTAGTGGGGTAACTGGGAAGCACAGTATATGCTGAGCTACGTTCGGAAGTGCTGAGCTAAACCGTATCGCCAAAACACAGAGATAAACGAGCACACTGTCATGTTATCCGTACCGCTCGAGCTTTCTTTCTCGTCCCCCATCACAAACTACAATGGACCACCGAGAAATCAGCACCTTAGGTCCCTTTCCGAGGGACAGCACCACGACCCTCCAAACCCACCCGAACGACAGAAGGACAGAGCTACCAAAGTTTGTGGTTATTTCGACAGCGGGGCTCCCCGAACTGAGGGAGAAAAGGCCTTTCTTTTTATTTTCTTCCTTTAATCTGGGGGCGGAACGAGAGCCGCCCGGCGAGGCGCCCGGCCCCCGGCCCCCGGCCCCCGGCCCCCGGCCCCCGGCCCCCGGCCCCCGGCCCCCGGCCCCCGGCCCCCGGTCCGGGCTAGCTGCAGGCTCCCGGAGCGGGGTACGCCCCTCGGCGCCCAGCGCCCGGCCCTGCCCACCCCGCCGCGTTACCCAGCTTCAGGGCAGCCTTCTCCAGCACTTGCTGCAGCTTCTCCTTGGAGCGGCCCGCCACGGCCCAGGGCAGGCGGGAGCTCTGCTCCACCGCCACCTGCTCCCGGGCCACCTCCTCCGTCACGAACTGACCGGTGAAGCCAGAGGCGCCGAACACCACCAGCTGGAAAGGCCTCTGCTCCGTCGCCATGACGAGTCCACAGCGAGCTGCAGCCCGGGGCGGACTGAGTCCACCGCGCCTGCGCCTCAGGCCGCGACCCCAGTACCGGGCGCAGCAACCGCCGCTGTCCTGGCCGCCGTCGCCGCCGCGGCTAGAGCGCCCGGCTCCCTTCGGCCCGCGCGCGGGCCACGCCCACGCCCACGCCTCCTCGCGCCCCCGCGGCTGCGCGCTCTCCCGCGCCGGCGGCCGGTGCTGCGCGGCCTCGTCCGGCTCGGGCTGCGAGTCCGCGTCGCCGGCTGACAGGAGCGGCCGGCGGCCCATGCTGCCCGCGGCCCGGCGACCTGCACCGCTCTGGCCGCCCGAGGCGCCCCCCTTCTCGGCCTCCCTGAGGCAGGACCCGGCCGGGCCGGTTATTCCTTGCGAAAGGAGACAGCTGAGGGGTCGCCCACGCCGAGCGCTGGAGCTTTGGAAGCCCCGGATGGAGGCGGAGGCGAAGCGTATTAGCAGTCAGGAAGGGCCGAGTGTCCTGGACTGTCATCGGAGACCATTGCTTTGGACTAGGTTTCCTTAAAAAAAAAAAAAAATTACATGTATACATACTTACATGCATGCATACTACATACATGTATACATACATTGGTTTTTCTGTCTGTTCGCACACGCATGCCACAGGAGCCAGAGAACTTTCAGGAATCTAAGGATCAAACTCAAGGTGTTAGGCCCAGCAGTAAGCGCCTGTACCTGTATAGACCAAACCCATTCCTGCTAATTGAGGCCTAGAATACAGATAGCCAAATGTCCATGGGGTACAGCAGCTGGGCCACTATATTTAAATGACCTGTACCCATTGAAGTCACTCATTTTGCCTCATTTGCATTTTTGCCCTCTAACTGTCACTGGATTTTTAATGCCGTTCTGGATTTCTCAGAACCGGTTCTGGTTTTGAGAGATGCCCGGATTATTATTTTGAGCGGTTGTCTTAAACGTGCTTAAAGTTTTGCTGTTGCTTGTTCTCTCCCTCCACCAGACAGGTTCTCTATGTAGTCCCAAATGGCCTCAGGCTCCAGGTGCTCCTGCAACAGCCTGCCGAGTCCCAGGATTACGACATAGGATCCCTGTGCCACCCCCACCCCACATCACACACCATCCTTTTAAATGCTCTGGTTAGTTTTTTCTTACTATCAAGAAATACCTGGGGAATGGAGAGATGGCTCAGTAGTTAAGCACAATGGATGCTCTTCCAGAGAACCCAGGTTCCATTCCCAGCACCCACAAAGCAACTCACAATGTTCTGTAACTCCAGCTCCAGGGGAACTAATGCCCTTTTCTGGCTTCCTCTGGCACCAGACACTTACATGACAGAAGTATATGTAAGCAATACAGACAAAAATAATAATAAAAAAGAAAATATTTGACATTAAGTTACAAAGAGGAAAGTCTCGGTTTGGTTTGCTGTTTGTGTATTCTATTGCTTTCGGTGTCTGGGCCGCTGGTGGTCATTCTGGATGGCGATGACTAGAGTCCAAAGCAGAGCAAATTACTCACTGTACGGCCAAGAAGCAAAGAGGGGCATGATTGCTGCTTGTAGTCATTCCACAATGATTTAAGGACTTTATATCAACCTCCCCCCCACGAAGTTTCCACTACCTCCAGACAGTAATTTCCCCAAAATCCCAGAGACCCCAACCATCAAATGAGATACATCACACGCCAGGATTGGGAGAAGGAGGCTGGGCCATGATGGGGCACACCTTTAATCCCAGCACTCGGGAGGCAGAGTCAAGCAGATCTCTTGAGTTTGAGAGGTTAGCCTGGCCTACAGAGTGAGTTCCAGGACAGCCAGTGCTACAGAGGAAAACTATGTCTCCAAAACAACAAAACAGAAGATTGGGAGGAGGACTTCCTAAGACTTCTCCACACGCCTGATACCCAGAGGCCCACCGATTAGGATATGGGCCTTTAATGAACACTCAACATCTAAACTCTAGCATGCTGTAGATGTATTTTTGATTGTGAGCCTAGCCCTTAATGGCTGACCCAACTCTCTAGCTCATGCTGAAGATATAATGCCACTTCTAAATTTAAATTGTAATTGTGTTCATTTGTAAAAAGTTATTCGATGCCATCCAGCAAGCATGCCTAGGGACCCTCCTGTGTTAGGCTCTGAGATAGGATTTATGAATACATGGCTATGACAGAATCATTGCTATCCTTAATCTGGATAGATTTGCCGTATATGTGGCAAATGATGAGAGGAACTCTAGACAGAATAAGCAAGAGATTGTCCCAGATTATACTGTTGGTGGCAGCAAACACTGTGCTGAGGACCCCTGTGTTATATGGTAACTGTTTCAATTCACTGAAAAAGAAAGTTCAGAGAAGAGGCCAGTACTGGCCCAGATTAGCAGGATTTAGATATAGAAAAATCGAGAGAGTAATTTCTTGGGGGTATTTTTTAAAGCTAATTTATTTGGATTCTTATCTACCTCCCTTCCAACCCCCCAACACTAGGTAGGAGAGACAGTATGCTAGAGAAGAAAGGGGATGTAGGTTTCTTTAGGCTACTTCAGGTTCCTTGGGGCAAGTCCAATCTTTTTATTCAGGGTGTCTCCAACTTCTTCTTGTCAAAGTGCAACAACAGCAGCCAGGAGCAGCAGTGGGGGAGCAGCAGCCACGTCTTCCTCCTCTCTTCTTCCTCCCCTCTCCTCCTCCTCTTTTTTCTTCTCCCCCTCCTCTTTTTTCTCCTCCTCTCTTTCCTCCCCTCCTCCTCCTTTGGAGTGCCCCCTGCCTCTCTCTGGGCTCTCGCGTTTATACCCTCTCAAGAGTTCCCAGAATTCCAAATGTAAGCTATCTTCAGCTGGCAAAAATCGCACCCCTCCTCAAACACTAGCTGCTATGAACAATTTGAAGCGGCCCCATATCCCACACCTGGGATTAAAACAAAAAATATTCACATAACTGTTTTTTTGAAAGTATTTATTTATATATATGAGTGCTCTATTTGCATGTATGCCTGCATGACAGAGGAGGGCATCAGATAGATGACTGTGAGCCAACATGTGGGTACTGGGTGAACTCAGGACCTCTGGAAGAGTAACCAGTGCTCTTAACCACTGGTTAACTCTCCAGCCCCAGGAGAACTGGTTTTTAAAGAAACCAAAATTCTCACTACAGTAATTGAGAATTTTAAACTTTTAAGTAAATATTTAAAAAAAAATCACAATGAAAAAAATCACAATGAACAAAATAATCAAAATTTTAAATAAAGTCAGTGATATTGAGCATAGGCTCTCTTCTCAATAAGCATAGGAATCGATAACATAGCATCAAACGTGCACAAAGAGCTACAAGGTAGGTCAAGGGGAAAGGAGTCAGGAGATGTGTTGAGGGAGTACGTCACTGGAGCTGGGCTTTGGGGTTTCAAAACACTTGTCATTTGAGTTAGCTTTCTCTGTCTCTGCGTGTGGATCAAGATGTGAGCTGATCCACATGCAGCTGTTCCTGACAGCTTTATTCCACTGTCATGGACTCTAGCCTCTGAAACTATGGGACCAATTAAATGTCTTCTTTTATAAGTTTTCTTGATCATGGCGATTTTTTTTTTCTCTCAGCAACAGAAAAGTAACTAAGACATCTGTTTTCTTTTGCCTTGATAAATGCCTAAAGCTAAGAACTTTTTAAAACAACAACAACAAAAAAGTATTTAGCTCAGTGTTAAAGACCAAAAGTTGAAGTTTAGGCAGCTCTGTTAGTCTCTGGTCTAGGTTAGCTGTTTGCTTTGAGCACAGAGAAGCAGAAAGGAAAACAATGAGCTGGGAGTTTAACTTGGCGTTAGAGCGCTGGCTCAGCGTGTGCTAAGCACTCGGAGCTGAAAACAGAAAAAATAAAAAGAGCAGAAGAGAAAAAAAAAAAAGGAAGAAGAGGGACTTTGCTCTATCATCCCACTCTCACGAGTGCTGGCAAGGATGCCTTGCGGTCTGCACTGGTCTGTTCCGAAAGCCATGCCTGGGATCTGATCATCTCCTACCGCCTCTGCTTGCTAACGTGTTCACCGCTTTTCTTATCACCACACTCAGACCGAGCTCCAACACACAGACCCTTGGGAAACATGCTCAAACCATAACACAGATACTGTTTGGGGCCTGCTTCAAAGTAACCCAGGACACATACTGGCGTCAAAAGTTAAAAACATACTTGTCTCCCAGATATGACAGTTGTTATCTGGATGATATTTAAATGGAAATTTAAAATGTTGCTAAGATGATTAATTCTGATAGCACATACCGTGCTGGCTAATTTAAAGGCAACTTGACACAAACTAGAGTCATTTTGAAAGAGGGAAACTCAGTTGGGAAAATATGTCCCCACCAGACTGGCCTGTGGTGATTTTGTTGCTGGGTGGCTGATGTGGCGAGGCCCAGCTCACTGTGGGAGGGGCTGTCCCTGGGCTGGTGACCCGGCTTCTATAAGACGGCAAGCCAAGAAAGCCACAAGGAGCACGCCAGCAAGCAGCACTCTTCACGGCCTCTGCATCAGATCCTGCCTCCTGGTTCCTGACCTGCTCGAGTTCCTGCCCTGACTTCCCTCAGCACGGACTGTGATATGTAAGTGTAAGGGAAATAAATGCTTTCCTCCCCAAGTTGCTTGTGGTCGTGGCGTTTTTATCACAGCCGTAGAAACCTTAAATAAGACACATATTTTTGTCATGCGTTGACTCGAGCTAAGTGCCCACCCACACCTAGCTGTCAGACACACTATTTCTGCAGCTGCCGTCTGTTGCCTCCACATGGCAGTTGCCAAGTTCCATATGTGACATGACTCACGGTCACCAGAGAAGAGTGCATTTTGTGCGTCTGTCTTCTATGAATGTACACGGATGGGCAAAGGCTCCAGCCCTCGTCCCATCTAGACCCCGGCTCTGTTATCCCCTAGGTCATTAACTTTAGGCTGCCAGGATGTGCCGGATTCTGCTGACTTTAGGGCTTCCTTTGCTCTTTTCTCTCTCTCACTCTTGCTTTCCTTATACGTACAAATGAATGCTTCATTCCCCAAATAGTTTTTATTAGTTTTTCCTATGTGTCACATGAACTTAATATCACAAATACATGTAAAATCCTAAGTATTTGTAAGAAAGAAAGCAAGAAATATTGTAAAGGAGATCTCAAATGTTGCATATTCTATGCTCATAAAGGTGACTGTGCTGGCTGGTTTTACTTGACACAAGCTGGAGTCATCAGAGAGGAAGGCACCTCGGTTGAGGAAATGCCTCCATAAAATCCAGCTGTAAGGCATTTTCTCAATTCATAATTGATGTAGGAGGGCCCAGCCCATTGTGGGTGGTGCCTTCCTAGGGCTGGCAGTCCTGAGTTCTATAAGAAAGCAGGCTGAGGAAGCCATGAGGAATAAGCCAGTAAGCAGCCCCCCACCCCGGCCTCTGCAACAGCTCCTGCCTCCTGGTTCCTGCCCTGTTTAAGTTCCTGTCCTGGCTTCCTTCATTGATGGATTACAATGTGGAAGTACAAGTCCAATAAACCCATTTCCTCTCCAACTTGCTTTTTGGTCATGGTATTTTGTTGTAGCAATAGAAACCCTAACTAAGACAAGTTGGTACCAGGATAATGGGGTTTTGCTGTGACGGACCTAACTATGTTGGCTTTGGAAGGATTGTGGAAGCGCTTTGGAACTTTGTAAAGGAAAAGTCTCTGAGTGTTGAGAGCAGTACAAACAGTGGAGGCCTGGCTTGGGACAGTTCAGAGGGAAGCGAAGACCTTACCATGCTTTTTATGTGAAGAGTCTGTGGTTCTGGTTAGCTGGGGTTAAAGAGTCAGCTGTGATTAACAGGACACCAGAACCACTAACGTGAAGACTTGGTGTTGTTGGGATGCTCAGTGCTGGTTGGCTGGAGCTGAGAAATCAGTGGTGATTAAGAGACCAGCATCACTGAGGTAAAATCTTCTGGGAAGTTTTTCCTAAGCACACGCAGACATGGTGTTCCAGAGGCAGCTGAAGAAGCTAGTTTTACATCAACTTGACACAAGTTAGAGTCATCAGAGAGACAGAAGCTTTAGTTGAGGAAAAGTCCTCCATGAGAACCAGCCGTAAGGCATTTTCTCAATTAGTGGTCAGTGGGAGAGGCCCCAGCCCACTGTGGGTGGTGCCATCCCTATGCTGGTGGTTCTGGGTTCTCTATAAATGCAGAATAAGCAAGCCCTTCCATGGCCTCTGCATCAGCTCTTGCCTCCAGGATTCTTGCCCTCTTTGAGTTCCTGCCTTGACTTCCTTCAGTGATGATGAACAGCAATGATGAACAGTGTAAGCTGAATAAACCCTTTCCCCTCCAATTTGCTTTTTGGTCATAGTATCACAGAAATAGAGACTTTAAGACAGCAACCAAGGTTATACTCTGGCAGCCAAATGTGGTAGTCTAAGACTACCCAGTACCCAGGTGGTACTGGTTTTGAAGCCATGAAAGGGGTCATGGAGAGCAGCTGAGGCTTGGCACTGTGAGAGGCCAGGAGAGGCCACCGGTGGAGGTGCAGGATGGAAGGGGTCATACAGAGAAGTTGAGGCCTGGCACCATGAAGAGAGCCTCGGAGAGGATGTTAGTGAACGTGCAGCCCAGTTGCAGCAGAAGACCCCAGCCTTTGGAGATCCCAGGACCATGGGATGACCACCAAGAACGGCAGCAGTGGTTGAGTGGAGCCAGCCTGAAGACAACGGTAGCTGTGTGTGCTGCAGAGGGCAGAGCTGGGGAAGTGGCCGAAGCTCTTTGGAGGAGCCCAGGAGATCGTGAGTGGATCCCTGATATTCTGTTACTTACGCTATTGGGAGTTTTGTTTCGCGTTGTCCAGATTGCGACTCTGCCCTGGTTCTTCCCTTTTGAAGCAAGAAAGCATTTAATTTAGTTTTGATTTTACCAGAGCCCACTGCTGACTTCGGATTTTAAAGGAGATTGGCTATTTTAAAGGGACTGAAATTTTAATGTGTTTGAATTTGTAATGACTGTGGGACTTTTAAAGTTATTTATAATTTTAATGCGAGAACTTGGGGACGAATAAGAAAGGAAGGGTTATAGCTTAATAGTGATGTGTTTGTGTGTCATGTAGACAAGGAGTCAGTCGTGCTGGCTAGTCTTATGTCCTGACATAAGCTAGAGTTATCTGAAAGGAAGAAACCTCAATTGAGAAAGTGCTTCTATAAGATCCAGCTGTAAAACATTTTCTTAATTCATGCTTGCTGTAGGGCGGCCCAGCCCATTGTGGGTGGTGCCATCCTTGGGCTGGTGGTCCTGGGTTCTATGAGAAAGCAGGCTGAGCAACCAATGACAAGCAAGCCAGTAAGCAGCACCCCTCCGTGGCCTCTGCATCAGCTCCTGCCTCCAGGTTCCTTCCCTGTTTGAGTTTCTGTCCAGACTTCCTTCATTGATGGATTACAATGTGAAGGTGTGATCTCAATAAACCCTTTCCTCCCCAACTTGCTTTTTGGTCATGGTGTTTTGTTGCAGTAATAGAAACCCTAAAACGGCGATACAGCCTACAAAAAGTGATAGCATCAGTAGAGAGGATGTCAATGTGGTAAAGGCTGGTGTTCCTAAATCAATGAGAATTATTTACTTGCCAGTATAGTTTTATGAACAAAATTTTTTTGCATGAAAATATTTAATCATTTGTATACATATATAACCCTTTGGCTTATTTGTATTTGAGGTCCTGTGCGGAACGGTTTGGTGCTTTGTGTTTTATTTGCTTGCTTTCTCTCTTGGCTGTCACCTGTGAAGGGGAGGCTTGCTTTCTTCACGAGAACTCCCTGGAGCCACTAGGTGGCGCTCTTTGGTCCTTCTTGCCCCAAGGCTGTGTGTTTTCCCTGGCACCTGCACTTCTTAAATTCAAAGGTCCCTAGGTCTTCTTAGAACTCTTCCTATTGTTTCCACAAGACTAACTCTGCCCCACGGCACCTTTAGCCTAAGGCATCTTTGAGGCCCTTCTGCTTCAGGACACAGATGAGATCTGGTTCACTGTCCTGGAGAGATCAACTTCATAAACTAAGCTTTTCTTTTTCTTCTTCTCTTCTTCCCCCTCCTCTTCCTCCTCTTTTTTTTCCCTCCCTTTTCTTTTTCCCTTTATCCCTCCACTTGCAGACAGATTCTCACCTTGTAGTCCAGGCTAGCCTCAAATTTTCTTCCCATCCTTCAGTCTCAGCTGAATGCTGGGCTCACAGACGTACACCACTTCTAACTAAGCACTTTTTACACCAGCTGAAGCATTAGCCAAACACAGAAGCCCAGTTTTGCCTGTTTGCTGTTCTGCCTATTTTTGTGTGACTGTGTGAGGGACACGGGGATGCAGTGTAAGTGCTGACGGAAGCAGAAACTATTCCTCTTCCTGCTCAGCTACAGAATCATGGGTGTCTGTCATGCAAGCACCCCATGGAAGACATTGTAAAACACTAACACACAGCGATCGCTACTAATTGATGTGAAAATGCCTTATCGGCTTGCTGCTCCTCTCTCAGGTACCTGAACATCTGCCGTAGCAGGGGCTCTCCAGAGGAGCAGAGCTGATAGGAGGAGGTGCTGCATGGCTCCCAAGGCCTGTGCAGAGCCTTCTATTCCCTTCCCCCAATGGACAAGAAGCACATGCCTCCCCGGCTAGTCATTAATGCTCCAGGCTGTTCACATATTTCCACATCGAAATGTGTTTCCACAAGAAACAGAAACAGGTACCAGCAGACCCTGCTTTCCTCACGGCTTGCTCGGAGCCGCCAGTCTGGATGAAGCTGGAGGCCGGAAGCTCTCGGCTTGAGGGAAGGAAGGCCATTGTGTTTTGAGATGGAACCTGGTGTGGTTTGTAGGTCAGGAACAGCCAAAGCGAGGCAAGAAGGTGGCCTCAGTTTCTCTGTCTGTACCAGGGGTACAGCTCCATAAGGACCTCAGAAGCAGGAAGCAGCCTCCCTACTCACTTCACGCCCTCATAAGTGACAGTCATGATGCCACTTCATGGGTGAAGCCACTGGTGATGGCTACCATCTGGCACAAGGACAGAAAAGTGCAGGGAACAGGCTGCAAATGAGCTAGGGAAATGCCAGCGGGCACCAGATGGACAGACCTACATGTAGTACCGGCTCAGCTGCGGCAATTTCAGTGACCTTGGACATACCACACACAGATTCCGACCTGTTCTTTCCAGAAGACAGAGCTAACTTTTTTTTTTTTTAATGGTTTTCTTATTCCTGGAATTGATGACTTTTTTGGGGGGAGGAGGTCAGGTCTGGTCCTCTCAGCACTACCATGAAGGCTATTTCTTTCTTTTTTTTTTTAAGATTTATTTATCATTTATTACAGTATTCTGCCTGCATGTGTGCCTGCAAGGCAGAAGAGGACACCAGATCTCATTATAAATGGGTGTGTGGGGGAAGCTGCCATGTGGTTTTTGGGAATTGGACTCAGGACCTCTGGAAGAACAGCCAATGCTCTTAACCGCTGAGCCATCTCTCCAGCCCCTCAGAGTTAACTCTTGTTCTGTTTGGGAGAGTGTGTTTTGCAGCAATTAGGGCCAGGAAGGTGTGAGTTCATGTCCTGACTTGGCCACTTTCTGAGTATGTGCCCGTGGGATGTCTCTGAATCTCACGGAGTTACTTCAGTTCTTGTAGAAGGATGTACAACCTCGTAGACGTGATGCAGACTTAGGCAGGTAATGGCTTTCCCCAGGGCCTGGAAAACCGTGGGACTCAATTAACGCCTGTTCCTCCATTCTCCCCACCCCTTAACTCATACAGCCCTTGCTACCAAGACACACAGCCCAAACATGTATCCTGCTGTCTTCCTTAGGGATGATGTTTGTTGACCTCGTTGCCACCAAATTTTAAATTTCACGAGGTCACGGATCATGTTGCCTAGCACTGAACCCAGCACACAGTAAGCACAGAACAAACAAATCTTCATGCCAAACATGAAGACAGAAATACACAGGCCTTGACACATCCATTCATCAGGCCGATGCTGGAGAAACGGTTATCTTTAGGCTTTTACAAGCTCTGGAACGTTTCCTCTCCTGAGATGCTCCCGGGAATAGAGTGGCCCCATAGCTAATAACAGGGAAGGAGATTCACCTACACAGCAGAGCAGAAAACCTTTCTCCTGGCTCTCAGTTACTTTTCTGTTGCCGTGATAAAAACCAAGAGCCCGTTACAGAAGAAAGAGAGATTTTGTTGTTGTTTTCTTTTGGGCTCATGGTTCGAGAGGGTAGTTGTCCATCATGGCAGCAGGAACAGGAAGCTGAGGGAAGCAGAGAGAGAACAGGAGGTGGGATGAGGCTACAAACTCTGATGAGCCTCTTCCAACAAGGTCCCACAGCCTAAAAGTCCTCTAACCTTCCTGAACAGCCACCAACTTGGGACAAAGTGTTCAAATACAGGAGCCTATAGGGGACACTTCTTATTCACCCCCCGCCCCCACCTCAGGCTGTATTCTAGTTCTGGGTTTGGGGTGTGGGTTGTTTGTTTTTCGAGACAGGGTCTCCTGTAACACAGGCTGGCTTTGAGCTCACCAAGGATGGCCTTGAACTTCTGCTCCTCCTGCCCTACTCCCAACGTGTATACCCCTGGAAGTGTGCGCGTGCAACAAACTCAGGGCTTCGCAAATGGGAGGCAAGCTCGCTCTCTGAACTCCAGCTACCTCCCTCTAGTCCTGACTTCTTTCGTTGTTGCTTTTTGTTTTGTTTCTAGACAGGGTTCCTCTGCATAGCTCACAGAGATCAGCCTGCCTCTGCCTCTCAAGTGCTAGGAAGAAAGGCATGTGCCACCACTGCCCTACCAGTCCCGAACTCTTAATGTTCTGCAGAAAAGCCTCAGCTGAGCATCGCAAAAACTTTTTTTTTTTTTTTCAGACAAAGTGGAAGAAGGCCACACTGTGGTCCCTTATCAAAGTGCCTCATGCAGTGTGTCACCACAAGGCGAGACATTTCTGGGAGATCTGTTTCCCAGGGGATGAGACAAGAAGGCAAGGCGACAGACAGACACTTCTGTGTTGCTGTGTCAAACCTGCAACGTGCAGTCTGCATGCCTGAGAGGGAGCCCTCATTCAATGCCTGGGCTTTGGAATCCACTGACATGTGCCTGCCACAGCGCTTTCACGTGAAGCAAATGGCGCAGGGCTATTTTGAGCCGCCCCCCTCTGGAATCAGCCTAACTTACGTAACTGGAAGTAGGTCACCCGCTAATCTCTTCAAAGTGTCAAGAAATGTGTCTGCAGAACCCGGGAGGATGAGAGGTGGCTCCAACCTGACCTCTTGCTAGCCTACCCACGGTCCCCTGAGAATTGGAGACACAACAGAGGTTGGTCAAGTGGGCTATGCCTTCGCCTTCAGAATAAATTAACTATGATCTGGCCACACATATACACACAGTGGTAAAACTACCAAGTCCCCTAGTTCTTTTGTTGGCATTATCATAGCTGTTGATGGTTGCCATAGGAACCAGCAGAGATGTCAAGTCTTCTCTCTCCCAGCCAGAGGAAGACCTGAAGATATTCTGATCTGGGCCTTTTAAAAATAGAAACTGCCTTGAACCTAGAGAAAAGAGCCTTAGAGTTCTTCCTCAAAGTTCTGTCTGCTTTGAAAATGTTTTTGCCTCATGGTGTTTTTTTTGTTTGTTTTTGCAATTTGTTTATAACAAATTTTTATTTAAAAAATAGAAAGAAAAGCGCACGCCTGTAATCTCAGCACTCAGGGAGGCGGAGGCAGGTGGATCTCTGTGAGTTCGAGGCCAGGCTGGTCTACAAAGTGAGTCCAGGACAGCCAAGGCTACACAATCCTGTCTCAAAAAACAAACAAACAAAAAAACCCAACAAATCCTGTTGTTGTAAATAAAACAGTGTTGGGCTAAATGTCATTCATTATTTGCCCTATGATTATCACAGCAGGATTATTTAACCCACTGCCACAATTAATAAGACGCAGACACCTGTTAGATTTTATAATTGCCTATTTACTTTGGGCTGGGCAGATGTTTCACCTACGCTGTCTCAGTAATCTCACCATCCACCCCCACCCCCATCCAGTGACATCTGCCTTAACCATCCTTACATGGGCTACCTTCCATCCACAATCTTATAAATACTTGCTTGTATTCTTCATCTGGGCCTTTCCACACCATTATTGGAGTCCTTCTTCCCAGCCCACATGGTTCCTTCTCCACGCTAATCCATCCTGGTTTCCTCCTTCCTCCTCTCTTCCTGTCCCTCTGTCTTTCCTATGATTCTCCTGAACCCCAAAGCTCAGGAACCTTAGCCACTCCTACCCCATTTTGTCTTGCCCAGGATTAAAGCCTTTTAATCAACTAATTAGGTATAATGTTTTAGGCAGGTTTACACAACAAGGATAGGTGTATCCGGGAAGTAACCAGGTCCTGAGGGCCAGGAATAAGCATCAAAATACAAGCATCAGACCAACCCCCAACAAAACCCTCCAAAAAAAGAAAAATGTTTTTGAGGGCTGGGGAAGTGGCTCAGCCAGTGTGGTGCTTGCCTTATAAACACAAGGACCTGAATTTGATCCCCAGAACCCATGTTTAAAATCCTATGTTGTGGCTTGTTTTTGTAATCCCAGCCCTGGGGAGGCAGAGGCAGGCAGATCCATGGTGCTCACTGGCCACCTAGCCCAGTGGGCCTTAGGCCGGAGACAAAACTCAAAAAGTAATAGAGTAACAACTGAGTAACAGCACCTGAGGTTGTCTTCTGGCTTGCACGCACACATTGTACAGAAAAATATGAAAAGAAAAAAATTTGTTCCACAGAATGTAATAATTCAGCAGGAGCTGGTTGAAGCCAGGTGGGAGAGCTTACTCCTAATCCCAGTGCTTGGAAGATGGAAGCAGGAGGATCAGTTCAAGGCTGCCCTTGGCTACACAGGGAGTTTGAGACTAGCCTGGGTTACATGCACCTCATCTAAAATCTAAAAACAAACAAACAAACCAAACAGTTGATTCTAGTGACGTCATTGTATGGCACATTAGGTCTCTTCAGTTGCTAGAGGCAGAAGCTTAAATCGGCCTGAGTTAGAGACATGCTCACTGGCTTCTCTAGGGAGGAAGGACTTATATTGACCTGAAATTTTTAGGGCTTTGGATCTAGAATATTCCTAGAGGCTTATGTGTTAAAATCTTGGTCCCCAGCTTTGAGGTCCTGGATAATGATGGAACCCATAAGAGGTGGAGCCTAGTGAAAGGTCTTCATTGGGAGTGTGACCTTGAAAAGGATTGTGGGAAGGCTGGTGAGGGGGTTGGGGTCAGCTACAAAAACCCCAACCCCTGGAACCAAGGTGGAAAGAAAGAACAGGCTCCTGAAGGTTGAGGGTGTGCCCACACTCACACTCACACATACACAAATAAAAGTAAAATTTTAGAAAGAAAGGAAGGAAGGAAAGGAGGCTGATGGGACCCCACCCCTTGCTTTTTCTTCATACCTGACACGAGGTGAGCAAGCCTCATCTGCCACCTGTGCCCACCATGATCTACCATTCCATCCCATGACCACAGCACCAGGCAAACTGATCATGAAGAGAAACCTCAAAATCACCAGCCAAAAAAACCTCCCCTCTTCATGAGATGGTTTATCTCGGGCATTTTCGGATGGACGGACTCAGCAATGACGATAGTGGTCTCCCTGCTTTGGCCCTCATCACCCATGTCACCTCTAGGACCCTTTGGCACGAGATGTCACAATGGATAGTTCTCAAATCTCATATTCATTAGTTCGGGGAAGGCGTGAGATGGGTTCCGAGTGCCTCATGGCGGAGTCTTCGCCAGCATTGAACCAGCTGCCAGGAGGGTAGTGTGAGGGCCATGGGGTAAGAGAGGCAGCAACTGCAGTCATCCAGTGGGCTGGGCAAGGGACACCTCTACACAGTCATGTCCCCCGCCCAGTGCCCCGCTGAGATCACCGTTAGATAGTCAAGTGTGGCAAAGGAGATAAATGAATTCTGTCTCGGGTGTGTTTACACAAGTTAGCCAAAACTGTTGTTCCTTCCAGGGCTCGTACACCTGTGCCTGCCAGGAGAGAGAAACCATGGGTTTGTACAAAGTTTAATTTGAGGAACCAGTCCTGTGCAGGGATTACAGCTGTAGGGAAAGACTGCAAACAAAGCCCCCAGAAAACCGGAGTGAACACGAGAAAAGCATGTGGAGATCAACCCGAGGGCTGAGGGAGCACAGGCTCCCCCACACACCGCGGGGCTGAGGTCTACACCTGGGCAGTGATTACTCACTGAATGTCAGGGAAGCTGCGTGGGGCCTCACGGAGAAATTTCTGGAATTCTGCTCCAGAAGGTGCCATTCATCGTTGTTTGTGGGGCCTTGTCCTGACCACAGGGAGGTGCACTATAAACAGCCCTGAAGTGACCCCTGGTCAGGCTGCGCTGCTCCATCCTGTCCTCACCGCAGGAGGAAGCCGGTGCTATGGAGCTGACCTGAACACCCCTGGTAACGCCCCATGCTGCTTTGGGTAGCAAATCCAGGGGGGGGGGCTGAGGCTCATCGGTGTTTTAAGTTAAACTCGCCCCCTAGTGGTGAGGGCGGCTCAACGCCTGCATCCCGGCCAGGGAGGTGCCCTAGGGCCTTCAGGAGAACCCAACCATTCAGGGCTCACACTGAGAAGACCACAGCCATGTCAGGAAGGGAGGAGAGAAGACAGGAGATGTGCCTTGTGAAATGGAGCTGGAGCCCGCTCCAGGGAAAGCCTCTCAAGCGTCACTTAACCCCAAGAGGGACCGTCACGATTATTAATAAACGTCCAGAAACTTCAACTGAGACCAATAAACCTAAGTTCAGTGCAAGATGGTGTGTGCCAAGCCCATTTGTTTGTTGAATCACTGATTAGTTCAACCTGGGCTGGAACGTGGTCAGGCCGTGCTGGTGGCAGACAGCTGGGTGTGGCGCACAGAAGGGTGGAAACTTACAGACTGATGAGGGCGCACCTGGTCTGTGTTAGTCAGCTGGCCGTTACTGCAACAAACACCCGAGGCAAATCGACTTGGAGAGTGCAGAGTTTTGTTTTTGTCCACAGTTTTGTTGTTTTTTTTTTTTTTTGGTGGGGGGGAGCGGTGTTCCACTGTATACCCATTTGCTCTGGACCATGGCAGCACGGTGTATCATGGGGGAGTGTGCTGTTTACGTCGCTGGGTCTAGGAAGTACCAGGGGAGGAAGGGCAGGTACTAGGGTCTTGAATCTCCTTCAGGGGCATACCTCTAATGACTTTCGACTTCCCACAAAGTCTGCTTTTTATTTTGTTTTGTTTTGTTTTGTTTTGGAAACAGGGTCTCTATGTGTAGCCTTGGCTGTCCAGGAAACTCACTCTGTAGACCAGGCTGGCTTCAAACTCAGAGATCCACTTGCTTCCCCTCCCCCCAACCCCAAGTGCTGGGATTAGAGGTGTGAGTCACCACCATCCAGCTACCTTTTTCTTAATTTTTAAAAAAATGGTGTTTTTAAAAAAATATTTATTTATTTAATGTATATGAGTGCTCTGTCTGCGTGCACACCTGCGCGCCAGAAGAGGGTATCAGATCCCAGTATAGATGGTTGTGAGCCACCATGTGGTTGCTGGGAACTGAACTCCTGTGTGTGTGTGTGTGTGTGTATGCGTGCTCTGCCTGCGTGTAATTATTGCATCTCCTGTAGGCAGTGTACAAGGCAGGCTCTGGATCCCCTGGAACTGGGGCTGAGTTCCAGATGGCTATGACCTACCATGTCGGAACCAAACAGGATCCTCTGCAAGAGCCACAGGTTCCTAACTGCTGATCCATCTCTCCCGCCCAAGATTGCATCTTTTAAAGAGCCTAGCTCCTCTCGATAGTTGAAAAGAGAAACCATATTTCCACTGTGCTTCCATAATCTCTGAGGCATTGATTGACTGATTGACCCCATCAGTGAGTTGCCTGATGGGGCCTGGATGAATCTGGCTTTGTGGGAACATAAAACCATGTTCCCAAAGAAGCAGGGATTTTAACTTGGCTGGAGCCAAGCCAAACGCTCCCCAGCAGCACTAGTGCAAAGGGCTGGAAGGAGAAAACAGAATTAGGAAATGCTGAGCACGTGGCTCAGAGGGCAGGCCATGCCTGGACATGAAGTCTTGCATCCATGGTGCCAGCCCTCCTCAGGCGACAGACAAAGCAAGGCTCTGGAGCTGGCTAGTCAATGGCTTGTTAGAGGCTAACTGTAGGACACTCACCCTGTGCCTGGTTTCAGAGCCCAGCCATTGGCTTTCAGGGGTCAGCAGCAGCCTATCTGGGGCAACTCACAAACCTGGGAAAGATGACAGGCTTTCAAATGGCTTGTCAGTAATTCTGATGGCAAGTTACTAGGGACTATGAAAACTTTCTTAAAACCAACCATAGAGTTAAGAAGCATTGCTGGGGGCAACAAAGACACTCCCCCACCACACCTGGCTCCCCATTGCCTTAGCTGTCATTTCAAAAATGCAGTAGTTGCTGGAGACAGGCTTTGGCGCAGCCGTCTCTCTAGCAGTGGGCTTCCCTGGGGTCTTGGTTCAGACTGGGAAGATTTGGACTCATGTGGCAAGAGCCACAGTCTCCAAAAAGTACCGGAATAGATGGCAGATCTCCCGCAGGAGCTCTTAAGGCGTGGATTCCGGCCTGCTTGCTTGTCCCTGTTGAAGTAAAAATACTTTTTTTTCTTTTTTAACCATAGCATTCCACAGAAGAACTGAAAATAATATTATTGAAAATAAAAATAGCGTCAGAGGCAGGACCTAGGACAGGCAAGGAAGGACAGGGAAGGCAAGGCGCGCGGTTCCTAAGCAGCTGCAGTGGGGGTTGGCTGACCGCACGCTGCCCTCTGGAGAGCCGTCACATGAGGTCACGGAGGGGACCGGTGGCCTGTTTCCCGGGAGACCTACCTGGGGAAGGCAGAGCCTGCTTCAGGTCTGCTCAGAGAGGGAGTCCGCTCTCTGTCACTCATCGGAAGTTTTGTTATAATTTCAACATTTTCTACTTTTGTTTCCATTTAAGTGATCGATGGCTTAAATGTGTACGCCCCTGCCCGACTATGATCAGCAAAAGAGAGAAAACCACTCATGTTGTGCGCCCACAGCATGGCTTCGGACATCCTGCTGTCTCCCTGGCTTTTGTTTCAATTCCCTCTTTTTTTTTTTTCCTCTTTTTTCTTTTTTTGTTGTTTTTCGAGACAGAGTTTTTTTGGTGTAGCCCTGGCTGTCCTGGAACTTGCTCTGTAAACCAGGCTGGCCTTGAACTCAGAGTTCCACCTGCCTCTGCCCAAGGATCAAAGGCATTCACCACCATGGCCTGGCTTCAATTCTTAAATATATAAATACATTATTTGCTTTTATTTTATGCGCATTGGCTTTTTGCCTGAATGTATGTGTAAGGGTGTCAGATCCCCTGGAACTGGAGTTACAGACAGCTGTGAGCTGCCATTGGGTGCCGGGAATTGAACCTGGGCCCTCTGGAAGAGCAGGCAGTGTCCTAAGCATTGTGCCATCTCATTTCAAAAACATAGTAGTTGCTGGAGACAGGCTCTGTGTGTCCCCCAGGCCTTGGTGCAGCCTTCTATCTAGTAGTGGGCTTCCCTGGGGGTTTTGGTTCAGATTGGAAAGATTTGGACTTATGAGGCAAGAGCTACAATCTCCAAAAGAAGCTCCCCTCCTTGTCAGTCACCTAGAAGGTTTGTTTTTCAATTCTTTAATTAAAGACGTCTTCCTTTGTAGGCTTTGATTTTGTAAACCTGCTTTATTTGTGGTTCCTTAAGCCTCTACCTCCCTTCCATCCCCCTAGCCCCAGGTAAAAGGGGTTAGTAGGGACAGGGGATGTAGACCTCTTTAGACTCAGTTCCTTGGGGCAATTCTATCTTTCATCGTCAGGATACCCAGCAATCCAGCAACAGCAAAAGCAGCAACATGGACCAGCAGCAGCAGGAGCAGCAGTAGCCTCCTTAAAGCGTTTCTCTCGAAGTGAGCTCTCTTTCTTTCTCTGGACTCCTATTTATACCCTCTCAGAGTCTGCACAAGGATGGTTTCCAGCTGGCAAAGACCCTGACCCCACACGAGGCTGTTTCTAGCTGACAAAGATCATGGGCCCTCTCAAGAGGCTGTCATCAGCTGTGGATAAAACAAATCATTCCCATATCCCACACCTGGGATTACAACAACAACAAAAATATTTACATAACAACCAAAACTTTCCCATCCCCCTTTTTTAGGCAAAGACACTAGGCTGGCCTTGCACTCATAGAGATCCAGCTGCCTGTGCTGGGGTCACAGGAGTGTGCCACCACACCCAGTTAGAGAATTCTTCCTTCAGCTCTTCCTCTTTGGACAAGTTCAGGCTGCTTTGCGGATGAGTAGGAAAGCGAGACAGGAACTGTTGGGAGGAGATGGTTCACTGGGTAAAAGCGCTTGCTGCCAAGCCTGACGACCGGAGTGAACCAGCTCCTGAAAGACATTCTCAAGACCTCCATATGCAACCACCTGCACATCTGAGTGCATGCTCACACACACACACACACACACACACACACACACACACACACACCAGGAGTAAATAAATGCAATAGAAATTAACAAAGCCAAGTAAGCAAGACAAACCCTTGCTTCGACTTCCCGTGGAAGGGGTCCTCTCAGGTCATAGCTCCTAACTTAGGAGCCCCGTGTCACCATAGAGGCTGCGGGCTGTGGCTCTGCAGAGACGTCCCTGTCCCTCCCTTTCCTGCTCTTTTGCCATTTCATCACTCTGTGCAGAAGAGGAGAGAGCAGCAGGGCTTTGCTTAGCCAACACTAATGTTCTTCTACTTGTGAGTACAGATTTTAAACACAGAATGGGACTCAGCTCTGACAGGGAGATCAGGGAAGAACAAGTCTCCCATCCAGAGGGACTTTGTTTCTCGCAGTGAAAATACAGGGTGCAGGGGTGCCTGGCTGGGGAAAATTAGGTGCCATAGGGAGCCGAGCCTAGGCATGCCCTTGCCTACCTGCCATCCTTCTCCCACAGTGAATAACTGAGTACTGGCTAGCTGAGTGCAGCAGGATGCCAGTCAGAAAACCCAGGAGCTACGGCAAAATGGGTCTCTCTGCTGTATCTCTCATCTGTGTGCTCAGCCGATGTCGCCTCAAAACCAAAAGAAAATCACACCATCCTGTGTCCAGACACACAGGACACACAGCACATGGGGCCACATTTGCAAAATGTTTTTAAAATTTCAGGTACATACCTTTTCTTTTTAGGTGCGTTTGTGTGTGTGTGTGTGTGTGTGTTGTGTATGCCTGTGTACGTGTGCATGTGTGTGGGCGCGCACACACACACACACGTGTTTGTGTGTGTACCTCAAGGCCAGAGAGCAATCTCAAGGGGCTAATGTGTTTTTTTGAGGTATGGTCTCTCACTGGTCTAGAACTCACTGCGAGGGCTAGACTTGCTGGCCACTGAACTCCAGGGAGCCACCCATCTCTGCCTCCCTAGGGCTGGAATTCTAGGCATATGCTACCACACCTGGCTTCTTACAGGGCCACTGGGAATTGAACTTGTGTCCTTATGCTTGAGTGGCAAGCCCCTTACTGACTGAGCTCTCATCGCAGCTCCCAAATTAATTTTTTTATGTTATATTGAAGACTATGGTTAAACCCTCACTGTTGTAAAAGATTAAAAACACCTTAAAGGCTGGGTGATGGTGGCACACACCTTTGATCCCAGCACTCTGGAGGCAGGTGGATCTCTGTGACATGGAGGCCTGCCTGGACTGAATAATGAATTCCAGGACAGCCAGGGTTACACAACTCGAAAAACCAACCAACCAACCAACCAACCAACCACCCAGCTTAATTTCTATGTACCATGAGGTTTTTTATTTTTTGTTTTGTTTTTGTTTTTGAGACAGGGTTTTTCTGTGTAGCCTTGGCTGTCCTACTTTGAAGACCAGGCTGGCTTTGAACTCACAGAGATCCACCTGCCTCTGCCTCCCCAAGTGCTGGGATTCTAGGTAGGTGCTCATAACTCAGGGTTTTGAGTAGCACAAGGGTCAACATACATCCTGACTACTTTCTGTTCCTTTGCAGATACAGTGTCCTCCTGATGCCAGGCACCTATTTATAGACCCAAGATACCAGGATACTTAGGAAACCCAGAAAAGGAGCAGAAAGCTGTGCCCTGCCCTCCTAGTGACTCTGACCTCCCCCCACCCCCCGCTGGCCCTGGCAGTTTCCTTTTCCCTGGTCCTCTCTCATCACTGAACAGAAACACTGGCCAGATTCAGCAAACCAAGACACAGGAGACTCAGGTATGTGTGAATCAGATATATGCAGCAAACAGTTCTTAGCACAGCTGTGTCCTGGCAATAACTACCTTACCTAGCACCAAATGTGTGTACAGGTGTTCTGCCAGGGAAGGCCTCTGCCTTCTTACGGGACTCCTTGGAGTAACTCCCATAAGCATGGAACAATGGCAGCCAACTGTCCCAGATGGCCCGAGGCCCACAGACGTGGGTTCATTGTCTATGCTGTCTCTCTCCAGAGGTAAGACAGACCCACAAAGATAACAAAAGGACACAGGGCTGGTACTATTTTCCATTTATGTATGGGCGTGAGGGTTTGTGCATGTGCCTATTGTTGAGACAGGGTTTTTCTGTATAGCTCTGGCTCTCCGGGACCTAGAAGGTCTTTGGATATGATCTTTTGCCAGAGCAGCATGTTCTGAATTAAAATTGCTCTACACTAACCTATTGTAGGTAGGATTGCAGGATTTCACAAAGAACCATGCTTTCCAGAGAAGGAGCCACTTGTCACAGGCTCATGGGAAGTGGCTCATGGACATAATAGATGCTTTAGAATCCATGGACCAGTTTTCAGCTTCCACCTCTCTCTTAAATGTGGCTTTAGAAGATTCCCACCCGATACTCCAACTCTACCCAGCAAACACAACCATCCAAGCGGTTTCTTCTCAGTGAAGGAAAGCAGGTCACAGTAGGTGGTGGGGATGTGTGTGTGTGTGTCTTAAGCTGTGAAGGTGTGTTAAAAAAACCATATAGACAAAGAAGCAGAAGGAGTCTGAACAGCTCATTAATGGACCTCATTTGTTATGGAGGTTCCAGCCTGAGGCTGAGTCCTTTCCTCAGGGTTTATGCTCTACCAAACTAGTTTACCTCTTGACAGCTGCTTCTCTCAGGCTAAATGGCTATTCCTAGACCTTTAGTTTTTAGAAAGGTGGTGGGTGGGTGGGCAAGCAAGCAGAATAGAGCATTCAATGCCCTGGAAGACTGAGACAGGAGCAGTGCAAGCAGCATTTTAAGCCACCCCAGACGCATACAGAAGTTCTTTTTACCAAAAAGAAAAAGGATTGCCTTCATTTATAGCCATGTGTGGGCCTGCTTCTAGCCTTAGAAGCTCAGGGTATCTTTCCTGATTGGTTTACAGCCAGGCAATCCCAGGTCATGTACTTGGATAGTGAGAGCCAGCCACTCAGGGCTCCATCATTCTGACGGGTGAGAGATGAGGTAAGCCACTTCTCCTTAAGTGCACATCTCCTTCCTGACCTTTGATCTGAATCAATTAAGCAATGAAATTACGAAACCTCGCTTTTGATCGATACGTTCAGGCCAGAGGACACCGTGTAGTTCTTACAGACTATAATTAGATTGGGCTTGCAAGCTGATCTGCTGCATCATGTAGAATTAAAAATAAAACACTAATAAAATCAAAACAACAACAACAGCAAAAAAAAATCAAACAGCATCAAAAAACCCAGGGTCTCTACTGTAGCTCAAGCTGGCCCAGACCTTGCCCTCCTCCTGCCCCAGCCTCCTGAGTGCCGAGAGGACAACTGTGCGGCACTGTTGTCTTAAATCAGCGGTTCAGCATTCCGGAAGGCAATACAGGGACCTACAAACAGCAAACAGTTAGGATGGGGTGGGGGTGTTTCGAACGAATGAGTTTATTGAAATATCCTGCTATCAGTTGGCGGCAGAGCTAGGTCTTGAACATTTGAGGCACATGGAAGCCACTAAAGGTTTTGGTTTTTCTAATGAAGCAACAGCAGTGAAAGGGAATAAGTCATCTAAAGAGTAGAACTTTTCCTCACCTGAAGATACAAACTATATATATGTACATATATATGTTTTTCTCTGTAGCCCTGGCTGTCCTGAAAACTCACTCTGTAGACCAGGCTGTCCTTGAACTCAAGAGATCTTCCTGCCTCTGCCTCACAAGCGCTGGGATCAAAGGTGTGCGCCACAGCACCTGGCATGAATGTGCTTTTTTAGCAGTGTTAATGAGGCAGAGTTTGCACAGGTACTTGCTTCCATTCAGAGCATACGTAGCTTGGCCAGTTTTGAGAGCTGTCCCTACCCATGAAATTGTCAGCACATTGAAAACTCCTGTTTCCAGGACTCCCTGTGTGCCACGTGCTCCCTTTGCCACGTGCCCACTGCTCTGCCAGCGTGGGAAAGTTGTATTTTTAATAATTTTTAAATAGAAAGATGCAACACATACTCTTTTTTTCTCTTTTAGCCTCTTCCATCCAGAATAATTTTAAGATTCATTCATAAACTACTCAAAATTAATCGTGTTTTATTGTTGAAGCGTTCAGTCGCATTGGTGATGGTTACCGAAGTGTTTCCAGGTTCCGGCTTCAGCGGACGAGGCAGCTGTGAACATTCCTGGAAACTGTTTTAAAACCATCAGTCTGTCTTTTTGCAGGGCTTTTCACTACAGCATGTTTGTGGTGGTCAGAGGACAACTCGAGGAAGCTGGTGTGTGTCCCAAGGATTGAACTCAGGTTGTCAGGCGAGGCAGCGGGTGCCTCTACCTGATGAGCCATCTCCTCTGCCCCCGTTTTCACAATCTTACAGTATGCAATTCAGTGACCTTCGGCACACTCATGGGCAGCACGTCACTGGTGCCGAGAGACTGCACTGACTCAGATGGCTGTACCCAGCACTGATAACCTCCACAGTATTTCCCATGGGAACCATGCACTGATTTGCCTCTTTCGATAATGTTTTGAAGTTTTCAGCACAGAAGTCTTTCCCTTCTTGGGTGCTTGGTACCTAGACATTTCAGTCTTTTAGATGCTACTGTGAACTGAATCCTTTTCAGATTGTTAACTGCTGACGCATAGAAGCAAAATGATTTTTTATTTTTATTTTTCGGTGCATTGACCCGACGCAGCAACACTTCTGAATTCGCCAGTCCTAGGAGCTTTCTCGTGGCTTCTCTGTGGCAAGTTCTCATCTGTGCAGTTTTCCTCCTTCGTTTCCAAACTGGATGCCTTTTATCTACCTTCTCCAGCCACAACTTCCTGTGTTACACGATCGGTAATGGAGAATGGGTGCCCAGCCTCCTTCTTGATATATTAGAGAAGAGCTAAGCCTTTTAGAATCGCTGCCTTGCACATTCCTCGTAACTCTTCAAAGACCCTCCTAGTCTTCTCCTAATCTTCCTTTAATCTGAATTCTAATCACACAAGGAGGTTTAATACCTTTTCTCTACCCAGTAAGGTGACCATAATTCCCCATCCCCTTTTGTTCTACCAATATTACACTGAATTCCTTCTGTTGAACTAACCTTGTGCTGTCTGTCCACGCAAAGTTTGGACATTCTGAGTGTGCTGAGGTAGATCATTCATTTGCATTTTGTTGGTGACTTTTGACGCTCAGCATCTTTTCATGCACTCATTTGCTAGTCACATCGTCTTTCTTGTGAAGGCCCTTCAAAGCTGTCATAATTCTGAATTGTATGAGTTTCTTTACACATTCTAAATTTACAAGGACTCTGACAAACTCATCGTGAGGCCCTGGCTGCTAAACCTGATGACCTGAGTTTGACCCCAGCACTCACATAGTAGAAGGAAAGGATTGACCCCTAAAAGCTGTCCTCAGACCTCGACACACACACACACACACACACACACACACACACACACACACACACACACACTGGCAGGGACCCACTGCCCACCTCCACAAAACTTAAAAAAAAAAATTGTGAATATTTTTTTTCCATTTGAGTGTTTGCCTCTAATTTTGCTAACATTAAAGGAAAAGCACATTTTGAAAAGTCCAGTCATGACTTTTCCTTTTTTAGTTCCTACACTCTGTGCTCAGAGGGGTGTCTTTTTAGGTGGGAGTTACAAAGCTGATCCTGATTCCTTCTAGTTACCCTATGGTTTTAGGTTTTAGACTTAAAGCCCAAAACACTTCAAATCTAATTGTTAATGCTAACTTGTTTCCCAACTGGACATTGCGAGTTTGACGGCGTCATTTGTTGGAAGGTTCCCCTTTCCTAACTGAGTTGGCCTGATTCCTTTGAGGACCACTTGACGGTGCCCATGTGCCTCTCTGTGTGGTCTCTCTGGACAACAGTTTTACTGTAGAATGAAGTCCTGAAAACAGGAACAAAGGGCCCTTAACACTGTTCTAACAACTTCATTGCCTGTCTTCTTATGCATCTTCAACTGTCAGCTTCTAAAAACTGCTGTTTTCATTTGAATCGTGTCTGCCCTATCTATGGAAGTCCTGGGGCTTGAACACTTGGCCTTGTGAATGGCAAGAACTCTGCTGCTGAGCCAGATACTCTGTTGGTTTGGTTTCTTGAGACAAGAGTCTTACTGTGTAACCCAATGTGAGTTGTTATTTTCAGAAACACGCTTTGCCTTCTTTGAGACAGTCTCTGATTGGTCTGCAAATAACTGGCTAGACTGGCTGGCCAGGAGTCCTAACCCTCTTCCTGCCTCCACTGTCCTAGAGCTGGGGAGACAAGCATGCATTTTTATGTGGGTTCCGGAGATCAACTGAGGTCCTTATATCTGCTAGGCAAGGCAAGTACCAGCTGAGCTAACCCTGCCTCCCTAACCCTGGCCTAGCTGCTATTTTCTTAAAAGATTTTGGGATGTGCGTGATGGCGCACGCCTTTAATCCCAGCACTCAGGAGGCAGTAGCAGGCAGACCTCTTTGGATCCTGCTGTTAAGGTTAAAGTCTGCTATTACCAATAACCCCTGAGCTTGGTGCAAATGTAAATTTTTTTACAGGTACAAATATGTGCAAAAATGACGGACTCCCTTCCTCAGCTGGATTTCCTCCTCTCCCTCTGATCTGGGGAAACCCCAGAACCTGTAAGGAGAATCTTTTAGCTTTCAGGGAAAACTACAGGCCAGACCCTTTCCTGCTAAGAAACCCATTCACTGTGCACCTGGAGATTCCCGGAAACACCCACCCTCTGCTAATGAGATGTCTCGTTGTCTAGGCTTTCAACCAATGACCTTTGACCACACCCGTCCTTCACCCAACCATAGGATAATTGAGTACTGCCCTCCCCCTCTTATGACTGGGCTGAGCTATGGCACCTAAATTAAGTATCCTGGCAGCCCTATGGATTTCAAACATATTCACCCTTAAACCCCCTCCCACTGCCAAAGGTTTCTAAGTCCCTGTTTCTCTCGAAATAAACGGGGCTGCTATCACCTTTTCATCACGACTGTCTGAGACTCGGAGGTCATTCCTCCTGGGGAAGGAAGGGCTCCTCTCCACCCTGAAGAAGTCACCACTGGACACCAGGGTCTTGGCTGCCAGCTACCTGCCAGGAAGCCATAGCTGCCCTGGTCACTGCAGCTGCTGACACACTGTTTTGGGCACCTGCCTGCACCCTCTGCCATTATCACGGCAGCTTAACTAAAGGGCTTTAACGCTGCAGTATCATCACTGGCTTTGGAAGGTCGGAGTTTCCACTGCCATCTGGTACCGGCAATCTCATTAAAAAGAGCTAATTGCAAGGCAGTGGGAAGCTCTTTTCCTTGACCCCCCACCCCATGAGATCCAGGAGCCTTCCTCTTGAGAGAAGCAGATCCTGAGACTCCCAGTCGTGGTCCCCTCACCCACCCACCCGGAAGCTGACAGCACCTGGACTGGCCCTCTAGGGGACTACAACTTCCAGTGTGGCACCTGGCAGCAGCAGCAGCAGGGAACACAGAATGACAGACCTCTGAGTTTGAGGCCAGCCTGGTTTACAGAGTGAGTCCAGACTTTGAAAAAAAAAAAAAAAGATTTTTGATATCTAAGTTCATTGGCGATATTGTCTTTAGTTTCATTTTCTTAGCTTTCTCACTGTCTTTATCTTATTTTGCTCTCAGAGTGATCCTGGTCCCAAGAAACAGAGCAGAAGTGCTTTCTTCTTTAAAAGAACACTTTTGGGATGGGCATTTCTTAAAGATTGCTGTACCTACTGGCGGCACTCTCTGGCACTAGTTTTCCTTGGAGGTGGTTTTCAGTTCAGACAGTTAAGACTGTTTGTTTGTTGGCACTGGGTTCTGCGTCCAGGGTCTTGTGCACAAGAGGCCAAGACTCGACTCCTGAGCCCTTCAGTTTTGAACAGCACGGGCTGAGAGGATCCCCACCGCTAGAACCTGGCTGCTAGGGGCTGGGGTGTGAAGCTACACAGTAACCACCCGACCTCTGAGGCAGAAGGACTGCTGTGGACTCCTATCAGTGCTGAGCATTTCCCTTATTGTGACAGTGCACCATCTATGACAGAAAGGCCTGAACTCCGCCCCCCAGGTAGCACTTTGTCACTCAGTTTCTTTTTCTTTTTTTGCTTTTTTTTTTTTTTATGTATATGAATGCTCTAGCTGCATGTACACCTGCAGGCCAGAAGAGGGCATCAGATCCCAGTACAGATGGTTGTGAGCCACCATGTGGTTGCTGGGAACTGAACTCAAGGCCTCTGGCAGAGCAGACAGTATTCTTAACCATGGAGCCATTTCTCCATCCTTGAAATTGGAGTGTTTTTTTTTTTAAATTTTATTTGTTTGTTTGTTTTGTTGAAATGGTTTCTCCATGTAGCCCTGGCTATCCGAGAACTCTGGAGACCACACTGGTCTTGTTAGAGACCCACTCCTGCCTCCCAAATGCCAGGATTAAAGGCGTGCACACCACAACCAGGGGTTATCCAGTTTCTTTATGGCTCCTGCTTTGCAAATACATTCCCTTCCCAGACACAATTTCTTTAAGCTGAGGGGGCCACAGCATTCTCACTGCACTTACACTGCAGGCAGTCAGGTGTGTGTCAGGGTCCAGAGGGCGAGTGTCTCAGCACCAGACAGAAAGCCATGCACTACTTACTAGGTAGCCATTAAAGTCCGTAGGCCCCAGCGTCACTCTTGCTGTCTCTGAAGGTGCAGGTCATGGAAACAGAAAAGTGTGAAAGGTCCTGAGCATCAGACCTGTTACTTAGGGTTTATTAAGACGTCTTCAAGATAGGGCTGATAAGACGGCTCAGTGGGAAAAGGTGCTTTCTGTCAAGTACATGATCTGAGGTGGGGCCTCTGGCCCATAACAGGGGAAGGAGAGGAGACTCCCTTAGGTGCTGTTCTTTCCTTCACATGCACACTGTGGTACAAATGTGCTCTCCCCCTCCAAAAAAAAAAAAATGCAATTAAAGGAAAAAGACTTCCCGCAAATAGATGGCATGTCCTTCAGGGGCTGGACAAACTCTGCCATTGTATTTTGCTTTCAAGCAGTTCCGTCCACACCCAAGGGTTCAAATAAATTCTCTGAGACATTTTGATGGTGTAGGTTTTAAATTACAAGCTTGATTTGACACCCTCAAATACAGTCCTTAAGAAGGCTAGTTATAAACAGTTATCAGCACTTTCAAATGACAGATGACGTTTCAGTACAACTGACGGATGCTTTACATTTGGCGTCACATCCTCTCCCCTCCTGGTGGATACTCTAATTCATGCGGTAAGTGACTAGTATGTTTTTCAAGGTGAGAGTTCATGCCCGCTGTGCGTCACGAGGTCAGTCTGCTCCCAAGATCACTCTGTGGTCCCTGGAGTGCTGAGTACCCCGGCTCCTCTGACACGGAACTGGGTCACTGGTTAGCAAGGTGCCACTTCAGGCCTTTCTTGCACTGACAGCTCCCAGGAAACCTGGGGTTTTAGAAAAGTGGTCAGGGTGGCTGAGTGGCAAACACAACACCAGAGATCACACGTGACTCTGAGCGTGAACAGGAGGGAGATTTGAACTTTTCCTGACATACAATCGGCAGAAATGAGGATCACCAAATCCCTGTGACTAGAAATCACAAGGGGGAAACATGTCTGTGTATCACGTGGAGGCCCGCCCTCACAGAAGACCTCGCTAAGTGGCAGCTTCTACAGAACTGATATGAATACAAAGTCTTAAAATTTATAATAGGACATTAAAATAATCTTCTAATAAAATCAGCCTTAGGTATAAGGAATCTAAATTTCAGTATTCTGTGTACTCCTAAATAAATAACTCTGATCTATAACCATTGAAAATATTACAGTTTATGGTGACATGATAAGAAATAGCCACACACTATTATAAGTGAAAATAAAATGTCAATTAAAAAAATAAGCCTAAAAACACGTGGAGCTGAAGTGATAGAAAAATCAACAGCTTGAGCGTCTACTTGAGTAGGTAGCAGCGGGTCTCAGCGACACACACTCAGCTCACACAGAAGCCCTTTAAATTCACGTTCCAAGTAAGCAAGCAGAGACACAAAGGAAGGTACTGTGCCAGCCAGTAACAGCTACAAAGCAATTCCTCCTTTCCTTCCAAACGATCCTCACAGGAAAACAGAATATAATGATCACTTGCTAAAAAACTATAATTCATGATTTTTAAAAAAAACGATGTTGCCTGGAATATAAAAGGTCAAAGCAAGGCTTCCTAAACATCCGATCACCGTACCATAAATAAGGAAAGGCCACCCAGTGACAGATTTAAACAAAACTAGACATTCGTCTGCTTAAGGTCTGACTGGATTTCTGCTTCATGACCCCATGATGGGGTCTGAAATGAGCCCATGCAGGAACACACATTCCACACACCCAAGTGTGTGGCCTGAATTACTCAATACCTGTGGTGGTATGGGTCAACTTCCCATAAACACCCATGCTCGGTTACATCTTACTTGGGTCCCTATCCTTAGGTTCTCAGAGGATGACAGATGTTCAGCAGGTTTCTCTTAAGCCGTGGAACCCGGCACTCATGGCTTCCGGCAGCGCAGAAGCCACTGTGTAATCTCATCTGGGCCTTGGGGGTTGTGGCACTGTGCCTTCAGGCCTGTAAAATTCACTGCCACCAATCTGTCCATTTCTCAATTCAGGGCCAACATTTCTACAGTTTATCCAGTTCACGGGTAAGCCTTCTCCAAAGACGTGTGCCTGCACATTGTAGTCAAGTTAGAAGAATAAAGGTAATCTTTGTACTCTACGCTGGATATCCGCTTGTGATAGCTGCTTCAGACACACACACACGCACACAACCACTTCACAAATGGAGAACAGAATCTAGCTTAAATTACACAGCTCCCGAGATTAACTAAAAAAAATGGCATTGAAACCATATGGTAACTCTCTCTGATTACAAAGAAACTTATTGCATGATGGCAGGAAGCGATGTCTATGGATGAATGGCTGTAAACCAGGAGTGTCCGTCTGCCCACGGGGTGGGCCCTGCACGCCTATGCCCAGCGTGCTTCCTAACGGGAGGAAGCGGCAAGGAGGGGGCATGCTCTCCACAGCTCCCGCCCTCTGTCCCCAGCGCCTCCATCAGCGCCCACCTTCTTCTGGGGGTTGCTCTAACAGCGCTCTCTGGGCTGCCATTTAAGGTCACTGTTTCTGAGGTCCGTCCTTGGGGACTCCTGAAGTGAAAGCTGTTGGGGAAGTTTGCTTGTCTGTCGGTCAGCACGCCTGGTGCGCTCGCTGCTAGGAGAGGTAGACCCAGTGCTTAAGTCCCGCCACGCCCTGCAGCAGTTTAGTATAGTAGAAGTCCACATTGTCGGCAAAGTCTGTGCAAACGGGCGACTCCATGCCCCCCAGGGTGCAGTAGAGCGCAGTTCCTCCCACACTGAGGAAAACGGTGGCTATGCACAGCAGGATGAGCAGGACACAGGAGCCGCCACCAACCTCATCTGTGGACAACAGAACAGGGGTTACACCAGCAGCAGATTTTATTATTCAGGAGTCTTGGGTCTTGTAGTACATGGAGAGATAGCATTTTAATACCATTTAGGTATTTGAAAATATCTATTTTGTTTCAATAAAAGCATTATGCGCTGTGGGGGGATGAGCCATGGGTTGCTGTTGAATACCCGACAAGTGACTGATGCAAAAAAGATGCAACAGGAGTATGAACTAGGTCCCAGCTTTGCAAGACAGTGTATGGAAAAGAGGATGTGCAATACCTCACCAGCAATTCTTCACACACTGATAACATGTAGTAATTTTGATAGTCTATGTTAAATGAAATATACTATTAAAGCACATTTTACCTATGTGGCTATCATAAAATTTAAAATCACGTACGGGGGTTTGGAGAGATGGCTCAGGAGTTAAGAGCAACTGATTGCTCTTCCAAGGGACCCAGGTTTGAGTCCCACACACCACATGACAGCCCTCAACCCTCTCTAGCTCTAGTTCCAGTGGATCTGATGCCCGCCTGTAGCAACTGTGCTGAGCAGACACACTTGGGAGACATCAGCTTCCATACAGAGAGAATGCCTCACAGTAAAGGAGGGGCATTAATTTGTCACTAAAAACCAAAATAACAGGCTCACTAGAAAAAAAAATAATAAAAAAGAAAATACTAAAGAAAAAAACCTGAGGTGAGTTTTCAACCTTGCCTCTTTCTGGGCTGAGAAGATCACAAAGTCAACTTTGTAACTTGCTCATTTATTTCAGCAAAAAACTTGATTTCTTTTTGTCTCTCTGCTAGAAGATAGAGGAACTGAGTCCTCAAAGCCCTTACAAATCCTGTCTCACACGACTGTCCAGCACTCACAGCTGGTCATCACGCCATAGGACTGTCCAGCACTCACAGACCCGGGGCTGGGCGCACCTTGATCCAGGTTGTCATCTATTTCCTGGAAGCGCACTCTTCTCTTGGATGGCTTCTGCTGCATCTGTGCAGGGTGGTCTCCTACTGTGTCATTCCTCTTCTTCAGGATGGACACCAGCCCCTCCGCAGGAGCAGCCTGTCAGGGGTTGGAAGAACCAGTTGTCGGGTTTAAGGCAGGTGGGACCTTTTGGTGATATCTACCCAGGCAGCCATAGAACACTATTTCAGTGACTTATACTCCATCTCTCCTCTTCACTCATCAATAGGCTAGCTTGCTTCCTCCTTCCTTCCCACTCCCTTCCTTTCGAGATAGAACCTTGCCCAGGCTGGTCTTGAATTCATGGCAGTTTTCCTGCCTTAGCCGGAGGCTGGGATTACATGCATGAGCTATGATGTCTATCTTAGTGACACTATTTAAGATATAAAAAGATGAGGCTTAAAATATATATGGCAGCAAACTTAACATCAAATGAATTACCTCAGTTCCTCTGAGAGAGTACACATTACTCAATAATCTATCTTCAAAATCTTTTGGGAACATTTCTTCTAGAATTTCATTTTTCTCTGACTCATTATTTGGTATGCAGAGGTTGGTAACCAGCAGCCCCTGGCTCTTGCTTTTCCCCCGGATAAGTCTCCACTTCATAGCTCAGGAGCCTGGAACCTGCTATAGCCCAGACTAACCTTGAACTTGAGATTTTCCGTGAGCCTCCTGAGTGCTACCACACCTAGCTTTACTTCACTGCCTGTTTTTGTAAATTTAACTGGAAACTACCCAAGTTTTGCATAGCTTTGGGGGCTCTGGGGCGGCATTGAGTAGCTGTGACAGACATAAAGGCTAAAGTAGTCACAGTTGAGTGCCTCATGGGAACTCGGCGTCGGGTCCCTCTTCAGCTCCACCACACACAGGTTACCCCTCTCCTTCTGTGTCCCACCTCTTTTTTAAAACCAAAAGCACCTGCTTGCCATTGAGGGGAGACACCTCCAAGTGTGGGGTGAGGGTCAGTTGGAAGAGGCTGGAGGGAGCTGCCCATGTCTGTATCCCAGCAGACCAGGAGGAGGAACATGCTTGCTTCACGCTCTAGATGATGCCATGCGTGGGTACTGTGGGCGCAACACTGTGGCTGTCAGCGCTGCAAGCTGGAGCTGCCTGTCATGTCACGGAGCCAATCAGCGGCATAAAGTACCTAATACGATTTCCAGTTCTGGCCAGCGATCTTGGGTAATTATGGATGCCATTAGTTCTTTTTATGACATGCAGCTTTTAGGAGCAAATGGCTCTCAGACAAATAGTCTTCTACCGGGATTCTTTGAACATGCGTTTATACAAACCATTATCTGAAGAAAGATCAATAAGCTAGCAATTTGTTCTTTTTATAGGAAATACATATTTCAGATATCCTTATTCTAAGAACACTAAAGTACTTCAGTGACATTAAAATGCTAAGTGCAGGGCTGGCAGGGTAGCTCAGTGGGCAGGGGTCCTTGCCACCAACCTTGAAGACTACCCGAGTTTGATCCTCGGAACTCATGTAATGATGGAAAGAGAGAACCAACTCCCTCAAGTTACCCTCTGACCTTCACAGGAATGCTGTGGCACAGGCATATCCCTCTCAATAAATACATAAATGTAAAGTCTTTTTTTACATAAATGTAAATACATAAATGTAAATATGTGAAGAAATAGTTTTTTTAAACTTTTCTTAGAAAACACTGAACAATTCCTTCATAAAACAATGGGAAATGATTCTCACAAGTGCCCTGTTTAAACCGAGAGACAAAGATACACCTTTAGAATTTTAAAGACCAAGGCATGGGGCCAGTGAAATGGCCAAGTGGGCAAAGGCTCTTGCTGTGCAAGCTTGACAACCCGAGTTTGATTCTCAGATTCCACCCAGGAGAGAACTGGCTTCCGAGAGCTGAGCTCTGGCCCTCACACGGCCTCCAGCCTGTGTACTTCTGTATGCACATGCGCCACACACATGAGCCACACCCATGCATCACATACATGCACCACACACACCTCACCCATGCATCACACACATGCACCATACCCATGTACCTCATCTATAGACCTTACCCATGTACCACATACATGCATCATACCCATCACCACACACATGCACCAAACACATGTACTATACCCATACACCTCACCCATCTACCACATACATGCATTATACCCATGCTTCACACATGTATCACAAACATGCATCACCACACAATGCTTTACACATGTATCACACCCATGCACCACACACATGTATCATACACATGTAGCACACACATGCACCACACACACATGCTGTATCGCATACATGTACCACATACATGTACTTCACACATGCATCACACACATGCAAAATAAATTTAGAAACATCTTAAAAAGGAAGGGAAAAAATAGAAATTAGTTTTAATGAAACTAATACTGACAATCTTTTTATTCCTAGAAAATGTAAAAATAAGGGGGTGGAGCCTCAAGGATCCTTTGTTATTTTTTTCCCCTTTAGACAGTTTTCTGTTATACATTTGCTAGTGGTAAATTTACTTAACACGGGAAGGCTTCACTTTTGTTTTCATAGAGAGTCCTGCTATATTTCTCAGGCTGGTCTTGAACTCTTGGACTTAGGACTGCAGGTGTGCCTACTGCATGCCAGGCATGGAGTCTACCACTGAGATGCATCTCTGGCTCAGGAGTTAAGATGTAGTTTAAGATACATTTATTTAATGTGTGTGCGCGCGCATGTGTTCATCCATACTAGATCAAGATGACTCACAGAAGTTGTTATTTTTCCCTCCACTGTTTGGGTTCCAGAGGTTGAACTTAGGCCATCAGGCTTAGCTTGGTCTTCTTGTGAGACTTCTAACAGTGAAAATGGGGGCTGTCTCAGACTCTGTTCCCTGCTTTCGGACCCCTTTCATCCTACTGGGTTGCCTCATCCAGCCTTAATAGGAGAGTGCCTAGTCTGACTGCAACTTGATATGTCGTAGCTCGTTGATACCCATGGGAGGCCTGCCTTTTTCTGAGGAGAAATGGAGGAGAAGTGGATGGGGAGAGTGAGGTGGGAGAGGTGGGGGAAGGGACTGGGAGAAGAGGAGGGGAATTAATTAAAAAACAAAAGAAAGGACTCATGCAGGTGGACTTTGCCTTAGTTCTACAGTGGATGAGTAAGTAATCTGAAATAAGAGCGTGGCCTTGTTCACGTTACCCTGAGGATGCCGAATGGCTTCATACAGAGTCTCTATAGACAGCTTAGAGCAATGTGTCTCCTTGAAATGACTCCAAGAAAGGAATTCTATGATGTTTTTGTTGCCGCCATGAAATAAGAGGCTGAGTGTGGTGAGACGCACTTTTAATCCTAGCACTCGGGAGGCAGAGGCAGGAGATCGTCTCTGTGAGTTCAGGGACAGCTGGACTACACAGTAAGTTCCAGGACAGCCAGGGCTACATAGTGAGACTGCCTCAAACAGACAAACAGACAGACAAATCAATAAATAAGGCACAAAGAAGCCAGGTGGGCGCGGTGGCGCAAGCCTGTAATCCCAGCACTCAGGGAGGCAGAGGAAGGTGCGTCTCTGTGCATTCGAGGCCAGCCTGGTCTACAGAGTGAGTCCAGGACAGAGAAATCCTTCCTTAGAAAAACAAAACAAAAGATATGAAGAATTTCAGTCTGTCTGTCTAATCTGGCGAGGAAGGCACAAGTCCTTCCTCGCCAGATTAAAGGGGAAATGGACACCAGTTAGACTCGCCTCACCCAGAACCTCAAGGCTTGTCGATTTGAAACAAAAACACACACTTGGCTTCCAACGAACTTGACAAACAACACTCACGAGTCAGTGCCTTCACCACAGACGAGCTGTGCATTTAACAGACAGTCCCACACTCATTCTTCACCCTCACAGGGGTCTCAGCCGTTATCAGAGGAAGCAAAGCCAACCTTGGGGGGCTTGAGCTCATACACTGCCGGCAGCTGGCAGGGTTAAGCACACATTCAGGGTTAAACCAAAGACCCAACCTGTGCTATGGATTTTGCTCTGTGCTGTATGGATTTGTTGCAATTAGAGTGAAATGAATAGAATTTTCAAATATGTCGCAAGGCTTTTGGCTTTCCAGAAGCTGCTTTTATTTTTCTACCTGAAATTCTAATCTTCTGTGTTGCCAGTTAAGAGACTCTTGTCCTGGAAGTGGGGTGAAAGAGTGAAGATCTTTGGTAGAAGCAGATTAATGTCATGGCTAGTGTCACAACTAACTGATAAAACAAGCCATGGCTGGACCCAGAGGTGACAGGTAATGTGGAAAGCCATTTCACAGAAGGGCCTGTGTCTTCCTCAGGCCTCCCTGTGCTAAATTTAGGAGCTGTGCTGTAACAGGAGACGCCAAGTGGGAGAACAGATCGTGGGTGAAACAGGCCATATTGAACTTCTAAAAGCTTAAGAAGGAAAAAGTATATTGTTGAAAACAAAACCAGAGCCAGGTGGTGGTGGCATATGCCTTTAATCTCAGCATTCAGGAGCCAGAGGCAGTTGGATCTCTGAGTTCCAGGCTACCCTGAGTTCCAGGGTGGCTACACAAAGAAAGCTGGTCTCAAAAAACTAAACCAAACCAAGCCAAGCAAACAAAACAAAAATCAAACAGGCCGAAACCAACCAAACAATCAACAAACAAAAACCCCAGGAACACTCTATATGCATCTAAATATTCCAGATTGGCTACTGCTGCATGCTTTTGTAGCTAGGTCTTAACTTGCAAAACAGACAGTTTGGTAAGTACAAGATGGGAAAGGAAATGTAAGCGTGTCAGGTACGGCCCTTCTTAAATCTCCAGAGTCAGTTTTCCCTGTCCACTTTGTGGTGTGCCTAAATCGAGTTTTGGGCTCGGTGGCCACTGCCTCTGGCAGCTGAGCATCTTGCTGGTTCCTTTACTAATATTTGAAGCTACATTGTTTATTTTTATGTGAATTTGGTTTCAATTCTCTCTCCTTCTGGAAAGCAAGCATCACGAAGACAGGGGCTTGATCTGTGTTTACTGCTGTCCCCTGATTTCTATCAAGTAGTAGGTACTTAGTTAGCATGCCAGAGAGAGAAATGAATACCCGAACGAGGGGTTTACACAGAGACACCCAGCATACAGTTAGAAGCTAGAGAGAGACACAGAGACAGAGCCAACAGCACCCTTATCTTTCAGGACCGGGCAGTGTGGTGGAGAAGAAAGCATGCCTGCAGGGGAACATCACAGCTAGACAAGGCCTTAAGACAGGGCGTTCAACCTGTGGGTTGAGGACCCTTTGGATAACTGAGCAACCCTTTTACAGGGGTCGTATATCACATACCCTGCCCATCAAATATTTACATTATGATTCATAACAGTAGCAAAATTAGAGTTATGACGTAGCAACAAAAATAATTTTACAGTTCAGAAAAACAGTGCCAAAGGAAGAGCAAATTCAGGGAGTCGAGCAGAGTCCTGGGCCCGTTCCACGTTGAAAAGGCACAGGCTGGACATTGAGGTAAGGTACAGATGTAGAAGACGGTGCATCACTAAAATGAACACAACACAGGTGGCAAGGAGCAGGCCAGAAAGTGCAAGGTAGTGAGGGGACCAGTCTGACCATAGCTGAAAACACAGGAGGATATGATGCCGAAAGTGGATGGGCCCTTACCAAGAATCCTGGATTTCACGCTGCATTGCAAAGCCTTTTCCACAGAGCTACAGGGAGCCCGGGAAGAGGCTGGCGGCACATAGTATATTTTAGGGCAGATGTTTAACAGTCTGAGTGCTAGAGAGCTGAACTCGGTCTTTGACTTAAGAGTATCTTGTTTTATTATTTTATTCATTCATTTTTGAGACAAGGTCTCACCATGTAGTTCCAACTGGCCTTGAACTCACAGAAATCAGCCTGCCTCTACCTTCCAAGTGTTGAGATTAAAGTTGTGTGCACTACACCCAGGCCTACTAGAGGTTTTGTTTGTTTCAAGATTCTTTTTATGAGTGTTTTGCCTGCATTATGTATGTGACCATGTATGTACCTATACCTGAAGAGTTCAGGGAACTAGAGTTATAGATGTTTTCAAGGTTCCATATGGGTTCTAGAAACCAAACCTGGGCCCTGGGGAGAACAAGGGCTTTTAACCACTGACCATCTCTCCAGCCCCAAGAAGAGAGTTTTTAAAAATACGAAAACCTCTAGACAGGTTTGGGGACATCTCCACAGCCACAGTCAAGTCATTGCATTCATTTTTATGACCTGGTTGGCGCTTTCGGGTATCTACACAGTGCCAATGTGAAGCTACTGGTAGTGGAGAAGGGATAAAACAATGAAGAGGAAACTAATGCAAATGGCTAGGAAGAGCAGCAAATATGTAAATTTGAAATGTAATTAAAACAGGAAAGGAACTTGGTAAAAGAAACATGTCAATCAAGATGCATTAACTAACTAGATATGTAAAAAGCAGTCTAAAAACAAGAGGCAAAAATGGCACCATCTGGCACAAATTAAAAATGGGCAATCCTAGGGTTTTCCTAGGGGACTAGTAGTTAGAGAGCTACATAAATCAGGGGTCAGCCATTCCCACCCCTGGTGTTCTTGGAAGCCAAAATGTCTTCAGTGAGCAGGCTATACTTCTGCCTCCCTGGAAAGAGCTACTCTGAGCAGAACTGTCATGGCTGACGTTTCTAAGACTTCTTTTCCCAAGATCCACCCGCTTGACACAATGGTTAAAGGTCCGATCCACTCAGACATCTCTTGGCCCCCAATAGGTAATTTTAAAATTTTAGTTTAGTTTAGTTTTGAGGCAGGGTCTCACTACGTAGTCCTGGCTGGCCTCAAACTCACAGCCTTCTTCCTAGTGCTGGGATCAAGGCTTGTGCTACCAAGTCCAGCTTTAGCTGTATTTTTAATGGTTACATTGGTGTCACCATGGAACTCAATGGAAGTCAATCTCAAAAATTAGTAAGTGTGGGAATAAATGAGTGGTGCAAACTTGTTGTCTGATACTGCACAATACTAGCTTTTTTTTTTTCTCATAAAATCTATGAAATAAACCAGGTCTGGTGTCACATACTTATAATGTCAGTACTGGGGAGACTGAGGCAGGAGGATTGCAAGTTAAAGGACAGAAGCCTAAGTTTTATAGTGAGAGTCTGTCTCAAAAACCAACAACCTGGGCCAGAGTTGGCCCAGTAGGTGAGATGCTGGCTATTAAACCTAAGGACCTGAGTTTAGCCCTCTCCCCACCCCGCCCAATTCCACCAGGTTCCCCCAGGTAGAAGGAGATGACAGCACTGGATGACAATGGGGCATGTTCTTTTGAATAAGAAAAAACAGCAGTGCTTTAAATATTAAACTATTATTCGGCAAAAGTATTCCTAGGTTTGAGAAAAGCTTATGACGTCTACAAAGTTTCGTTTACACATGCCTCCAGACTCATGAGCTGGAGACATTTCTCCTTCTCTCTGAAGTCAACATTATTTCATTTGATAAGAAGAATCTTTATCTAAAACAACCTAACAAGTGGCGGGCCATCGTTCTAAGAACAAATTCTACTGGAGCCCAGACTGAACAACGCAGAGTGGCAAGAGAAAAAGCTGTCCAAGAGAGAAGACAGCAGTGCCCTGAGAGGTCAGAGTCCCAGGCAGGGGTGCGGTGGCTCGCAGAGGCCAGGAGAAGAGAGACTAACAGTGACAGGCAGAGGCACTGGGAGAACTACCACCCCCTTCAGCTGTGACTGCAAGAGCCAGGAAGCCTGACACCGTCTTTACTACGTCAGTCAGCAGTGACAGCAGGGAGCTCTACAAAGCCAAGCTTCCCCTTCAACGCCACAGCGCCCAACAGAGCCAGAAGACTCTTAGATGGTTGCTGCAGGCACACAGCAAAAACTGGTTTAAAGCACTTTACTTAAGCCAAAACTAAGTTTCTAGGATCTAATTATTACAAATTTAAAAATTAGGGGCTGCGGTGTGTGTAGCTCAGCTGTAGAATGTTGCCTAGCATATCCAAGACTCTTGTGAACTATCCCCAATACAGACAAACAAACCAAAAATGTGCTGTATTCTGGTAATTCCAGCACTTGAGAGACAGAGGTAGAAGGATCAAGAGTTCAAGGTTGCCTCACATGTTGGAAGCCAGCCAGAGCTACACGAGGCCTAGTTTCAAAACAGAGACAAACAAATCCTGTCTGTGTGTCTGTGTGTCTGTGAGTAAGTAGCTGCAGTTATAAGGAAGCCTATGGCTGACCTGTATGTTTTACTTCACCTAAAGCTTCACTCTTACGGTATTAAGAAAGCACTAAAGTATTAGTGATTTCTTCTAGCTTAAGACTCTTACAGACAGGCAGAGTTGCTATTGGAGTAAGTACTCAGAATGTGTTTAACAGTCTACTTAGCACCAGTACAGAATATGCTGTATTTATTAGCTGAATAGAACGGCGTCAGGGGTTCTCAGGCAGCGACACTCAACAGACCGGTGCATTTCAAGAGGAGGCCATTGTGACCCAACTTCTCAGAAGAGACAGCTTTCAACTCTACATACAATTTTCTAGCCACAGTCTCATGGGAAGAGAAAGCCTGTGCTGTGCCCTGAGAAGGAACGCCCCGCTTGGCTGTAACACTCTCGTGCTCACTGGCTTGCTGGCCCCTGCACAGAGCTGTGTTCAGGACACACTGAACGCTGGTCTAGCTCTGTCAACTCTGCTGCTCCTCAAAAAATATTCCGAAAACTGTGCTGAGATAGATAACATAAAAGTACCATTTCAACCCTTTTTATCTACACAGTTCAGTACGTTATTCAAAAACGCTGTGCAGCCATCACTTCCACCCATTTTCTAATTGGACCGTCATCGTGAGCAGATACTCAGTATACAGTGAGCAACACCAAATGATTCTGACAAGAGAAAATCAAGACACAAAAACCATAGTTTCGTGGGAACTATCTGACAATCAAGTGGCCTTGTAAAATAACTGCTGAGCTTAAGGCTTTACTTTTAAAAAATCTAATTTTGTCAAAACCGAGGGAAACCATAGCTTATAGTAAATTAACTAAATAGTAGGAGAACAATGGTCTCAGGAAGCTTGTCACGGAGTTCCATTATCACGTATAATCTGTTACCTATTTTTGCTTTATTTTTCTGTTTTTCCCCTGAATTCACCTATCTCAAAGAGAAAGCTGTTAGAATACAGTAGTTATACATGAGAAATGTAGGCGTTTGAGACGGTGTCTCATTCTAGCCAAGGCTGGCCTCAAACTCACAGTGCCCTCCTGTCAAAGCCTCCCCAGGGCACGGTTTACAGGTGTGAATGAGGACAAGGGCCACTTGAAGAGGGAAAAGTGACAGAAAAAGTGGCCTCACTTTCCCAGCACAAGCAGGCTGGAAGAGAAGCAAGGCCGGCTCGCAGCAGCTCGCAGCAGCCGGCTCAGCAGCAGTGAGCCCCGCCCCACGGGAGTCCTCTTCCCACTCGGCTCCTTAGGATGTCTGCTGTGGCTTCTTTGTTTTCTACACTTACTTTCTGTATTTTACCCCATAGCTTTTTATCTTTCTCTCCAGGGCTTTCAAATTTCTCTAATTAAACAAAGGACAGTAGTCATCTTTCTTTGCTTCCTCCCACCCCCCCATTTAATAGCTTAAAATTCATCGAGTACGTCCCAGTGTGCTTATTTTAAAACTTTCCTCATTCTGTTGAGGCTGTTCCTGGTGACTGGAAAATGTATGTTACGACCCTGAAGGAACAATAAGCACGAATCATTTCATTTCCTGTGCGTCTGAGGACAAGGATTTCCTTATTCAAGTGTGGTCAATCTTGTCTTCATCTGAGCCCCTGAGAATGCTAAACTGAATTCACCAGGTAAAGAAATACAGCATCCCTGACCATGCCTCTAGGTCTAGAAGCAGAAGGCAGCGCTTCCTGCACTGTAGACGCTGCAGTGACTGAAAGCCATCTGATTCAACACGGACAAATCATTTAACAGTTAACGAAAACATTCCCCTCAGGCTTAACGCCAGAGAAAATTCATAAAGACAAAGCAACAATTAGCATGTGAGATTTCATCTTACTTCATCTTTGCTTTACCTCTGCAATCTCTATCTTCTTGGCCAGATCATCTAGGGAGAGCGAGCTGTCGTCAGGAGGCAGATTCTCCTGGAGACTGTAGGACGCCTCGTCAGGAGAAAGGTCTTGGAGGAGGTCAGAGTCGTCGTCGTCCAGGGTATCTTCATAGGGCAGAGAATCTTCGACGTCTTTTAAACATCCTTCCAAGAGGCTGTTCAGATAGTCTTCCGTTTCCTTACTGACTGGATCTCCCCTATCTCGCCTTTCTTCTGGGGCCATACACACTTCTGGACACAGAGTACTTACGCCAGGCGCTTTGCTGCCATCACAAAGTGCACTCTCAGAGCCAGGCTGACGCTGTGGTGATTTCCCATCACCGCCTGTGAGATCAGCCTGCTGTGGCTCATTTAGCTCACTGTTCTGAAGCTGGTCCCTGGGCAGTGCTTCAAATGCATCCTGAAGTGGCAGGCAGAGTTTTTTTCCGTGTGCCTGTGAATATTTACCCTCTGAGATCAACACAGGAGGTACCCTGTCACCGCGGGGGAAGAGCTGCAGCTCTGCCACTGACTCACTAGGCGCAGACACCTCAGGGTCTTTGGCCACATGGGGGTGGTCCTCTGCGGGAGGCACCCACAAGCAGCTGTCATGCTCACAGGCATCCTCAGCGGCTTCTGGCCCTGACCTGCTCCTGGTTGTCTCTGGGGACTGGGTGTGGTGCTCCAGCGTGGCACTGGTGCTGCAGACCGGCTCCTCCGTGTGGTCCTTCCCTGCAGTTCCTGGAAGGTCGGGGGAAGCTGCCTGCCAGTCCATCTGATGGCAGCTGGGGCTGCTCTCCTGGGGCCGCTCTTCATGCTGGCCTCCACTTGGCTCCATGCCAGGACAGGTTTCAGTCTCTGAAGATGAAGAGGAACAAGCTGCTTTTGAATTCCAAACAATGCTTAGCACATAAAGGTGGAGAAGGGACAGATGAGCACATGTGTAACACAGGATTATTCTAACCCTCTCAGACAGAAATGCTGTCTGTTGCATTGCAACGTCCTTAGGTAGAACATGCATGCTGAGTATTTAACAATAGTATTAATAATATTAATAAAATAGCAATGTTAATAAAACAATGGAGATTATTCAAAACCATATTAAAATAAATGAATGGTTCAGTCTTCATTATTAAAAAAAGGTTAAATTCCATCTTTTTGGTCTTTTACATTTAAATGAATACACTTATTTTATTTTTTTAATCTACTGAAGCTAGAAAAGTTTTTAGCTTCTACTTACTTAAGGCACAGCATCATAGGTAAGTACTTTTAGGTAAGCTTAGGTAAATCTTAGCACATGGTAGCAAAAGGACATAAAACAAGTACATTTTGACAAGTAGAAACAGGTTTGAATTTAGACCTTCCAATTTTTTTTTTACTAGAATAAAATCAACTTAAAATACTTTAAAAAAAAAACCCTTAAAACAGTTAAAAACCTTTATGTAATTAAGAATTAGAAATTGCCCCTGGGTTAACAGAGAAACCTTCTCATCTTGTGAGTTAAACTTTCATGATGGCATATAATTTCCACAAATAATGGGCAGAAGTGTAAGACAAAAGAATAATTTTATTCATTTTTAATTTTAATTTATGGGATTGTCAGTTACTGACAATCCAAGCTGAGTCCATATCAAAGATCTGGCGTTTCATAGGTACAGTCCCGGGTGTCAGAGAAGCCAGAGCTGGCCCGGCAGCCTCAGCTCCAGTGCAGAGGAGGCTCTGCAAGCCTTCTGTACCCCTCCCCTAGCCTAAATAGAGGGCTGAGCAGCGCCCGTGTCTGGAGAGTCCTGCAGCCTTTCTCTCTCCCATTCTCAAGGTCTGACTGCAAGGAAACAGGTGGGCATCTGGTACCCATGGGTTGTGTGCTCTGGCCCATGGGTTTGTACTGCTGTCCCCTACGGCAAGGTGTGGAGTGAGGGTCAGAGCAAGGAAGGCCACAGCCAGCTGGAAAATGGTCCAGCTCAGTCATAAGATCCCACATCCAGCAGTTCAGAGATGGCCCTCAATCACATCTGCAGGATTCGGAGACTAACTGAGACTGGGAGCACACTTGATAGGTCATGTTAAGCCACAAGGTGGGGGCGGGGGAGAGGGCTCCACATAAAGGAGAGGGTGATAAACAACAATGACACAAAAAGAAAGAGTATGATGCAAAGAGTTCAGAGTCCCAAGCTACACTGGAAAGTCACCCACAGCAAGGACAGGTTTCTTTTAAACACATTATTTTATCAAGGCAGGGCAAGATGCCCTTCCTTTTCCACGAGTCGGTCCACACTCCTCCAATGGTGGGTGTTAGTGGGTGTTTGGATTGTTGACCCCTACAGTTTCCTTAGCAAAGCATGAGGTACTGCTAGAAGCCAGAAGATCCAGGTTTAACTTATGAATCAAAGCAACAGACAAATGGCTGTCACGTGGTGCCTCAGCTTCCCCATCTGTGCCACACAGACCACAGCAGAGGCCCAGCAGGAGGCAATGACAAGCCAGTGCCAGCAGTTTGAAAACTAACAGCATTCTTCCCAATGCATACAACATGAAGGCACAGCCACACTCAAACTGAGGGACCACTGAGACCTTCCCTTCACTTTGGAGGTACTAGGGTGTGTGTAAGGGACTTACTTATACAGCTCAGGCCAGCACCCAGTAACCGAGGAGGATGACTCTAAGTCTCTGCTCTTCCTGTCTTTGTTCTGAGATTATAAGTGTATATTACCTTGTGCATTAAAGAGATAAACAAACAAAAACCAACAGGGCATGTGGGGCTGAAACAAAGCAATATCCCTGGTTTGTGTCATAAGAGAAAAGGGAATGAAGATTTCTTTTCTTTTCTAATTTCTTTTTTCTTTTTCTTTTTTTTTTTTTTTTGAGACAGGGTTTCTCTGTGTAGCCTTAGCTATCCTGGACTCACTTTGTAAAACAGGCTGGCCTCAAACTCACAGAGATCTGCCTGGCACTGCCTCCCTGAATGCTGAGCTTAAAGGTGTGCACCACCATGCCCAGCCACGAAGTCAAAATGACTTTACAAGTGCTTTTACGGGAAAAGGGGTGAATAGATGGCAACAGCCACATCTATATTATCAGAAACGCTCACTCAAAACTCCAGGCATCTCTATTTAAAATCGGGCTCTCAGGTCCAGGATCCACAATATAGACTGACAATAAAAGCATCATCAGAATTAAAAAATTAACTGAAGACATATTTATTCCTAAAGCTTTGAAAATGCATTTAGAAGAATTTTCCAAAGACTTTTTGATACAAATGTGTTTGATATAAACACATTTTATACGGGTAAGAAACACACACACACAAAGGAGCAAGGTAAAGTGCTATCAGTTGTCCAGACAGAACTTCTCACTATTTAGACTTACAGAACAGTTGGTACCTGGTTGGTACCTGGTTAATCCATTCAGTAATGTTTGCTTATTTTTTAAAAAAGAAAGAATATCTAAACACAGCAAAGCCATTTCAGGCCACTTTTTGTATAATCTTTTGATATTATGTTTTCCCTATGACAATACAGAAATTATTTTGCTTTTGTAAGAATTTATATTCTATTATTTCTAGTTATCTGAAAATGAAAATACATATAAAAATGTGGGGTTTCTATTTTTTTGAAAGTATATGTAAAACCTAATTGCAAAAACCCCCTCCAACACAGCAATTTGAGATCTAACACTTTAAGTACCACAGGTAATCAGGTTCTTTTCTATCCCTCCTGAACATGATCTGCAACAGACCTGGCTCTTTGGCTGCTGCTCCTCTTTCCTTTGGCTCTTCAGACACTGTCACCCGTGAAAAGCATTTCTTCCCCAGTGACTGTTCCACATGTGCTACCTAAAAAGGTTTTTTTTTTTCAAAGAAAAAAAATAATCACAATATTTGGAGAAACCGTTGCATTAAGTTAAGTAACTGCAAGTGTGCCGGGAAAAGGTTTTCTAGCGCAACCCGGCCACAGGTGTAAGACGCCGACACGCTCCCAGGGAATGCTTCCAGAAGGAACACCCTCTTACCTTATGCTTGGGCAACAGAGGGCTGGAGAAAAGAAAAAGAAAAAAACAAAACAAGACACAGTTTTAGAAGTACAGCATGCTTCCAAGCAAATGTCACTGAAACGACTATAAAAAAAAAATACAGCGTCTCTACATTCTAATATTAGCGCGGAACATTCCCAGGACTGAATCGCTGCCACTGGCTTCTGTGGTACGAAGTACAGCTAGAGCGTGTGTTCATTTCCGCAGACAGCCAGTTACTACTGAAAGTATCCAAACAAGGTTCACGTGCTCTTCACACCCATAAACAACTGAAATTTTCAGTTTAAACAGATTACGGCAGAAGGTAATTATGTCGGAATCACCCCTGGACAGACAAGTAGCTTTGGAGTGCTAGGTTTTAAGGAATACCACTCTTAACAGTATGCTAGTAAAGGTGTAGATTAAATAAATCCTAGCTTTAAAAAAATTAATTAATTTTTTAATTAATTACAGTTTATTCACTTTGTATCCCAACTGTAGACCCCTCCCTCAGCCCCTCCCAATCCGACCCTTTCTCCCTCATCTCCTCCCATGCCCCTCCCCAAGTCCACTGATAGGGGAGGTCCTCCTCTCCTTCCTTCTGATCGAAGTCTATCAGGTCTCATCAGGACTGGCTGCATTGTCTCTGTGGCCTGGAAAGGTTGTTCCCCCCTCAGGGGGAGGTGATCCAAGAGCCAGCCACTGAGTTCATGTCAGAGACAGTCCCTGTTCCTCTTACTAGGAACCCACTTGGACACTGAGCTGCCATAGGCTCAGTGTTCTAGGTTATCTCCATGCATGGTCCTTGGTTAGAGTATCAGTCTCAGAAAAGACCCCTGTGCCCAGATTTCCTGGTTCTGTTGGTCTCCTTGTGGAGCTCCTGTCCCCTCCAGGTCTTTCTATCTCCCCACTTCTTTCCTAAGATTCCCTGCACTCTGCCCAAAGTTTGGTTATTAGTCTCAGCATCTGCTTTGATACCCTGCTGGGTAGTCTTTCAGAGGCCCTCTGTGGTAGGTTCCTGTCCTATTCCCTGTTTTAAAATCCTAGCTTTACTGTTATCATAATACTTGGAATCAGCTCAAATGTCGACAAATACATGAAATGAGCATGTAAACTGTCACACAATCACACAATAAATTGGCACAGCGGCAAAACAGCAAACTAGCACTGCACATGATAAAATATAACCCAGGAACAATGATGTACTGAAGGATCTAGAAACAGTAGCCATGTTTCATGTGACCCATTACAGGCCATACTCAGCTCCAGGACTCAGTTACAATCCTGGAAGGAGAGGGGATCATGGACTCGGTGCTACAGGGAGGGACCTCTGAGGGGACACAGTGTTCTGGGTCTTGGATCCTGTTAGGAGCGCTAGTCACACAGACGATGAGAGGGAAAAGTTTACCAGGCTCATACACTGAACTATAGATAACGAGACATAATTTGGAGTACAGTGATCTAAAGATACCATGCTCCTGTTATGTCCAAGAAAATACTTCAAACGTTCATGACACACCAACAAACCAAGAGTTCCTTCAGGAGGACAAGTGGGAGGTGTCTGCATTGAGTCTATTTGAAAGTAAATAGACTCAATAAAGTAAATATCTTTACTTTAAAGGCTTCTACCGTTCTGAATATGTTATAAAGATGAAAATGTAAAGTAGAAAGCTAACACAGGAACTTGCTAAGAAAATGAGTTATAATTCAGAATCCTTGAGGAGACTGCCGCAAGGTTCAAACTGCCTAGCACAGGAAACCATCTGCAGAGCTGAGCGGACATCCCATCCTGACCTATCATCACTCTTCCAAGGCTGCTCTGCAGGACAGCCAGCTCTTCAGGCAAATGTCTGCTCTCTTGCCCGAGCTACGCAGAAACTCCTTGGGATTGTTTCATTATTAGTACACAGAGCTTTAGTTTACTGTCCATTACTCTGAAGAGAAGGAGACAAAGTTACCAGCAGAACAGAGAGTCTTTTATCCTTTGTACACTGGACTCAGGGCCTAAGCTCGGACATGGGCACTAGTTAAACACTATCACAGTCCTTTCGCCTTCAGAGCTCTGAGTGGTCCTATGAGGAATTCAGAACAAAGATAAGCAGAACAACAACAACAAAACAAAACAAAACAAAAAAAAGAACAAGCTTTACTATTACGATAATTCAGTCTTAAAAATCTATCTCCTCGACACAATCAGTAACTGAGAAGTACCTACTATGTGAACTTTTCCTTCATTTAGGTTAAATGTTACATATTCTGCTTTTTAGACCATTCTTAAAAAAGTTATAACTTTTCTTATCACACACGGAAACTGGAAAACAGCCAAAATAATAATAATGAATATATTTATTTTTAATAAAATTAAAATAAATAATGATTAAAAAAAACAGAAGAAAAAGTCCTAATTCACAACTTAGCTCATTTGACTTGTCTTATCCTTTAATCAGAAATTATCCAAATTATCAACATTTATAGCTAGAAGGGTCCCCTAAGCCTATGGAAACCTAGTGCGGCCAGTAAGAAAGAAAGAAAAAAGTTGAGAAAAGAACCTTAAAATTTTGTTATACTCAGTTTAATCTCTTAAATTGAAAACATCAAGAAAACAAAGAAATAGGTCATATGCTTCAATATTCACTATAATGTACACCTTCAATCTTCTCTAACTTACTGTAAATAAATTATGACATACTTACTCTTGATGAGTTGTGCAAATTTTAGCAAGCTGTTCAAAATCTTCACCATTAAATCCCTTTTCTGAATTCCTCAGAGGCTTCACTGTATGTGGCTGGACAGCTTTCCATTTTGTTTCTAAATTTAAAATATTTTTTAGTCACTGGCTCTTACAAAATATATTTAGGCTCCACTGTAATAATTAATATGCAGCTAGCTTCTCAAGCAACCCAAATGTTAGCACAGTTAAATGGTTACTTCACAGTATGTATAAACATCAGTCTACAAGCAAAGTTAGACAGGAGTGCATGCAGAAGAAGCAAACATGGCTACCAAGAGCAAGATACAGACCGTCCACCTTCCTCTCTTCCCTCTGTCCCTCTCTCCGGGAGCTCAGGGCCTTGCACTCGGTAGGCAGGCTCTCCCACCCTCAGCTACACCCACAGCTCGTCCTCTGCAACAGTGACGCTACTTCTGAGTTCCGGGTCAGGCTGTACTTACCCCACTGTTCCTGAATGGCAGAAAGGTTTGCAAGCAATTGCTCGTGATACAGCCTTTCAAGCTGAATGAATTTCATTGCTTTCTCATCTGAATAGAACATTTGAGGAAAATAGAAATCTACACTAAACCCCAGTTTTGCAAAGGAATGTCCCACAGAAGAAATGTGCACCTGCCTGCCGTAAAAATGATAGGACAAAATATTTGTAAACTTGAGTGCATCTGATGTGAGGTTTCCTGGCTTTAGAGTCACTATTGGATGCACACATGTAAACATGATGAAGGCACTCGGGTTTCAAACTGTCGCACACAGAGATGGAAGGTTTGCTCGAGGACCGCCCTTGATGGTGCACCTCAGCACTCACCCCAGCCGTCTAACTGCAGAGAGCCCCCACAGCGGAGCTTGGAGTCCACACGTTTCCCTTTCTTCCCCTCCTGAAATGACTTCTGACTATGAGACCCTTCAGGCAAGGGTTTCTTTCTGGTTTCATGACCCTTTACTTACTTTTCATTGACCCCTTTCTCCCTCAACTCAAAAATATAACATGCTAAATAATGGAAACATGGCATGGGCCCTTTATGAAAAATTAATTCACCACAGTGATCTTCCCAATTATCATGTAACTCCACTATTTTGCTGTTGTTTTTCTTATGACCTTTTGGCTTCCATCTGTACCACATAACTTGTATCTTAGGAGGTCTAGAAACACTGTCCAACTGTGCAGCTTCCTCTCGGCAATGTTCTCAATGTTGACCCAGAAAAAAGGCTTAGCTTTGCGTCCTCCCATGAACACGAGGAGGCTCAGTTCTCCCTCTCCTTCGTCACCTTCTCGGTCCTTGGGACCGTAAGTCTGGCCCAGGAGAAGCAGAGCTCCTCTGCTTCCTCCGCCTAGGGCTGAACACTTCCTATTCAAATGCCCCACAAGGTCTACTTGAAAACATTATTTTGTTGGTTACTAGGGGGGACCTACTCTTTCCTTTGCAGCTCTACATAGCTGTGCATCATAAAACATTTCTGTCAGTGAGGAACTGTTAAAACATAAATTTCAATTGTCCGGTAATACAGGTGTATCTTAACATGATGGTCTCCAAACAACACAGCCCTCTAGTGATGCTTTTCTCTGCACACAGCCCTGCTGTTGAGCAGGTCAGGACCACGGTTGCAGCAAGCAGTCAGATAGCCCTAATCCTAACCCTAACCCTAACCCTAACCCTAACCCTAACCTTATCCCTATCCCTATCCCTATCCCTATCCCTATCCCTATCCCTATCCCTATCCCTAGCCCTAGCCCTAGCCCTAACCTAACCTGGGTTTCTATGCATTGCTGTCCGCATGCAGTATTTGACTTGTCCTTAAGCACAAGAGAATTTTAAGTTTTCCTTCCCAGCAGCAAGTGTTTTCCCCATTCTCTTGAACATAAATATTTAATGCTGATAAAATTAGGGCTTCTTTACGGAAAGCCAAATTTAGGTGGCCCTAGGGGATTTTGTAGAGGGGCCTGTTTCCTCCACCTTGCTCTTTGAGGCAGCCTCAAGGGCACAGACAACTGCCCAAACCCACTGAGAGCAAACAGCCTGCACATCTCGTTGCACAGACCTCAATTTAAAACATGGCTCTTCAAGGGTTCCGTGAATTTCTCTCTGTGACTAAGAAAAGGATACAGTCCTCTTCATGGAAATAGGTCTCAGCTACCTGTGAAGACAGAAGAAGAAATTAGTGTTTGCATGAAAGGACAAACTTGGGAAATAGCAAGATCCTGAAAGGCTGCTTTGATAGGTCACTGACAGAAACAATTTCACTACATTCAGAGGAACTATGTAGGCTCAGGGCACAATCCTTAGGCCTCAGTCAAGAGAAGCCAGCACAGGCATTCTTCAGCCTCTGTGCCAACATGTTCGCTCTACTCTAGCTTAAGTCAACACAAGCTTTACCTAATTCCTAATGCTTAAAAAGTAAGGACGCATAAGGATGAGGGGAAAGCTATAGGCTTACCAAGGTACAACAGGGGTGAACAAGCTTAAAAGGTTATTCTGTATTAAAAACTAAAAGTTAGAAATGGCATCAGTGAGATGGCGCGGGAAAAGATGCGTCTGCCAAGGTTGACAACTTGAGTTCAATTCATGTGACCCACGGGTTGAAAGGCGAGAACAAGTTTTCCTCTTACCTCCACACGAGCACCATGGACCACACACACACACACCAATAAGGGCAGAAATGTCACAATACATGAGACCATAACACTACTCATTTCATTTCTAGTTTAAAAACTGCCACCTCAAAACCTCAAGGACACTGGTTTTGGTGACTGTGCATGTTTGAGACTAGGTCTCATGTAGCCCAGGCTGGCCTTTAGAGCCATATACAGCCAAGGATGACCATAACTCTTGGTCCTCTTGCTCCTACCTTTCACGTAACAGGGTTTTAAGTAGCACCAAAGGCAAGGGCAGGCTGCGATATTTTTATTTCTTGATTATTTTAGCGTGTTTGTATGTGCATACAGGGACACACACTAGATTTTGACGTGTGGTATCTTCTGCAACTGCTGTCTTCCTTTCTTATTGGTATTATTTTTAAGGCTGGGTCTCTGTATGTAGCTCAGGCTCGCCTCAACCTCACAGAGATCCATCTGCCTCTGCTTCCTGAGTGCTGAGGTTAAAAGTAGGTGTACTGCGCATGTCAGGCACCTTAGTTCTTGACTCAAGGTTGCCCTGGAACCTGGAGCTCTCTGGTTGGCTAGGCTGGCTGGTGGGGATCTGCCTGTGCACCATAACTGCCTTGGTGTTTTTTGTTTGTTTTTACACTGATGCTGGCGATCCAGACTAAGTTCTCACGCTTGCACAGCAGGTACTTTTGTAGAGGTGACCTTCAGCCATACTGAATTAAGATGTGTCTCTGTATATGCAGCTGTTAATTGCTGAACTGAGCTAAATGTTAACCGATTCTGATACTGTCATTACTATTGTAGAATATCCTATCTCAATGTTGTGTCAAAATTGTTCTCCATCATCTCTGACTGGTTAAAGAAAGAGCTGAACAGCCTATAGATGGGACGAGAGTTAAGGTGAGACTTATAACCCCAGGAGGGAGGTCCTAGATGGACGAGAGAGAGACAGGAGATGAGGTCTCTGCAGTGGTGGCTATAAGGATGTACCCGTGAGGCTGGGCCATGAGGAAGTCATCATGAGGGAGTCACCATGGGGACAAAGATGGAGCAGGAGCAACCAGGGTGAGACGAGATGGCAAGTACCTGGGCACATGGGTGGGAAGTAGGCCAGGCTAGCACAGGTTAGAGTGGGTGAGAAGCTCCCCAGCTGTGCTGCTTAAGACTTTTAATAAATGTAACAGGTCTCTGTCTCCTTATTTGAGAGCTAGAACAGAAAGAGAAAGCCCCTCCAATTAATTTTACACATTTTTCCACCTGAGCTATCACTTCCTGTTATTACTGTTATCACAGTCCTGTTATTACAATATTTGTTTCATTTTCAATCATGTGCGTGACTGTGTGAGTATGAGAATGTCAGTGCAGGTGGCTGCTAGAGCCAGAGGCAGCTGATTCCTTGGAGCTGGAGTTATAGGCAGCTGTGATCCACCTGGTATAGGTGCTGGGAATTGAACTCAGATTCTCTGGAAGAGAACAGAAGAGCACTACATGCTCTTAACTGCTAAGCCACTTCTTCAGCCCCATGCCTAGACCTACTTTTTTTTTTTTTTTTGACACAAGATCTCTTAGCACAGGCTTGCCTAAAATTCACTCTATAGCCAAGGGTGACTCTGAATTGCTGATCTTTCTGCTTCTTCTTTCTGAGTGCTAATTATAGGCCCGGTGTTGTACAGGCTAGCTAGATGATACAGTGCTTGCCCAGCATGCTCCAGACTCTGAATCCATTATCTAGAACCATAACCATAACCACAGCTTGGCGATGTAGCTGAGTGGCAGTGCACTGGCCTAGCGTGTGTGGTGACCTGGGTTCAATTCCCAGTTCAACAACCGAAGGGAGAGGCCAGGGCAAGTGCCCGGTGGACATGCGCACTCCCACTCATGAACGGACACTAGACCGAGTCCAGTCTCAGGAGCTGATCCCAGAAAAGCCTTCTCAGTCACCAGCTTCTTTCTAAAGCATCTTTAAACAACAACAAAATCAATCAGGCATATACCTTAATTCCAGCTACGAGAAGGCAAAAACAATAGCTTGAGCCCAGGAATTATGGCTAGCCTGGACAGAAAGAACCCTGTCACAAACACAATCAATCAATCAATCGATCAATCATCAAACAATCAAGACCTTCTCTGATTTTAAAAAACTCCGAACTCCTAAAAAGTCTCTCCTGCATTTCTGATCCTCAGTCTCACACTTGTTTCCTTCCTGCAGCTGGCCTGGTCTTGCGATCACACATGCTGTGGCATTTCTTTTCAACTAAACGCTCACTCACCCAACAGTACATCATCTATCAAGTGTCTAAATCATAGACTCAAGAGCGTACAAAAGTGAGTAAAATATTGTTTTGAACTTGAACGGCAACTCTTAATTCCACATATCCAACTTTGTCCGTCTTTCCTGGGCTGCTAGGGACCTTGACACAGAAGGCCTGGCGGCCAGGACACAACTGCTCCAGTCTCTGAGGGAGGCCGTGTGCACTGATGTACTCTGTTTGCCCTGGAGTGCTGCGCGTTGATCCAGTCCCCGGGCCTACACTCCGTAACTAACGTACATGCACCGATTATTTGTCTCCCCACCGAAGAGCCATTTTAAACAATTATGGATGGTGCTGACTTTAAGTAATCGTGTTACCGGAAGAGCCCAAATTTGTCTTTCCTCTAATAAGCAGCAACCTTTGCTGTGTACTTCAAAAAATGCCCCGTGGAATAGTGACAGGGCTCTGGGAAAGGTGTGACAGCAGGGCTGATGCTGTGAGGAAATGTCCAGTCATGTTCTGTGCTCAACAACTGTACGGGCCAGGGAAGGGCTTGTGACAGAGCACTCGCCTGCCTGGTTCAAGGCCCTGGGTTCAATATCTGGCACAGGAAGATAAGTCAACACAAAGATAATTGTGTTCTGTGGAAATTATCTCAGAGCTTGTAATTCCACAAGGACAACTGCTTCCTAGGAGCTCTCACCAGTTTATACTGTAATATACTGAACTTTCCGGCCGAGAAGCAGAATTTTTTATGTACTAAGTAGATGAGTCTTATAGTCTGACTGTGTCCACATAAAAATTTTATTTTTATATTTGATAAAAAAACTTTAGAGTTTTTTAAGAACCTTGATAAAATAAAGTGTTTATGACCAGACTGGTAAAATAAAAGATGGATAAAGTTTAGCATAACTTGTGATACTTAAAATATTCCACGTAATTTTTTTTTTTACATTATATCACATTGATTTTACATTAATTATTTTGTATGGAAAAAAAAGCAGGGCGTGATGACACACACCTTTAATACCAGCACTCAGGGTGGCAGAGGCAGGTGGATCGATGTGAGTTCAGTTCAGCCTGGTCTACAAAGCAAGTCCAGGACAGCCAAGGCTACACAGAGAAATCCTGTCTCAAAAAACAAAAACAAAATTATTTTGTATGTACATGTGTGGGGGTGTATGTCTGTTACATGTGGAGGTAAGAGGACAACTTGCAGGATTTGGGTTTCTTTTCCACCACGCCTCAAAAGTAAATGCCTTTGCGGGTAAAGAGGGCAAGTTCAAAATTAAACACGAAGAATATTTACCCTGTAAAATCCACCTAAATCCAGCAGACCACTGCAGTGAGCCTCACCGCCCCATTTGCCTGACACTGGAAAGCAGCCTGGCAGAGCTCATGGGCTTTAAAGGTGAACGACCTGATGGTTCTAGTCCAAGTCCTGACACTTAGCAGGGTGGACCCTGAATATCATTTTCATTTTAAAAATGGCCGGAGACCCACACCTACCAGAAACAAAGCTGAGCCCTCTACCTCAAGTTCCCAGGGTTTGCAGTGTACCGCCATGCACTGGTCTCAAGCTGAACTTTGAGACACTGTCTCATGCTGTAGCTCGGGCTGTCCTGGAACTTCATTAGTCGTAGCCTGGGCTGATCTTGAACCTCCTGAGATGCCCCCTTAACCATTTTGTAACTCCGCTTTGGTGGGTACTTAGCATCCATCAGCTGAACGGATCCTTTGGAAGCTGGGGGTGGGTTCTAAGTGGCCACCTTGCTCCTCTCTGCAGTCCCAGGATCTGTATAGCCACACCTAGTGACTGCAGTCAACAAACTGAAAAATCACTGGCTTCATCCAAATGTCTGAGAGGGGTTGGCAGGAAAGACAGCCAGGTTCTCCAGGGCTTCTCACCACAGCGGCCTTTGACAGATGACCAGGGTGTCTGGATTTCCTGTACGGCTGAGCTTCCCCTCGAGGGACAGACACCGCTAGCTTCACTTACTTTCCAACACACCCTCTACCACATCTCCATTCTCAAAGTCCTGAGTGCAATTATGTTTCCTTACAATCGTTATCACTGTGATAACCCTGGGACATGAAGGCCGGTGCCTTTCTTCCTCCTGAAGGGTGTGGGAAAGAAGCATTTTCCTCACTTTCAGGCTTTGGGAACAGCAGGCCTGGATGCTACAGAGCAGAGCTCACCTCACAGTTCCCAGGTTTGCCCTGCACTAAGCAGAGCTTCCCAGAGCAGCAGGGGGTTTTCAGGGCTTGCCTAGACTACCTCATGCCAGGATGCCCAGGCTTTCTTCCCAGTTACTGTATCTCCCAAAGCCTCTTTTGCATACCCATCCCCTTCCCAGCCCCCAACAGTAAGGGCTGGCAGAGAAAACAGATCTCTAACCATACTAAGCACTTTGTGGTGAGTGCAGCAGATGGCTTTCAGTCCTCCAAGTCCAATTCACACAACAGGAGATGTTAAGGCTCTTTTAGAAAAATTGTAGCCTGCGCCCCTTTGTCCTATTTTTTCAGCAAAGGAAGCAACTAGATTTTTTTTTTAAACACACACACACATATATTTTAAAGTTCTGTCTTTCAATATTATATACACGTTTGCTATATTTCTTTGGTTTTGGCCTGATTTTTGAGACAGGGTTTCATGTAGCCCAGGCCTTCAGCATGTAACAAAGGATGATCTTTCATTCATCATTTTCCTCAGCACTTTCCAAGTGCTGGGATACAGGTGTATACCACCACACCCAGCTTGTATGTGCTATTTCTTGATTTCTCATTCTTCCAGAAAGGATGGACTGCTAGGTTCTTGGCTGGTGGGGATTCCAACCTTGCAAAGACAGTCATTCTCTCCCACATTCACCTATCCCATGATACTATAACAAGATCATGGGTAAACGTCCCATGTTGACCTTATTATAAGCCAATCCACGTAGTAAACTCTTTTCTTGGCCTGAAAAGAACTTTGTTTTGCTTGGAGTTGTCCCTGCCCACCTCAACCCCACTCCTCAGCGCTGGGCACTGAACATGTTCAGCGTATATTCCACCCCTGAGCTATGTCCTCAACATAGCTATGTTTATTAAAAATAAACCAACTGGGGGCTGCATGCAGTTGTACCTCCCCTTTGTCCCAGCACACGGGAACAGGCAAATCTCTTTGAGTTTGAGGCCAGCCTGGTCTACACAGCAAGTTCTGAGTTCTGGAGTTACAAGGGGAAAGTAGTGCAGGGAGATTGTTCAAGGGGTAAAGTGCCTGCTGTCAAGTCTGAAGACCCAAGTTCAGTTCCTGGAACTCACACAGAAGAAAGAAATGATTCCCATGAATTGTTTTCTCACCTCTACAGGCGTGGTGGTGTGTGAGTGGGTGCAAACACACATGCCAAATAGACAAATGTAATGTAAAACTTTTTAAAGGTTTTATACATTTATTTGTCCATCTCCCCTCCTCTTGTGTGAGTGAGTGTGTGTGAGTGTGTGTGTGTGTGTGTGTGTGTGTGTGTGTTAAGTGTACTGTCATAGGCTAACTTTTGAGGGTCAATTTTCTTCTTTTACTGTGTGTGTCCGAAGTCCTGGGATTTAACTCAGGTCCTCAGGCTTGTTGACAAGTGTTCTTTCTACCTGCTGAGCCAGCCTGATGGTGATAAAGATATGAATCCTCCTAATTTTTAAAGTTATGGACTATATAAGTGTTATCCACATTAATGTTTTCTTTTAAGTGTACGATTTTTCTGCGTATTTCACACTTAAATAACTTAAAATACTCAATGTCTAAATCTTCTTTCAATATATTCAGGTTCAGCAGCATTCAGAAACAAAGCAATGTTTTGTTCTGATTCTTCCCAAGATCTGATCTGCTGGTAGTGGTGCTAACTGCCCTCCTGGATGCAGCTGACCCTTCACATTTTCCTTCACTTAGATGAGCAGTTCTCAAGCTGTGGGTCTTGACCCCTACAGGGGTTGCAAATCAGATAGATTCATAACAGTAGCAAATTTACAGTTATGAAGTAGCAACAAAAATAACTTCATGGTTGGAGTCATCACAACATGAGGAACTGCATTAAAGGGTCACAGCATTTGGAAGGCTGAGAGCCGCCGAGCTGGACCCTCCTCCCAACATCCTGGAGTGATCCCTCGTCTCCCGTGTCTCCCATCTTCTGTTGCCTGGCTTACCCCCTACTTTGCTGTGTGGCTTCTTGAGAGGGAAGAGATACCAAAGGCTCTCAAGTAGGAATATTGTTAGTTTATCTGGGGAGCTGCCAGGACACCAAGAAAGACTGGTAGGAATCCAGGGCTGAGGGGCGACAGGCAGAGCTCACAGGAGGCATTACAGGCCGTGGTCAGCGTTTTGGCTTTTACTAAGAACGAGAAGAGATGCCACTGGCTCCTGAGCGGCTAAGTGTCACGGTCTATTGTGTTTTATGTAAGTCACAGATACTGCCATGTAGAAGGGGAGAAGCCTGGAGAACACCATTAAAAGAAGGGAGGTTTGTGCAGTGAGGAAGTTCGGATGCGATTGGATGAGGCCACACACACACACACACACACACACACACACACACACACGCACTTGTAGATTACAGAGGAAGGGCCAGTGTAGCAGCTCTACAGGTAAAAGTGCTTGCTGTGCGAGGCTGACAGCCTCAGTTGGCTCCCTGGAGCCCATGGAGGTGGGAGGGTATCCTCTGACCTCCATATTTATATGGTGGCATGTACTTCACATCCCACCATACACATACATACTATAATAAAAGAAATTTAAAATCTTTAAGTGGAGAAACTATCACAGAGAAAACTACAAAACATCAAAATGTTAATAACTGTGGATCTAGGTGAAGAGCACAGGATGATGTACCGGGAATTACTCAATAAATGAAATAAACATGCTTCCATCCCTCCTGCCTTGTGTGTCCTTTGGGAAGTGACAGGGTATCCCATATTCTGCACAGAGAAGATGGCCTCAGCTGATTCCTGTGGCACTGGTCCCCAGCATCCCTTGCAGCGCTGACGTCACAAGCAGCCTCAGAACTGGCGGGTGGGCACAGAGCTGCACTGTACAGTGTGACTGAGGCTTTTGCTGTGGACCAAACACTGCACAGTACATGCCTGTGCTCTGTAACTCAGTTCATCTTCCACCAGCTATAACGATCCAGAAGCCCAGGCCACACAGCCCAGCACCATGCTACTATGCTCACTGAGCCACTTCCCAGGGATACTGACTGCTGAGCTGCATTGGAACAGCAGTTTAGAGGGCTCGGACGGGTGTGCTTCTGGGAAATGGGGTGGAACTTCACTGGGAAATACAAGCAGATACTCTTGAGTCAAGATTCTTACTGTCTTCCTGACTAAAATGAAGCTCTCCCCCTTCTGATATGCTTTTGACCTAGGATCACCTGCCATGGTGGGGGTGGGGGTGGAAAGAAACCTTTTTAACTCTAATATAACTGCGGCTTAAGGATAGAAACTCAGTGAAAAGATCTGTCTTGTTATTTCTATCTTTATTTTATTTACTTGTTTGTTTGTTTGTTTCATGTATGTGAGTACCCTGTCTTCATGCACACAAAAACAGGACATCGGATCATATTACAGATGGTTGTGAGCTACCATGTGGTTGCTGGGACTTGAAATCAGGTCCTCTGAAAGAGTAGCCAGTGCTCTTAACGGCTGAGCCATCTCTCCAACCCCTTCTATTTTTATTTTGAATATTCTTTTCCCAACATTGCACTGAAATTCTTCAGGGGAGTTCAAAACATAGGAAAATCAATAGCCACATACTTTTACCCTTGATTTGGCAATGAATGCCATTTTGTCAAATTTGCTTTCTCTCTGTGCCTCCTCCATCTTTTGTGAGCTTCAGATTTCTCTCACTTTTAGTATCTCTAATCCTTGCACTTATATCAATTGGGAAGAAGGACACTCTTCTATATAACCCATGACCCCATCAGCCACATAAGAAATGATGCTTGGGGCTTGAGAAAGGGCTCAGAAGTTAAGAGTGCCAGAGCTCAACCCCCAGCACACGTGATGGGCAACTCCAGCTCCAGGGGATCCAACACCTTCTTCAGTTCCCTGAGAGTACAAACACACACACACACACACACACACACACACACACACACACACACGTATATACACAGTCTTAAAAACAAAACCTTTTTTAAAAATGATGCTTTAGTCAGGTGTGGTGGCACACACCTTACCACCCAGCACTTGGAAGGCAGAGGCAGGCAGATCTCTTAGTTCAAGGCCAGCCTGCTCTACAAAGTGAGTTCTAGGACACCAGGGCAACACAGAGAAACCCTGTCTCAAAAAAAAAAAAAAAAGCTTTATTTAAATTCAACCCATATTCAAATTTCTTCTGGGTTAAGTATGGATGCATTAAATCCAAATTGCAAATTCTAGTACGAATGTTGAACCTGATGAGAGGGGCAACCTCAGCTGTTCCACTGGGGAACAGATGGTAATAAGGGTGATGAGATAGCTGAGCACATCTTTTGCAAACTCAACCCACTATGCAAATGCAATGAAGGCTGAAAGCCAAGGGAGGGCTGCTTTGGCATAGTTGTCCTCAGTCATGGCAAGCCAGTGATGTTTTAGAAGCCAAGCAGCAGGCCACAGCCCCTCCACAGCCACACAGCAGATAATAGGAATCTGTAACATATACATCTTAGTGCCTTGGAACAAAAGGTATTAGACTTAAAAAAAAAAAATCACTATTGTTAACTGCAAAAGCTGAAACAGAAGGACATGAGGTAAAAAGTTAAGGGCTAGGAGTGTAGCTCAGTTTGGCAGAGTGCTTGCTCAGCCCTGAACTTGATCCCTAGCTGGGTCATGCCTGTAACCACATTACTCGGGGGTAGGAGGCAGGAAGATCAGAAATTCAAGGCATCCTGAGCTCCATAGCCAGGACACATGAAACCCCATCTCAAAAACAAAAACAAAAACACCAAACAAACAGAAAATCTTTCTCTAGTCCCAAGTACCAATTATTTTCATTTTAACAGCAAATAAAAGGCAAATCACAAACATTTAAAAATTCTCCAAGTGATCTCATATGATGGAATGTTTCCCACTGCTGTCTTGAAGGCCTCCTCTCTCCTCTTTCCCCACTGCCAATCTTCAGAAGAATTCTGTTCCTAAAATTCAAGTTGCATTCTGGGTATCTGCGGTATCACGTGGTAGCTGAGTGACTGTTAGGCATATGTGAGGCCCTGCAGTTATCCCCAGCACGACAAAACAACAGCAACAACAGCAGACACCCCCACCCCAGCAGGCATTCTCCCTGCTGAAGGCCCTCAGCTCACCTGTCTCTTTCCTTCATCTGTGACACCCCAGCCACGCCTTTCATAGCCTAGTCGCTCTGCTGTGAGAGCTCACTTTTCGTTCCTTTTTAAAAATCTCCAAATTTGATGTGTATTGGTGTTTACAGGTGTGTCTGTATACCTCTTGTGTGTCTGGTGCCTGTTGGGGGACGGAAGAGGGTGTTGGGATTCCCTGGAACTGGAGTTTCAGACAGTTGTGAGCTGCCCTGTGGATGCTGGGAATTGAGGATAGGTCCTGGCTCAACAACCCAGCTCCAGAGCTGCTTTCCTTTCTCTATTGTTGACTGGACAAACCTCAGACATGTCCACTCTGATAGTACAAACTCCCATGCTTGTATCTGTACACTTATTTCTCCCATTTTACCATGGATCTCTTTAGGACATGCATTAGGAGGTCTGTTCCTTCAGTGGCTAGCAGGCCTCTTTGCATGAACCTTACTAAACTCTTGCCATATTGATTCCTCTTTGTATTTAGCTGAATCACTGAATAAAGGCATGGGACACTGTCCAGATTACAAATCATCCCAGGCCACACTGTGTCCACCATGCAGAATATGGCAAATTTCCCACCAGCCAAACACTTGTCAACAATGGGTGGGATAGTCAGTGCTGAGGAACTGGGTTTTAGATGACTCCAGACACAGACACCAGTGTTGGTGAGGCTGAAAGCAGGGTGTGGCGTCATACCTGATGGAGGAAGAGGGGAAGCGCTCTGGAGTCCATCTGCTCCACCTCGCCTCGGATCAGAGAGAAGAGTGGCTGCAGTGCTGGCGCTGAGGCTTTTGGTGGGTCATTCGCGTTCATTCCGGCAGCTTCCTCTTCACCGGCAGCCTGAGATGCTGCATCCTGTGTCTGCACTAAAGGTGCGGCATCTCCTACAGAGAGTGAAGGAAATCACTGCATGAGGCTGGACGCCGGCACAGGTGAATGTCTTACACTGGTGCTCCCCTTAGTGATGAAACTGTCAAGTAAGACCGGAGATTCAGGGGAAAACCCAGAAACCACAAGTTTCCCTCTCCTTCAGTGAGGGGCTGTGCTGATGCTTCGCTGTTGCTAGGAGCACTGCTGTAACCATTGCTGCGGACTATCACTGAGGACCGGAGAGAAAGGGCTGTGGAACCAAGTGCTTGCTTTACAAGGGAAAACCCAAAGTGCCAAGAAGTCATGCAAGAGAGTTGGGCATTGTGGTACACTCTGGTAATGCTGGGTTGGTCTAAGACGGGAGGATTCCATAGGGAGGCTGGCTGGCTCATCAGCCTCATGTTCCATGAGGTACAGCCTGGTAAAAGACTGTGTCTGAGGAAAAACAAAAGTCAGTGACATCTAATGTTGTCCTCTGGCCTCAATATGGACACACACACACACACACACACACACACACACACAAAATAAACAAAGAAATATACACAACTTATTGCCTGATCAAAAATTTGATTTTCTCCCAAAGATACACTATACTTTGATGTTCTGTCTTGCCTCAAATGAGAAAGACCTGAACAGGCAGGCAACTGTGATACCCTGTGAGACAGCGAAACAAACTGAGCCTCCTTCTTACAACATTCGAGCTACCTGAAGGTCCCAGGAGACTGGTGGGGACTCAGGTGGCAGCACCTACGTCAGTGAGGTGTTTTCCCTGGAGAAAGAAGTGCTGCAAACTTCTGAGCCATCACTGCTAGGTGCTCAGCCCATCCACAGCCTTTGAGATGCACCCATTTTTCACGTTAACTGTTATGAAAACCTCAGCTTTCACCAAAACCTCAGTATTGCTTCCAATTCTCATGTTCAAACCAAGTGACATATGTATCCCAGTGAATACAGTCATTCAGCTGCTGTCTCAGAAAGGCTCTTTTCCAGTAATAGAGTACAGGTAAGCTCTTTCCCACCACTGTGTGCCCTAGGCCTAGCCTCTCTCCCCCGTTTCTCTGTCCACCAAATAAACCCAGTGCTCTGGCCAGACTGGTATACTCTCCAACTCCCTAGGAAAATATTCTACACCTCTCTGTGCTCTTGCACATGTTAAAAGCTGGACAAGTTCCCATCCATTTCTACGTATTTATGTTCTACTCTACCCTAACACACACGCACACACACAATCACACACCCACAATCACAAACCCACACCTATCTTACCACCTTTTGTTTGTTTGTTTTTTGTTTTTATTTTTAAGACTGGTTTCTCTGTGTAGCCTTGGCTGTCCTGAACTTGCTTTATAGACCAGGCTGGCCTTGAACTCTTTCTCTGCCTCCTTGAGTCATGGGATTACAGGCCTGGATATATTTTACCTCTTGAGACAATGTTCCCTACTGAGACAGAGTCCGTAAGTCAGAGAGCTTTGCTGGAGAAGGGAGGAGCCAGGGTCCAGTTATAGCATTATCTTTCAGAGTGACCTTAGATTAGAATGTTATGCCCTATATATGGAGATGAATTCTCAAATCTCTCCTAGATCTCATCACCTAAAACAGTCAAGACACTCACAGAGATTCTGATAATTAGGTAATACACAGAGTGTTGGCCTGGTGACGCATACTTGTAACCCCAGAAGTTGGCAAGCAGAAGCAGGAAGATCTGAGGTTCCATGCTGTCTTGAGCTACACATGGAGTTTGAGGCCAGACTGGGCTACAAGAGAATCTGTCTCAAAACAACAATGGCACCGGAGAGCTAGATACAGGAAAATCCCTGAGGCTTGCTGACTAACCAATCTAGCCAACTGGTGAATTCTGGGTTCAGTGAGAGACTGTCCTAGTCAGGGTTACTACTGCTATGATGGAACACCATGATCAAAAACAACCTGGGGAGGAAAGGGTTTATTTGGCTTACACTTCCATACCACTGTTCATCGTGGAAGGACTGAGAATAAACGGGGCAGGAACCTGGAGGCAAGAGCTGAAGCAGAGGCCATGGAGGGTGCTGCTTATTTTCAGTCCGGCACTCTAGTTTCCCTCATGTCTTCCCATGCCTTCACATCTCATCTCTTCTCAGCCCTGAATGGTTGGGGGGAACACTGGCACAGCCAGAGACTCGGGTATACACTGATGTGATGTGAACCTGTACCTTTCTATTGCACTAAATGACTCCATAATAGCTATTTGGGCATTCCCTCTGAAACACAGAAGCTCAGTTGTTCTCCATGTGAATTTCAAGGTAAATTTGACAGAGTTACATGTGACAGTGATGCCCTGGGAGTCTTATAAGTGGTTTGCTTTAAGAAGGTTAATCATGTTTCACGAATTATCGCTAAAATTCTTTGTGGTACATAAAAAGTTCTCTGGGAAAAATGCATTTACGGTTAAGCAAGAAAATCAAAACAGGAACTGCCACATGCAATTTCCCCTTCACTATAAAGTCTCATTAAATATAAATAAAGCTCTCTGTTACTATGCATGCATCCAGATGGTTAGAGACAAGAAACTCTATTTACCTTCCTTTGCAAAACCACGTGATTTACAGTTAAAATACCCACCAAACAACGTGGTGATGCTATTTATACATTTTGCAGATGACAGGCAAATCCATAAGCCCTAATTTAACTTAACACCTGTCAACTTTATTAAGCACTAAAAAAGAGATCACAGTTTAGCATTTGTCTGTTAAGGTTTTATTTAGCGTTTATACTTGATTTTAGCAAAAGGCTGAGAAACAATTTTATTTGATTAAAAAAAAATTTGTAACAGCTTTGGGGCAGCAATTAGCCAGTTTATCTTGACCGAGATACATTTGTTCCATTCTGTGTCCCTGACACAGATCCATTCAGCTTAGAGCGCCAGCCTGACAGTTGTGAAGAAGCACCCTGTGGAGCAGAGATGCCCTCTAACAGTCTGTCCTGAAATCCCAGGACTACAACCAGCACTCAGGCCCCTCCAGGAACCTCCCTCTGTGAGCACAGCTGGGATGCTGCTGTTTGGCTTCAGCCTGGGAACAGTGTGCCTGGATCATATGAAGGCAAAAACAACACACATGAAACATTTTCACAATGAGACCTGAAGGATGCTGTCTAGAAGCTAGCAATGACTTGGGAAACAGTGTTGATGGAGCCCTAGAATTGGGTTTTCAAGGCAAAATGGGAGAAGAGGCAGCCCTACTCTCCCATGTCCCTTTTCTCTAACCGGTCTCCATCGCCTGAAGGACTGACACAGGTGTTTATCAATGTGGCATCTGATTAGGAACCCTTCCAGAGCAAGAAAGTGGCAGGCTTTGCTGAAAAACATTGTCAGGTGGTCAGAAAGTCAAAGGACAACTGCTTGGCTCACAGGATGACATTTGAAGCCAGGGAGTAAAAGCCAGGACTGAAGCTACCCTTGAGAAAGCAGGGCAGTTGAGAGTAACTGGCAACCTACAAAGCCACTCACAGCTATGGGGAAGGATGAGTGCTTACAGAGAGCTGAAGGGACCCTGGGCTTTCACCTCTGCAGCAAGCAGGAAGTGAAAGCTAGAGCAAACCACAAACAGCCTGTCCTGGGAGAGCCCAGAGCCACGCTGTAAAGCCCAAGCTAACCCCATCAGCAAGCACCACCCTTCTGCTTCCCAGAGTCACTGCCATCATAGGGGTTGCCATGTCCGACATCCAGTAACAAAACCTCAAAGTGTACAAAAAAGTGGTGCAGAATGGCCTGTATAAGAAAAGGAATCAAATGATGGAAACATCCCAGAGGAAGATGAAATGTCAGACCTACCAAAGAATGTAGGTTAACAGCCTCAAAAATGCTCAAAGATCTAAAGAAGCTATGAGCAAAAAACCTAAGGGAAAACAAGAAAGCAACTCCACGGAGAACATGAAAGAGACAGATTAAACAAGGGAATCGGCGGTGTTTAAAACACACAGACATTGTTTGGGATGACTTGAATTTTGGGAATAGCAGTGAAGACTACATACAATATGAATCTAACTACTGCTACCAAATGAACAACCATTTTGGGCAGTGGGTAGTTCGAAGGGGAAATCTATCTTTTACAGCAATAAAAACAGTAATAGAAAAAAATACTTTCAGCTCTGTGGTTCTGTGCCACTTCCCAACTTATTCTTCAAACTGCTGCATCCCAAAATCTGTGTCCATCTCAGCCATAATCTGCAGGCAGATCAGGTGGAAACGTAAACATGAGGTCTAGACAGTTCCCCTCCCAGACTCTTTCTCCTGTGCTTCTTCATTCTAACTAACTGATGTCAGAAAGTAAAGGACAGTGCTCTACATTTAAATATTGTGGTCACTGTCTAAACAGACTCAAAGATTCTCCGCATTAGGGCCAGCATTCTGAGTAAGACAAATCTGAAACAGAGACAAAGTCCTTTGGCCTGACCTGGGGTCAAAGGGACATATTATGTAATTATGGTATAATTACCACTTGCTCCATGTGGCTGGGTCCCCTCCCGTGCCCTCAGGCTACAGCCTCTGCCTTCGGAGGGAGCCAGGCACAAGCAGGGCTGTGGTGAAGAGGTTAGGCTGGGGTCATGCTCGTCTACTGACACATGGTAATAAAGTAATTAATGTCAAAGAATAAAGAAGGCGACAGTGTTAGAAGGCACTGGAACCAGTGCTTTATGTTAGGTGGCATCTTTTGGTATTGTTTGTTTTGAGACAGGATCTTCTTACCATGCAGCCACAGCTGATCTGGGACTCACCATGTAACCCAGTTTGGCCTTGAACTCATGGGTGATCCTCCTGCCTCCTTCTAAGGGCTGGGATTACAGGCACAAACCACATGGCAATTTAAAAGTGACTCTTAATCCTTGGGGCTGTTTTGAAGGACACGCCTCTCATCTGTTACATTTTCTGCTTATAAACTGGCAGGCTCTGGACAGCAATGCATACACCTCTAAGAGAATCTTCTCGTTCTTTGCTGGTAGATGTCACAAAGGGCATTTTTCCTTGAGCAAAAGTTACAAGCCTTTTTATAGCTTGTTTGCTTTGCTGAGCACTTAAAGAGGATGAGCTCTATCTAAAAGCTTCAATAAACCGTAGTGAGCCTCAACCTAGACCTACCTTCATATTAGATATTACTTCCTTCAGCTACTCTTATCTTGAACTTAAAGATCTTATTTAGTTTTTCCTTTCAAATACAGGGCTCATTCCTTCAGACACATTATCCTCAGCCCAGTGTTTAGCTTTCACAGGTACACCACGAATTTGAAGGAACATTTCACAACATAAATGCTATGACAACTCGAAGGGGGTTTAACAAACACACGCCAATGAGAGCATTCCTGGGCCAGTCTCTCTGCTCTTAACCCTGAAGGTTTCAGAGCAAGTGACCCACGGCAGCTGTGCCCGTTCCACCACAGGGCTCCCTAATTTCCCTCCAGTTCTGTCAGTGCCTAGAGCTTGCTGCAGGCTGTTTTCATTTTGCATTCATGGCACAATTAGCACACATAAATATTGCCAGGAATGAGGTTCTAAATTATGTAGGACATGCCAATTAGCACCAATGCTGGGGATCTCTGATTTTCCGCTTAGACGTTTGATTAGCTGTTCTACACTCTAACAGTTCTTATTAAAAACTAAAAATATGCAAGGGGTTTGCCCAAGCATGCAATTAATTATGCAAATTCCTAAACCTTAAGTTAATAAAAGCTCTTAAACTTCTTGTCCACAAACAAATCAAGTGCCAAAGTTCCATGTGAAATTAATACAGAGCTTTTCAATCCTGGCATCCTGACTTGGTTAGCATCAAAATGTCTAAGTTCCACCACGTTATCAAGGTCATTCCAGGAATACTAAATTCACCAGTTATCAAATACAAAATGTTTTGTGGTTCTCTGGGATACATAAAGGTTAACAAGCGTCTCAAAATTAAGTTACCTTACAAGGAAGTAAGGGAAATGATGTAAGTAAACGGGAATGGTATAAGTAAAGGCTCTTGCTGTTTGAACCTGGAGACCTGAGTTCAATCCCCAGAGCCCGTTGGAAAGGTGGAAGGAGAGAGGTGACCTCACGCAGTCCGCTAACGTCCACAAACACATGGTCTGCACACGAATAAGTGAATTCAAAAAGTATTTATGAGTAATGCTCTCTCTAACAAAGGTATAGGCACATGTGTTACATTTGAAAACTTAAAAACACTGTGGAAAGAGGGAGATTAATACCCAAAGAAAATGAAAAATTCCCTAAAACAATTCCTGTTTTAATCTATAATTCTCTAAAATCTCCTGACAGTAGATTATCTCTGGAATAACAGAATCAGATAAAAAAGCAATATTTAGAAAGCCAGGAGTTAAGTCTGAAGAAAAGCAAAGAGGGTCAAATGTAACAGCATTTGATCCAGTTTACATAAAACATGTTACGAATTGTCCTTTAGCAGGAATCTTTATGTTTCATGGAGCTATGGACTACATAACTACGTTTATATTTTTTTAAAAATTCGTTTTTACTGAGATGCAATTTACACGGCTTACAATTCACCTTACAGATTTTAGTGGCTTAGTATCTACAGTGTTGTCTACTGTGGAGGCTCCGCGTTTGTGACTTCTTTCGTTAAACATAATTAATGCTTTCAAGATTCATACTGTGACTTGTATGAGTACTTCATTATTGTTTCTTTCTTTGTTTGTTTTGAGACAGGGTTTTTCTGTGTAGCCCTTGCTGTCCTGGAACTCACTTTGTAGACCAGGCTGGCCTCGAACTCAGAAATCCACCTGCCTCTGCCTCCTGAGTGCTGGGATTAAAGATGTGCACCACCACTGCCAGAGTTAGTACTTTATTTTCTACTGCCAAATAATATTCTGTTGTATATATGTACTTCCCAATGTTCACTTGTGTGCCTTTTTGTTGTTACTGTTAACAACAGAGTCAGGTATATAGAAGAACAAAATGTAATTCTGACCTATGGTTGACTCTTTAGAAGCAATTATCGTAAACAAATGAAGATAAGACATTAACTCCTTGTAGGGATCATAACCTGGCAAAACTCTGGAGTACAGAAAGAGAAAAACGAAAGGGGACTACTGGAAAACGCCTTAGAGTTGTAAAGTACAGCCGTGGCACTGAAGGACTGAGAAGAGAGCAGCCATGTGGTCCACACCTACAACCAATCCCAGTCGCTGGAGGCTGAACCAGGAGGGCTACCACAATCCGGGCTATCCCGTGAGTTATAGGGTAGTCTGGGATACTCAGGGCTGGCGAGATAGCTAAGGGGTAAAGGCACTTTCAGCCAAACCTGACACCTCCCACATCGCGGGAAGAGAGAACCAGTTCATCCTTGGCTCCTTCACACACACACACACACACACACACACACACACACACACACACACCCTGTAGATAAATAAATGCAGGGAGAAAAAAAACAGACAAACAACTGCAAAGTTACAAATACCCTGGGTGGACACACCCTTCCATTAGGCTAGGCATTAATTATTGACTCCTCTAAAATCAATAACTAAATACTCTTAAATATAGCCCGTAAGATCTCCCCTTATCTTTTTGCTGTTGTTGTTTGACTGTTTTTGAGACAGGGTTTCTCTGTGTAGCCTTGGCTGTTCTGGACTCACTTTGTAAACCAGGCTGGCCTCGAACCTACAAAAATCCACTTGCCTCTGCTTCCTTGAGTGCTGGGATTAAAGGTGTGCACACCACACTGGGCTTACATCCCCTTATCTTTATATGTTTGCTACATCTATCTATGTTTATTATTGCATAAATATTAGTGCATAAATATATGCGTTTGGAGGTATACATTTATTTTCACCATGTCTGATATCCCATTTCTTAAATAAACATCAACTTCCTACTGGGACTGAATGTAGTTTTGGGACAGAATCTGCAAAGCTGCACTGATCACTTAGACGCGGTGTTTTGTTTTGTTTGTTTCTTTGAGACATGGTTTCTCTGTATAGCCCTAACTGCTATCCTGAAACCCACTCTGTGGACCAGGCTTGCCTCAAACTCACAGAGATCCACCTTCCCTCTGTCTCCTGCGCGCTGGGATTACTGGTGTATGCCACCACTGCTGGCTTCAGACGCTGTATTTTAGAAGCATGTCTGAAATCATGACCAGTACTAGAGAAGGAGCACATCTCAGCTCTGCCTCAGTGGAGATTCCCAGCATTCCTCACAGACACTGCCAAAGCCCCTTGCCTGTTTCCTTCACGTTTACTCTTTACTGCCCCAGCTTGTTGGCACACTCACTGTGGCTCCCATTGTGTTACTGTCATGTTCAAGCCTGTTGGGAAGGACCAAACACAACGTATTTGTAATCTGGGCCTTGTTAATCTCCCAAATCCTGGGCATACTACTCTGCTACTTCCCCTCGACTCATCCTTTCCTTTCACTGTCCTCAGCCAAAGAAAATGTGGAGACCCGCCAAACACAGCACTCTCTCTCCTTGCGCTCGGGAGAGAGCATCCTGCATCTTTATCCTCATCTCCTTTCTTGACTGCACTTGTCCTATCTCAGCTTAGACATCAGTTCCTCCTGGGAGTTTCACAACTCTCCCTGGACACTGCACTCCACTGCTAAGGGCAGGCTTAACCCTGTCAGGGCTTCCTTTGCTAGACTGCCCCTGCTAGTTACTTAGCTCTCTCAGCTGAACAAAACAAACTGAAAGACAGATTCACAGCAGTAGAAGAGTGCGTGGTGTACAAAACTCAATAAATACCTGCTGACTATGTAGTCCTCTGTGGTTCTATAAATGAATGTAATAACGGTATTTATAAAGTTCAGACTTTCTGTTATGTAAAGCATTACCATCGTGCCTTATTTAAGAGGGAAGATGGAGAGATGGCTCAGCGGTTAAGAATATTGGCTGTTCTTCTAGAGGTCCTGAGTTCGATTCCCAGAAATCGGTTCAAGGGATCTGATGCCCTCTTCTGGCATGCAGATGCACATGCTGACAGAGCACTCTTACATTAAAAAAAAAGAAAAATAAGTAAATTAACTAATTTTTAAAAAGGTTCTAGCGGGTAGTGGTGGTACACACCTTTAATGTCAGCACTTGGGAGGTAGAGGCAGGCGGATCTCGAGTTTAAGGCCGGCCTGGTCTACCGAAGAGTTCCAGGATGGCCAAGGCTACACAGGAAAACCCTGTCTTGGAAAACCGAAGGGGGAGGCGTATTTTCAGGGTAGGCAGAACAATTCCACAAATCTATACATGACCTTATGTTACAAAGAGAACTAAGGTAGCAGATAGACCTATGGCTGTTCATCAGTTGTCTCTGACTAGGAAGGTTATGCTAGATTACCTTGTGGGACCTGTGGGACTATGGGGACCCTTAAATACAGATGAGGTAGGCAGCATAGTTAAAGTAGTACGTGAGGACTTGACAAGCCTTTGCTGGCTGTAAAGATGGATGGTGTGTTCGTGCATGCCTTTAATCTCAGCATTTGGCAGGCAGAGGCAGGTGGATCTCTGTGAGTTCAAGGATAGCCTGGTTTATAGAGTGAGTTCCAGGACAGCCAGGGCTAAACCAGAGAAACCCTGTCTCTATAAAACAAAAACAAATACCCAAACAAACAACAACCAACCAAACAAACAAAAACATGGAGGAAGGGAGCCACACACCGGGTGAAGCTGGAAAGACGGAGAAACTGACTCCCCCTTGGAGTCTCTAGGAAGGATATAATTGACTGATAACCTCATTTCAGCCTGGAGAGCAAGGGCAGACTCCTGATCTATAGAACCATATGATAGTGTGTGCTGGGGAGATGGCGCTTAATGGTTAAAGTGATTGTCACACAAGCATGAGGACCCGAGTTTGCACACCGAATCCATGTGACTCCATGTGAATTTAGAGGCCAGTCAGAAAAGTTTGTCTTATGGTCAAAGTCAGACATGTAAGATGCAATTGGAAGATCATATCTTATGGCGTCAGCACTTGCTATTTTAGATATCAGTAACATGCCAATGGGCACCTTCTACCTAACTCTAAATGTAGGAAGAAGCCCTAGGTGCAAGTCTCTGTACTTCCAAAACCAACAAACAGACTAAACAAAACAACAAAACAGGACTAAGGAGAAGTGTGGGGAAAAGAGCTAAGGCAGTCAGGTTCATTTCTTCATTGTGAACTCTCTAAGACACGTGACCCAGGAGAACACTGCGACACAGTAAGCACGAGAACTCCTAAGCACTTGCTCTTAGGCTGCTCTGCGCACAGGGCATGGCCCTCAGCACAATGCTGACAGGCAACAGTATCAGCTTCCTCGTAAAGAAGCAGAGACGAGGAAGGAACTGAGTTCCTCACCTCTAGCAGCAGGCAGAGGACAGCTTCAAATCCAGAGCTCTCCTGACTCTGCCAGCTGACTCCAGGCTGCATATCCATTTTCAGGTTTCGTCTTGTTCCAGCTTCCAGCCCTCCTTGTCTTAAACCAGCTGGAGACATGGCAAAGGGCAGGAGTGCAATGGAAATAGGGTGCCGAAAGAGGGGGGTCAGGTAAGGAGAGTCTCCCTGGCTGTCTCCACGGGCTGACTGCCTCTGGTTCTGGCTGAATCCTGAGCTGTTTTGTCTAATGCTTAGATACCATAGTGACTAGAGCCGAGCAAACACCAAACGTTGTTATGGCAATCTTCAGACACCTAATCTGAACTTGTCTGTTAAGTCATACAAAATGTATGAGCCATTGATTGGCAGGGGCCGAGGAACAGGAGGAATTGGGAGTGCTTGCTAATGGGTTCACAGGTTCTTTTACAGGGGATCCAGCACTGATGGCTGCACAGGTCTGTGGCTACCGTAAAACCACTGTGCTGCAGACTTTCAAAGGCAAACTTTGTGGTGTGTTAATTATATCTCTGTCTTAACAACTTGCTATTATAAAGAAGCCAGCCATTAACAAATGTCGGGACAGAGAAACGGTAACTCGCCCATATTTTAGCAGGGATACAAACTGATGGAGCCGCATTGGAAAACAGTTCACCAGTTAAACATAGTGCTACCTAACATGAAAAACCATCTCCCATTGAGGAAGGAGAGAAATGAAAACATGTTCTTAGAGGCATTATTGACAATAGCCAAAAGATATAATAATCAACATGCTCACCAATATATACACAAATACTTGAGAGCTGTGGTACATCTATGAAATGGAGAATTTCTTGGCCATAAAAAGAAAGAGAGTGTAAATATATTACAGCATGAATGAACCAAAAAAAAGTGTTACATGAAAGAAATCAGCCAAAAAAAAACAACCCAAACAAACAAAAAAACAAACAACAACAACAAAAAACCCTACTATATGATTCCACTGATAACAAAATGTCCAGAGAGGACAAATCTATAGAGAAAAAGAATTAATTATAACTGCCCACAGTGGGATGGCTCTAGGAAAATGACTGGGCTTTATCAGGGTTTATTGTGTTTTAAGATGTCCAGCTCTGTAGTCAGCTGGCCTGGAACTCACTATGTTGCCAAGGTTGGCAATTCTATAATTCCAGTTCCCAAATGCTGGGATTATAGGTGTGAGCCACTCCCAGATAGGTTTCAGTTCTTAAAGACGGCAGCACTATCAGACTGGAGAGGCAGAGTCAATGTGCATTGAAGAATAATACAATAAATCAATTTAATAACATGGCACTGTGTATATCATATGCTCACCATCAGATCTTTCATGAAGAATGCATTCACACCCCATAAAAAATTCTATCTTTTAATATTGAAACCAGACGCCTTACTCAACACTGTACATATATACTGTCCACATACAGAGTGAGGCAGAAAGATCCTATACAAAGTTGTCCTAGCACAGACCGTCACAGAAACAGAGCCACGGTGATGGAGAAGGAAAGTTTAAGGGCAGCGGACAACGATGTGACCTATAAAGGGAGCAGCCCAAATATGTTATAGTTCATCTACAAGATTGTGACACGCAGAGACAAATCCGATGGCAGAACCACAGTTGGACCTACAGAGCAACACTAAAAGAACAGCAAGTAGAAACATTCATTTTTGCTTAAGAAGAGCAAAGATAATTTGAATGCCTTACCGGGAGGTATGCTCTTAGGAGTGTCTTTTTTAGCTCTTGGACTTCTTTTTCCAGGTAGTTTTCTGTCCTGTCCCAAGGGAAGTTGATCATCTTGGGGACCTTCACTTGGAGTGTTTTCTGAGGTTTCACTGGGGGCTACCTCACGGCTGGGCAGGCAGCTTTCATTGTTGTTGAGGCTGTCCTGTTCAAACACTGCGGCTCTCCCCATGGCACTGTCACTGGTGGTCAGCCCCGCAGGTGCGTCTCCATCAAGCTGATTTTCATTTTCATCTGAGACAGAAGGCAAATGTGTTACTGTCCTTTCCGCGCTGTCGGCCGGGTGACATCCATCTTGTGGTTCTATCTGTAGACTGTATGTAGGAGTATCGCTGTCATCCATTAGCGCATCTTTTGTGGAACTGTTTAAAGTTTCATCAGAGTCCTTCCATGGCTGCAAAGACAAAGGAATAAAGGCCACTTCATTCTCTCACTCTGGAGACACACATGGTTTACAGTTCCCCACTCCATTCTTCCCTCTCCTTCACCTGCGGCCTCACCCATATCTCACCCAGCTCTCCATCAGCGTGATGGCTCACTTTTCTGTGTGGGATGCTCCGCTAAGCCTGAGTATGAAGGCTGCTTGCGCACTGTGCTCCCTAGGTGCTCAGGGCAGTTCTGAGTATTCATCACACTGGGGTGCTGACTTGAGGAAAGAAATCCCTGGCTATGGAAATTACCTGCTGAAAACAATCACTCATGGTATCCATGGACACTTGCCAGAAAAGCAAGAGCCAGCAGCGGAAGTATTTCTTTGACTGAACAGCAGCAACATTTACAAGTAAAAGCACTGGAAGTTTATTATTTATTTATCTATTTTCTAGAAAGGCCCATGGGGGCGGGAATTCACAGCATGTATTTAATCTCTGGTTTCACTGCACCTTCTACTTTCTAAAGACAAGCACTGAGCACGGGGCGGGGGCAGGAGCAGGGGAGCTGCCAGCAAAATCATTTTAAACAAGCACATTTGAAAAGGAGAGGGTGGTGATAATTAACTCTAGGCTACTTAATGCAGAGCTTTAAAGGATGATGTTAACATTTTAAATACCTACAAAAGTGCCCATAGGTCCCACATACTTGGGTGGTTTAGGTAGGAGAACCTATGGGCCTGATATCAGCCTAGACCAGACAGCAGTCCTCGAAAACACAAGCCAAACAGACCTAGAAAAGATCAAAAACCCTTCATCAACCTTTTTTTTTTTTAAATCATATCATTCAAGAGTACATTTTAAAGAAAAGTATGCCAACAAGATTGTCAATACTTGCCTAGCATTATTTCTGGGTCTGAATCAACTATTCCAGTAATTCTATAAAGTTTTTCTCCTTACGTGATAGTACTTAAAAAAAAAAAAAATCTACAAATGGTAAGTAGGAATTCTTATTCTTTTTTTTTTTTTTTGGATAATGTTGTTTATTCACACAATGGAATACTGTACAATCATGAGAATGAACAAATGTACTACTATTGAGTTTGAACACTGCCAAGTGAAAGCCAAAGAATGTACTTTTAATTTCATTCACATAATATTCCAAGCCAGATGAATTCATAAGCCAGAAGCTGGAAGTTCTCTTTGACGACTGTGATCTGTAACCATCACCTAGTTCCAAGCAAAAACTGTTTCATCTGGCTTGGAATTCTTATTCTTAAAAAAAAAAAACAAAATAGGGGCTGGAGCTACTTCTGAGGTTAAGCACACTCTCTGCTCTTGCCGAGGACCCAGGTTCAGTTCCTAGCACCTAGGTGGTAGCTCACAAGTATCTGTATCTCCAGTTCCAGGAGATCCAGCGCTTTCTCCCGGCCTCCACAGGCACACACGCAGTAACATCCACGTGGCACAATATCCACTCAGGCAACTCATATAAAAGAAAAATGATAAAAATAAAATCTTAAATAAACCAAAAAGCATGAAAATAAAGTTTCTCTTTAAAACACATTAACAAAGGCTGGGGATATAGCTCAGTTGATAGAGTGTTTGCCTACAAAGCAAGAAGCTCTGGGCTCAATCCCTAGTACCATACAGGTTGGACATAGTAGCACATGGCTGCCATTCCAGTACTTGGGAGACAGATGGATGCAAATCAGAAATGTGATGTCCTTCTCACCTGTGTGGCAAGTCAGAACTGTACCCTTGCCTGTTTACCAGCGGTGTGGGGAACATTAGGCTTTCGCCACGCAATTGCACTCCCCATTTTCCTCATCTGTCAGAATGGAGAACTGTAGCGTACTTGTCTCAAAAGGGTTAAGCTTTTGTTTTGTTTTTGGTGATGCCAAGGATTAAACCCAGGACTTCCATAGGTGAGTGTTCCATTACTAAGCTACATGCTACTAAACAATTTTCACTCTAAACAAACAGTGTCTATGTGTGTACACGAGCACGCATGGCTGGCTGCCTGCCTATTTCTCTGTGTGGGCTTGTGTGTGCCAAACATACAAGGTCAGAGAACAACTTGTAGGAGTTGGCTTTCTCCTTCTACCACGTGGGTTCTGGCTACTGAACTCAGGCAACTGGGCTTGGCAGCAAGAGCTTTTACTTACTCATCACTCTGCTCCTAACTTTCTTGAATTTTCCTTTGAGACAGGATTTTGCCAAGTAGCTCAGGCAGACCTCAAATCTGCTATGTAGCTATGGCTGGCCTTGTACTCATGACTTTAATGCTAGCCTTCTGTTATGCTACTACAACTGGCAAAAAGCCATTGTGGTACTTAGTTACCAGGACAGGCGAAGCACTTTGTCCACAGAGCAAATGCTTAATACATGTTACTTTCCACGCAGACTGAGTCACAGTGCGTTACACACTGGTGGGTGACTCAAGACCACTCCCCCCTCATTGTAGATTCATAAACAGCTTTTCCAAACATTCTAGAAATGGCCAGGCTCTGGATGATAAACAATGCTAACCAGCCTCATTACAGGATACCGAGGTATCAATTACAATGGAGAATTCTCATGCAGTCCCTGTGGTACTTATATGTCTCCTCTGAGTATCCTGTTTCAGGTGACGAAGATATTTACAAATCAGTGGTTGGCACTACTTGCTAAGGGCTGGGGAGAGGGCTCAGTGGGCAAACTGTTGGCCTTTCAAACCCAAGGACACGATTTGATCACCGCAACCTACATTTAAAAGCGGGCATGCTGTTGGGTGTGGTGGCGCACACCTTTAATCCCGGCACTTGGGAGGCAGAGGCAGGCGGACCTCTGAGTGTCAGGCAAGCCAGGACTTTATAGTGAGAACTTGTTTCAGAACAATAACCAACCAGCAAAGGCGCATGTGGGTGCATGTGCTTGTAACTCCCATTGCTGGGAGGCAGAAGCGGGCAGACCGCCCGGGCTCACTGGCCAGCTCAACCGGCCCATTTTACGAGTACATGTATGCATATATGTAAAGGTGCGCAGCTAAGAAACACAGCTGAAATCTGCTCTTCACACTCACATGTGATCACATAAGCACATACACACAAGACTCCCGGGAGAGCTGGGCGTGATGTACACACCTGTAATCCCAACATGAGAAAGAGAGGCAGGAGGATCAGCACTTGAGGGAGAGCCCAGCTACACGGACCCTGTTTCAAAAACAAACATCTGAAGCTTTGTCATGCATCAGATCCCCGAGCTAAAGGACTCAGACAACAGATGCAATTCTCATAACCACCCAGCAGATAGTTACGTCGCATCCTGTTACACTGTTGAAGAGGCAGAGTTAGAATGACATTTAGACCAGGTATAGGCGAAGCCAGACTCTTAACCATTGTGTTCTGTGGACAAAGGAACTGAAAAAAAAAAAAATCACTTGGTGTCCCTGCCCGCCACCCACTCTAAGACAGAGACATGTGTCCAACTACCAACTAATAAACGGCTTCCCTGGAGCCCTCTTCCGTCTGTGGAGCGCCTTTCTGGGTGGTCTTGGGGTAGGCCCGCACATCTGCATGAAGTAGCCATTCCCAGGAACATAAGTGCTCCTCTTTTGGGCCTCAAGACAACTTGCCTCCTACTCTCTTGTGATGATACAATTAGTTTAGCTTTCAAAAGCGTGCAAATGTTTTCTATCGTTGGCTCTCTCACTCCTTCTATGATTTTATTTTTGCTGGACACCTAACAATGCATCAAGGCCGGGCTCAAAACTCCGCTTGCCCCAGTTCCCCTGGCTGATTTCTGTCCTTAGAAGCACTCTCTGAAGCACTGAGCCCGTCAGTCGGAGTCCTCCCCACGTAGTGCTCTGAATGATTTCACATGTGTTTTCACGCTTAGGCTCTCTGAATGCTCAAGGTCTGCTCCTGCGCCCTGCTTGTCAGTGTTTCCCGGCTCCCACGGCTCTTAGACACTTGGCTTTTTATGAAAGGGGAGTGAGATGCTGATTCCCATCTGCAGCCTGACCCTGTTCTGAAGGCTACAGGGACCTGATGTACAGGGCTTGGCCCTGGTCTGCATTCTTAATGCCTTGTACCTAGAACACTTTAGTTTATCAAACAATGGGATAAACTTCTTATGGAATTCTAATCATTAGCAAACTCTGCCAGCTTTGGAGTTAAAGTAAAATGTCCTATTTCTCTCTTTTCCTGTCAGTAATGGGAGAAAGGTCTGAGGAGCTCTGATTTAACAATGGTTCAAAGCCTGTGCAACTGATGGTTCAAAAACATTGCAACTGATGTGGGGTGTCATTAACGTGAGTGTCTGTCCAAACTTACTTTATCTACATAGTACGGACATTCTGTTAGAGCCCTATGTCTAGACCAATCTCCCCAAAGCAGCAGCAGTCACTGCTACCACACAGACACTGACAGATTTTTGCCCTTTAAAAACATGACAGTGAGTCTGCCCAAGATTCCAGACTCTTGTGGCAAAATAGCATTCCAAATATGTACATGGTGTAAGTCCTCTGACACGTTGACTCTCCAGCAGAGAAATTTCAAGCAAATATGTTGAAGGAAGGCCTATATAAAACACAGAAGCCCTGAAAACCTCACGGAAGAAATATCAAACAAACAAACATACATTCTAAATTAACAGTCTAAAAAAGAAATCTTTATTTTGTTAAAAGCATAAACTTAACCACATATAAAATTTTAATTAAATTTCTTACATTTAAATGTACTGATATTAAACATAAGATGTTATGTAAGTGAAAAGCAATATACAGAATAGTTAGGTATATACTGGTGACTAGAAATACTTGAGACTGAACATCATATTTCTTTAATTCACTCAAACCAGACCAAACTACTTTAACTTTCACACACCAAGTTTCTTTATAGAATAAAGTCTGACTCCTGAGGTTTTAATTTGTCAATTTAAAGTCAGGTCAGAAGTTACAGATGTCCAGCCAAGGTTTGCCCAACCTCACCAACTCAAAACTGAGGAAGAATTTCTCCTCATCCACATTTTCTACTGTGGTCATTCACACATTCACACTCACTGTAGCACCTTCTCACCAGAGACACCCCAACACACACACATACACACAAACACACACACACCTGAAAGCCTCAAGCCACACACTAAATAAAGTTGACCCTAGTTCAAGAAGTGGAACAGCTGAAATAAGACTGATTGACAGGAAGTGAACATGAAAAAAAAAAAAAAAAACAAATCACAGACAGAGGAAATTTGGTGGACAGATAAAGAAATGCATAGGAAGGAGAAAGGATGGACATTCAATTTGGAGTGTTTTTAAGACATCGGGGAGAAAGAGAAGGGGCTTTTCCCTTCTAGGATGTCCTCTGAGTAGGAACATCAACTGGGTGCTTTCTCTGCCTCTCTGAGCTAGCAGGTTTTCACCCAGCACGTGGTTTCTAAGTCTTCTTTGGGAAAGTTGAATATTTGGGATTTTTGTTTCTTAAAACATCAATGCGTCTTAAAATGAGATTTTCATAGCCTTTATTCATTGCTGGTGGGAGTAAAAATGGGTGCAACAACTTTGGAAATCATGATGGGTTTCACAAAAAACTAAAAACAAACTAGGTATAATGGTACATGCCTAGGATCCCAGCACCTGGTAGGGAGAAGCATAAAAAGTAGATGTTCAGGTTATCCTTGGCTACACAGCAAGACTGAGGTCAGCCTTGGCTACTTAACACCAGATATTAAACAACAACAAAAACAGAGGACCAAATTACCTACCTATATGTCTCCTGAGTGTATACTTCAAGGACACTAAGCTCTACCAGAGTGATATTGTGCATGTGTGTTTATTGCTACAGTACTCATAACAGCTAAGAAAATGAACCAGCCCAGCAGTCCATCAACAGATGGATGGACAAGAAAAATGTGGCACACATATGTAGTGAGAATTTTGTAATTCTGGTTTCTTTAAAAAACACAGAAATGTTATGAGAGTATGTTTTCATTTTAATCCCAGCTGTGGGGATATAGGACTGCTTAGAAGCATGTGATTGTGATTTGCCTCATGCCTTAGCAGAGGCATGGTTTTGCCAGCTGCAGACAGTTCCTGCGAGTGTATGATGTTTGGAATTCTGGGAACTTTTCAGGGGATATATATGCTAGGGCCCCAAAAGATGGGTTGCTGTGGCTGTTGTTGGCTGAATGCTGTTGGTTGTGGTTTGTCAAGGAGTGGTGTGCAAAGAAACAAGAAGAAATTAGATATCCTGATGGCAAAGATCCAACTTGCTTCCAGGATCAACACCCCTAATCAGCAGGAAGTAATCTAACAATAGCTCTGCCCCCTTCCTCTCCATCCTTTTTTCTCCCCTATCTAATGTTAGGAGGTTAATAAGGATGGAGAAGGGTGAAGAGAGAAAACAGAACCCCCAAAAGTAGCAAACGCCAGCTATGCACATACATAATAGAATTTAAAAAAATAAAATGAAATCATGACATTTGCAGAAAAGTGGATAGAACTGGAAATTATGTTAAGTTAAAGCAGGGTCAGAAAGACAAGTACTACACTATGTGTTTTCTCTCATACTCGGGTCCTAGATGTTACTGTGTGGAGGCCAGAAGTTGACGCTAGGAGTTTTCCAGTTGCTTTCCACTTGCTTTGTAAGAGAGTCTCTCACTGAACCCACAGCTCATTGATTTGGCTAGGCTGGCTGTTCAGCAAGCGCCAGGGATCCACCTGTCTCCATCCCCCCAGTGCTTGGATTACGGGGGTGGGCTACCACCCTCAGCTTCTTACAGATGTTCTGGGAATTCAAACTCAGGTCCTCACACTTGAGCAGCAAGCACGTAAACAAATGGGCCATTGTGCCAGTCCCATTTTTAATGTGTGTGTGTGTGTGTGTGTGTGTGTGTGTGTGCGCGCATGTGTATATGTGTATGTGTGTGTTGGGTCATGAAACTAGAAGGAGGTCCATGAGAGGAAAAAAAATATATTATGATGGTGGTGGGAATACCAGTATGCACATGATGTGAATGCAGAGGAGGGGTTGCAGAGGAGGGGTTACCGTGGAAAGAAACAACTGGTGATAGTTAGGGATACAAGGGAGGGGCGTGGAAAAGAATGATCAATAAGAACAATGTATAAAAATGTCATAATGAAATCTATTGTCATGGATACTCATTTTTAGGAATGAGAAAAATATGCAATCTGCATAAGTTCTATATACAAATGCTTATCAGTCCTTTCCCCTTTAAATGTAGCTAAGATGCTCTTTCACTGACCATTTCAACCATGCCAGTAACCACATCAGGCTCCTGAGGAAGGGAAGTGTGAACTCACACAATTGATTGTCCACTGGATGTTGTCCATACATGTCAACACAATGGCAGCATAAGTCAGAGAACACAGCCAGTTCGCCAGCACGATCTAAGCAGTATCAGATCATCTCTAATGAGTGCGGTAAAGGACGTGTCAAGTGGCACAAGTGACAGGAACTGAAATGTTCACTTTACAAAACTAAATTAAAATGGAAATCAATTCAGTAACTGGAAGCCTTAAGGATATGTGGAACACTGTATTTGAACGTTTTACATCTGTAAATTTTATGAAATCAAAATACAGATTAAGCACTGGACATGGCGGCACATGCCTACAATCCTAGCGTCAGGAAGCAGAGGCGGCAAGAGGATCGCAGCCTGAAGCCAGCCTGGGTATAGAGAGCTGGAGACCAGCCTCGGCAACACAGTGAGACCCTATGTTTAAACAAGGCCAGCGAGATGGCTCAGTGAGCTAGGGCACCGGCTGCCAAGCTCACAGGCTTCACAGGCACTTTAAAAAGCTTCTTAGCTGAGCTTGGTGGTTCACACCTGTAAACCTGGCACTTAAGAGGCTGGGGCACAAGGATTATTGTAAGGCCTAAGCTGGGTACACACAGAGTGCTAAGCTAGCCAGTCCTAAACAAGACCCTGTGTTTCCTCCAACATGTATCAAAAAGGGGAGAGGCTTTTCCTAGTGTAGTTTCTAGAAACAACATTACATATATGGCTTGTGCTATATATATGTATGTATATATGTACACATATATATATACATACATACACACACATATATGTATATGTGTATATGTGTATATATGGGGGGGCAGGGTTTCTTTCTACAGCCTTGGCTGTCCTGGACTCACTTTGTAGACTGGGCTGGCCTTGAACTCATAGAGATCTGCCTGCGTCTAACTCCTTGAGTGCTGGGATCACAGGCGTGCGCCACCATGCTATATTTCTGCTGGTCCATGCTGCTCTGTGACATTGCCCTGACAGTGTCATCATCATTGTTCATGGTGATTCATTACATGCTAATTCATTCTTGCTAATATAAGTTATGCTGCCGGCATTTCTTGACACAGACACTATAATTAGTGTAACAAGACAATGTATATACTTGTTGACAGAAATAGATGCTAGATGCTATACACCTTTAATACTAATTTCTACTACTTGTTTATTTATCTTCAGAATGTCACCCTCAGCATGATGCCACCCCAACCCCCTTTTGGTACTTCCTCATGCCTAAAAGTCAAAACATTTTGGGCACATCATAAAAATTGTATATTAAAAACAAAAGCAGGAGGAAAAAAACAACAACAGAAACAGACTCAAAGATTATGCATATGCTGAAGAAATGGGTGGTCTGTTGGGAGGAGAGGACCTTGGGAATTATCTGAGAAGGATAAAGTAGCCATGGTGGAAAACTGCCACAGTCTTACTTGAGTGCTATCACATACATCTGCAGTGTCCACTCTATTCCATGGTGTGCGTACTGCCTAGAGATGAATTCCACCATAAAGTCACAGTGTCCATTCTACTCCATGGTATATACACTGCCTTCAAATCAGTCTCACAGTTCAGTTCAGTTACAAAGTGGTAGCTAAACAGAGATTTGCACCTAATCTTCTACAGGAGAAACTATTAATGGGAATGCCAGAACTTTGTAGGACAAGAGAAAGTGAGGTCTTCAGTCTATCAATACCAACTTTCATTTATACTGTATTCTGCAAAACTTAGGTCATTCTTTTTCCTACTCTATGTGGACAACTGAATGTCAGCTCTAAACTCCTGACTCTGGTTTATTGCATGCTTAAAAAAGGAAGGATGGATGGATACAGTTCAGTGTTAATGCACACGCTAATCTCCCTAAGGCCTTGGGTTTGTTTGCTTTCCAGAAACCTTCACTCCCCAAAGATGGCTATATGTAATTTTTTAAAATCTGTATGAATCTCGAAAATGTTACTACCGATCTTTTGTGGCTTCGCACTCTTTAGAACACTTGTATTCTTTTGTTTGTCGGGTCCCAAAGAAACCCCATCAAGTGTCACTGGGTACCCGTGACTCCTCCCGGCACTCTTCAGCCTGCGCCCCACTGTAAACCTCTCCAGCCCAGGTTCTGGGCTTCCTTTCCCTTCCCTCAGGCTTCTCATTCCTATATAACCCAGCCATTTTGGCTACTTGCTTCTCTTGGCCTCCTTGGTCTGAGGCTCCTCTCTTGGTTCACTCTTGACCTCCTCTCCCCTCTCTCTTCTCTTCCTCTCTATCTCTCTCTGGTGGCCCCCATCCTCTCATGACCCTGTTCAATTTGGCCTCTGGCTAAATTCGCCCTCATTTCTACAATAACCCCTTTTCAACCATACCTAGGAGTGGTCATGTCCTCATTTTCCTTCATTGTCGATATCTATTCCAAACTTCATCTTAGTTCTTAGGACTGTGGAGTTTGCCTAACACAGATGACCCTATGGAAGACCAACACCTGACTTACAGCCTTCAGAAACACAGCTCTAAAGAGCTCTGATGATATCTCATTCCTGCAGGCCTTAGAGTCCGCCTAACTTTAGCACTTTGTTCTAACTTAGTTCGCACGGTCATTATCATTTATTTGTCCGCTACTGTGACCAAAGTAAAACAGGTATCACTGTCCAGTTGACTGGGTCCGGTCTGCTAGAGGAAAATCTGCACATGTCCTTCTGGAATCCTATTGTCTGCCTTTCCTTATCCTGAAAAACAATGATGCAATGTGGCCTCTGAATGGGAACACGTTGGTCTGGCCCCAAATCCAGGAGAATGCCTCTGTGAACTGCACACAAACGGGGTGTTACACCTAGTACTTTTTGTAACCAAAAGCTTGTACCTGGCTGACATTAAAGACTTACTATGACACAAACAAAGCAAAGTAATTCTTCCACATGGCAGCTGAACTCTGACCCCGGAAGTTGAGTACTTTGCTAAAGTACTCAATTGTAACTGTCTCCTATGATCAAGATGTATTTACTTAATGAGGGAGGAGACATGCTGACCTTAACAGTTCACACTGCACTCTAAAACTGATGAGGTTTATACTTCAATAGGAAATACATTGTAAGCAGTATTTACAAGCTCTGTTCTAATCTTTCTTCTTTGCTACAAAGAACAATGTGATTAAGAGCAGGCAAATTCCCTAGGAGCCACAGGAGGCTTCTTGTGTGAGACAGTAGACTCTGAGTTTTAAATCTTTTTTAGTTTTTAAAATTAAGTTTAGTGTGTGTATAGCTTGTGGAGGTCAGAGGGCAATTTATGAGTATCCATTCAGTTCTCTCCTTTCACCATGTGAATCCCCAGGAGGAGCTCAGACAGTCAGACTTGGTGGCACATGCCTTTACCTGCTAGCCCAAGAATATCTGATTTTGTCACACAGAGTTAGAAGGGGCGGAAGAGAAAGAGAAGGAAGAGGGGAAGGAGGTGGAGAGAAGAAAAAAAGAAAAAAGAAAAAAAGAGGAGACAGGTATGACACACTCAGGAAGAATTCGAAGCCAGCCTGGGCTTCAGGGCAGCGGAGGGAAAATAAATATAGAAGCCAAAAGAATGAAAGATTTCGTGCAGAAAACACAGAGCATAATGCCAAAGAATGCATGTGTAAGAATGAAAGATCCAGGAGCTACCAAATATTCATGACATTACAGGGGAATCATCAATTATTCATGAAGGGATTGAAATTCATGAGGAGTCATCCTCCCAGTGGTGACATCCATTTCTGGACCTCTGAGCCCTCTGCCCAAGAAGCAGATGAAACAGATGAAAGCCCATCTGCTCACCATGCCATATGGCAGGAAACTGCGCCAGCCAGATGTACCTGGCCTTCTTGGACATGGCCCACGAATATGAATCCTGAACCTTCCTTCTTGTCCATCCCTCGCTCTGGCCAGAACCAGAGAGCATTAACATGGTAGAGACAGGTGAGAACACGGGTGTTCCTCCCACAGTACATGTGCCAATACCCTAAGGAAAAGGAGTGGCAAGAGAAGGAAAAAAAAAAAAAAAGCAAACCAAAAAGGTGAGCAAGCAGGAAGTGCATAGCATGAATGGCCAACGGTGGAGTAAGAATGCTGGAGGGAAGTTCAGTTGCAAAAACTATAAACTGATGCAGGCCTAGATCACGAGAATGAATTCATTGATATTATTTTTGTTTACATGTACATGTGTCTCTCTGTGAATGTGTGCCACACGTGTGCAGGTACCTAAGGAGACCAGACAAGGATGTCAAAGTGGCAGAAACTGGAACTATAGGTGGTTGTGAGCCACTCTACTTGGGTCCTGGGAACCAACCTCAAATCCTCTGAAGCCTCTTTTTTTTTTTTTTGCATAGCTAGGGTTGGAACCTAGGGACTCACAGACACTGCAGTTGTAATGGTTATTTTTAATTATCACCCTGACACAATCAAGGACTGTCTCATCAGATGACCAGGAGGCATGTCTGTAGGCGAGTGTCTTGACTGTCTTAATTGATGTGGAAAGGCCCACTGTGAGTGTGGGTGGCATCATTTCATGGGAGGGGCCCTGGACCACAGGGAGTAGAACCGAGCATGCGTTCGTGCATTTACTCTCTCTCTGCTCTTGACTGTGGATGTGCCCAGCTGCTTCCGTTCCTACCTTGACTTCCCTGTAGAGATGGACTGTCACCTGGAATTATAAACCACACAAACTCTATCCTCTTAGTTGCTTTTTGCCAGTATATTTTATCACAGCAACAAGAAGGATGGACCTACTTTCACATGCATGCATCATATACACACAAACAGTAACACATAATTTTTATAAAGTTACTTCTTTCAGGTATTTTTATCACGGCAGAAAGAAAAGTAACCAACAAATATGTCAAGAATGAAATAGACCCCAGAGGACCTGGGCTGGGTTAACCTGAAAGCCTCCTCCATGAGGACTAAGTTTCATGGTACGAGAGGCCCCATGGCACAATAACCGGAAGGGTCAATAGCGGCATGCAGACCTTGTTGGCAACCAGCAGCTATTTAATCAGTGTTAAGGCTTGCTCAACAAGAGGAAAATCATACTCGGTACTGGAAACCTTAACTACCTGGGGCCAGTGAAGTCCTGGATCTCGGAGGAGTACCTGCAACCACCACTCTGCTCTACAATATAACCCCTAACTATATTCTAAATATTTATCCTCACACCCGTGGATGAATGTAGCTCTCACGCCTCATCAAAGAAGTGTCTCTTTGCAATAAAGACCATTAGAGAAAACCAAAACCAGTCAAAATTCAGAGGCAAAAGATCATGCAGTGCCCAGTGCCCAATGGATACATCTACTAGACTTGAGAACATTATAGAAGAGGAGGCGGAAAGACAGTAGCATCCAGAGGAACAGAAGTTTGCAAGAAAATTGTGTCTCCTAGAACCATGTGTCGGGGGATGGTCTTGTGCACTGTTTTTAGATGTTGATTTCCGTGCCCTGAGCTCTGGTTGCCACCCTGCCACAGACATTGTTATATATGTTGAACCATCTCCTGTTTCCATGTGATGTGAGGAATGCTTCTCAACTATCCTTTATTGGTTAATAAAGATGCTGAAAGCTGTGACTAAGCAGAAGAGATGTAGGTGTTGTTTGGGTTCCTGGGCTTGGAGTCAAAATACCCCTGGAGGAGAGGGACCAGAAGGTGAAGACAGACAAGAGAGAGAAGAGATGGAGGAAGGAGCTTGGTTACTGGACAGGATGGACTAGGAGCATGAGGTCAGGGGAAGCACGCCATGAGGACAGACTGATGGGCAGAAGCCACCCAGGAGTCATCAGATTGGCGAGTGATTGGCTTTTATGTGGGTATTAAGTGTAGTAGGATCAGAGTAGCTCAGTATCTGCCCAGCATAGTGTCTGCAGCTTAATAATAAATAAATCATAGTCTTTCTGTGTCAATCATTAGAGACCTAGCTGGTTAAAGAAGACTGTTGACATTAATTTCCAATATTAATTAATGCGTAAAAAATAATTAATTCATTCCACAAATTTGAGAGAGACTACATCCACGAAGTCTCATCAACATGGCTACCTAAATGAGACCTGGGCTACACCAGTGGGCATGCTAACATGAAGGGAAAAGCTCACGGGACTGCAACAGTAGATAAGGAACTACAGGCAACCTGGCAATACTGAGAGCAAGAGAAATGGCCTTCCCCAGAGAAGAGGCTCCCAACTGGTTGACCAATACCATGTGGCGAGCTCTGAGAGCATATACATACGGGTAACATCCTATGGACCACGCAGGTTGTATTTATCTAATTAGGATGTGGCGTGTGTATGTGCACACAACCACTGAGAAAAAGAGGCCATTAATTTAAGAAAAATAACAAGGAGGGTACAAGAGAGGTGTTGGAGAAAGGAAAGGGGGTGTGATATATTATAGTTTCAAAATAAAAAACGTGTAAAAATTTAACAAATTAATCTAAAATAGAAATTTTGTATTAGTGGCAATCCATAAAAGTATTTGGTTTAATTAGATTTACAAATGGTAAATCCATGCAAAGAATGATTTACACTTGGAAATAGATGTTTGTGGTTTATTGTCATGGTTTCTCAATTTCTAGATAAATATTATTGTTATATATTTTACAGAGGTAGAAATTTAAAAGACAGGTTATACTGTGGCAGTTGTCTTTGATATATATCATAGTTTATGACAATCATTAAAAATATAAATCATACATCAGAAACCTATGATTCATAATAACGATTGTATGATTTTATATGCAAATATACTATTGAAGAGAATGAAAGTTTAAAAGATGAAATCTACAAATAGGCTTCAAAAATAACAAAAAGTTATTTTCAGAAATTAAAGGAAAGCATCAATAAAAAGAACTGGTAATGTTATATCTCACTTAAGTCTAAATTTAAGTTTGGTACAGTTTATAAATGAGCATTCTCAGTCCTAGTCGCGTGTGGTAGAACAGGCCTTTAATCCTTGAGCTTGGAAGGCAGAGGCAGGTGAATCTCTGAGTTCAAGGCCAGACTGGTCTACAGAGTGAGTTCCAGGATGCTCGGAACTACACAGAGAAACGCTGCCACAAACAAACAATTAAATATAAAAAGTAAACAAGAATTTAAGTGGAGTGAGAATGGTTGTGCACATCTTTAATCCCAGCACTTGGGAAGCAGAGGCGGGTGGCTAGCCACCTAAGTCTGCACAGCAAATTCCAGGCCAGGCAGGGCTAACTATAGAGTAAGACAGTCTCAAAAACAAGGAAAGGGAGAGGGAAAACTGACAAACAGACTCACTCCATAACTCATAGACACCAGAAGTGACATTTCACAATGAGAAGCCAGGAGTGGAGACGGGTCTGTGTGAGGCAAAGCTCTGGTTTTGGAGGTCCCCTAGGGCCACAGGCAGGTCCCCTGCTTGCTGGCTGTGGATGCTTCATCGCATTAGCTCAGTTCTGAGTCTCCGTGTCTTTGCTGTAAGAGTGGAGTCAGACAACACACGGGAAATGGGTATGGCAGCCAGTAAAGACAAAACAGCAGGCACACTCTTGTAAGTAGTCCTGGCTGTCGGGGCAGTCATAAAACCCTGCTGTGCCCAAAAGGTCCAACGCCTGACTGAAGACGCTTCTTGCTGTGCATTCTAAGTAGACATTTCGTTTTGTCTTTACTTATCTTAGGACTCCATGTGCTTTCAGGGTTTTGTATATACAGTTTATCAATCCTAAAAATGCCAAGTATTTCTGCGAATCTCTGTTCTCCTTTGTCAGTCATCACCTGTCAGATGTATGTTTTATACTGTATTAAAATATCTTATGGTCATTTGTGAAGTTGTTAATTTTCTAGTGGTAGCAAGATGCTTGGCATTTTAAAGGTATGTTACACTTATTGCTATTATTTAAAAACAAGAGTTTTCTTGGAGAAGAGGTGACTTACAAGCTTATGGAGAACACCCAGAATCAAGACCTGACCAAGGAAGATAAAGAAATATCTGACAGGAGAGGGAAAGGAGAAAGAACAAAAGTTGAGCAGAGATCTCAAAGCCACAGGATAAATGAACATTTTTGTATGACATCAAGATACTAACTCCACACTGAAACAAGCAGATGTTATACAGCACAGCATAAAAACACCCAATAACTTAAGTTCAAATGATTGACTGTACAGAAGCAAGTGATTATGGACTCTAGAGTGAAGGGTAGTCACAATACTGAGTGTGAGGATAACACCAAAAATGTTATAGGACTTACTCTGTACAGTGCTCATAGCAACTCGTTTATTTTCACAGCAATCCCAAGGCAACTATTACTGTTAACAATGCCATGCCCTAGATAAGGAAACTGAAGCATGCTGTCCTCAGAACCAGGCCTTAAACACAGCGGAACTCAGCAGCCCGTAGTATGTCTGAATGCAAAGACTCCATAACAGGGTAGGCTGTGGGCCATATGTTGGAGAGTTTGGACAAGCTAAGGGAAGCAGGAAAGGAAACTGGCACTATTAACCTCAGTAAAGTCTGGCCATAACGTGAGGCACAGCTAATGCAGAGACGGCACGGAGGCGTCTTCGGAGGCCTGTTTTTAAATGCAGTGGGCAGTGCCTTGTGGGGTCCAGCACGCACGGTCTCAGCCCTGCTTCTGTCTTGCTGGGGGTTTCTTTCCAGTTATTCCATGCGTGCGCTGCTATTATTGCCCAACCGGAACTGAAGCTTTTATGGCAACGGAAAATGTCTTTTGCAATCCTAACCACAACACAGCCCAGAGCACATAAAAGGTACTAAATACACGCTTGTCCAATTGAACTATAACACTAAAATTTCACTTTCACTGCCTCTTGCCTAAGGACACAAGTTGTAAAAAAACAAAAATATTACATAAGATGATATTTCAGACTTACTTAACAAACCCACAAATATTATCTGGTGGGAAACAGAGAGACAAGGGAAACTTGAAAACAGCTTATTTCTGACCCTGAAAAGTTAAATCTGATCTGGGCAAGGCAGCAAATTCCCAAAAGGACATGTGAAGTAGTTGTTTTTAAAGTGAATTAAATTAATGGACTCATTCTTCTGACACCATAATGTGAGAAAATTTTTAATTACAAATGTCTGTGCTATGCACATTGAAACAATTCCCATACAATTGAAAAAAAAAAAAAAACAAAGTAACTGCTTTAGGTTATATTGTAAATAGAAAGAGAAATGGAATTAGGCCAAGGCCAACTTTAACTTAACCTAAACTTTCCATTTTGTTACTTCTCCTCCATTTTTACTTGAAACATTCACCCTGCCCCATTCTTGACTGTTTTTCCACTACATAGAAAAGCATCCTACGTAATTTCACACCCTGGACAAAAGCAAAGTGAGAGTCTATGAAACTAAGTGGTGTAAAACTGGTTCCACAAAAGCAAAGTTAAATAAAATGAGTAAAATAAGCGTTACGAACAGGATGCCTCTGACATTTTATAGGTAAACATTGAAAATAGTGTGATGCCCTGTGATACAGAGTAAAAATGGAGACACACTTGAACAATTTGGAACGTAAGGTATGAAACAGCGGGCTAGAGAGACAATAGTATCATTATGACTGATTTCTGAAGAATTTTTAAACTAAAATTAGCTCAAAACCAGATCCAAGCTGGGTGCCATGGTGTAGCCTATGATCTCAGCACTTGGGAGGCAAAGGCAGAGGAAGATCCTGAGTTCAAGGTCAGTCTGGGCCACAAGGAGAATTCTAAGAGTGAATCCTGGTCTCAAAAGAAACAAATTAACAAAAATTAGAAACTGAGGAAGGGAGGGAAAAGGAGGGAAAAGGAGGGAGGGAGGCAGAGAGGGAGTAAGGGAGGGAGGAGAAAGGACAAACATAAAGGAAAACAATTCTGAGGAGTTGTGGGGTTCAACAGAAGGGTGGATTATATACATAGTAAGACCTTATTGAAGAAGAGGAGGAGGAGGAGGAGTAGCAAATAGCTTAGCTCAATGGTAGATATCTTGGCCTTGCATGTGCAAAGTCCTAGGTTCTATCCTCAGTAACACACACACACACACACACACACACACACCAGGAAAATAGAAAGAACACATTTTGAAGATCTTTGGCCACAAAGGTATTTTCTCCTGAATGATTTCCTCAGGGTGTGTTCTTTCCCTTATCATGACTGATAATATCTACCTTAAAAATCTTCCTAAAAGCTATATAACTTGGCAGCACTCCATCAAAATAAAAAACAGGGAGGGCAAAATAAATCCTAATAACATAAAAACCTAATTCAATCACTGAAACTTAAAAAAAAAAAATACAGCATGTTGGACCAAGACTACCAAGTGTTTCCACACTGCTGCTCCCACGAATTTGAAAGGCCAAGTTTCCATGGATTGCTGTTAAAGGAAAATTAATGTCCTTTATCAAGCGCTCCCTGAGCGCACCCCACCAGGCTCGCTGTAGAACAAGGTGGGGAAGGGAGGCTGGTAGGGCAAAAGGACAAACGAAGACAGACATGTAGCTGGATCCTGGCATATCCTACTTCAAGACACAGACACGTATGTACAAACACCAGCAGGAAAAAAAAAAAAGTGTGCCAGAGGCACCACTTGTTAACTTTGCCCCAGGTTTATAAACACATGTGTCGGCTTCAGCACTGAAATGCCACATCAGAGTGTGAGTTTGTGAATCTTGAACCTGAATAAACTTAGGTTATTTTCTCTCAGCTTTCACTGAAATAAAAGTAGAAAAATTTTTAAAAAGTTCACTCTTTTCTTTTCGTACTTTTCTAGATATTTTTTACAGTTCTCTATAATAAATGTGGTTTTCCAATTAAATGTCTCAATGACAGTGCCATTAATACACAATTCTAATCATACAACCCACCCACATGAAATGGTAGAACTGTAACAGCCCACTTTAGAACATTTTCATCCCTAAAAACAAACCCCTCACATCCAGCTACTGGTCACTTCCTGCTCCCCAGTTCCCCCACAGTCTTCCGCAAGCAATGAAACCACTACTCTCCATCGTGAGGCAAAAAGAACTGGCACAGGTTCAAGGGTACCCAGGGCTGCAGCGAGTTCCAGGCCAGCCTAGGGCTATAGGGTGAGCTCCTGCCTGAGAGGAACAAACAAAACTCCACCAATCTGCCTGTCTACAGATCTGCCTGCTCCAGACACCTCACATAAACACCTTTAATCCCAGCACTCGGGTGGTAGAGGCAGGCGATCCTGGTGAGGTCAAGACCTGCCTGGTTTAGAGAGGGAGTTCCAAGACTACATAGAGAGACCCTGCCTCAAAAAAAGCAAAACTTAAAAACATAAGTAAGTAAATACAAAAATAGACAGGATCATGCAATACACAGTCTTTTGTGGTTGACTATTTTCACCTATTATGGTGCTGCCACGGTTTATCTATGTTGTAACTCACTTTATTTGTGCAAACGACTCCTAACCCGACCATCACAGCATAACAAACTGACAAATAAGGCAATCATATATGAACATATTACCTTTTGTTCCCAGTATTCCACCCAGGATAACACTGTGACAGCTATTTGTGTACAAGTTTTCATTTGAACCCCATTCAGGGGTTTTGTTTGGTTTAAGGCAGGGTCTCACAGTTTCCACTCTGGCCTTGAACCTGCTGTGTAACCAAGCTGTCTGAGAAGACCTCAGACTCCTGCTCCTCTTGTCTCTAGGTGGCAATAGCAGTACAGGCAGGTGTGTCACCAAGTGGATTAGTTTTTCATTGTAGCCCAGGAGTGACACTGCAAGGCTGCAGGCTACTTAACTAATTAAGGAGTCTCCACAGAGTATTCCACTGGGGTCAACAAACAGGCCACACTCCCACCAGCAATATAGGAAGATTTGGATTTCTGTATGATGTCTGTGGCTTCAACTTTTTTTTTTATTTTTATTTTTTGCAGGACTGCTGTCAGTTTGAGCCAACTTGGACTATAAAAGGAGTTCCAGGCCAGCCTGGACTATGGAGTGAAACTCAAGGACACATTGGATAGCCAGGTGTGATAGTACATGCCTGCAATCCCAGCACTTGGGAGGCCAAGGCAGGAGGGTTGTCATGAGTTCAAGTGTATAATGGGTAGCACTGGCCAGGGCTACATAGGTGAGCAGTAGGACTTGTCTAGCACAATCAAGACTCCTGGGTCCCCCTAAGATTAGCAGGTGTGGACATGTGCTAATATTGTCTTAACATGGTGTATCAGTGCAGAAACTGGCCCTGTTCCTGACAGTTCTTTACATAGCCCACTCTGGGGAGGTAGGATGGCAGCTGACTGGTAAATGTGGTCATGATTTTGGCTGGAGATAGTAGTTCAGGGATAGAACACTTGCCTAGCATGTAAAAGGCTGAGGATCAGCCCTCAGTTCTGCAAACAAATAAGAAAGAAAAAGCCAGCTGTGGTGGCACACACCTGTGATCCCAGTACTTGGGGAGGCAGAGGCAGAGGCAGGTGTGTTGCTGTGAATTCAAAGCCAGCCTGGTCCACAAAGCGAGTCCAGAAGAGCTAAGGCTACATAGAGAAACAAAAAAAGAAGGCACTCACAGTTCTGCTCTGCTGTTTCAGGATGCTAGTCTCCTGCATCCTTGTATTTTTGGTTGTGAGCCTAGCCTTTAACGGCTGAGCCATCTTTGCGGCCCAGTCTCCTGCATCCTTAAAGGAGACACCAGATCACATTAAAAATGAAGGAGGGTCAGAATGCCACAGCAACACAGCACAGAAAGACAAAGAGCTGGCAGAGGAAATGGGCACGCATCAGCTTAGCTAGATGGACATATAGTGGAGGCCAGTCTTGCCTCTGAGGGCATGCTCGCCCCACTCCAGTTCAGGCCCTCAGGGAGGACTGAGAAGCACATCACTCACCACAGTCCCCGAGCCCCTGCCTGTCCATGACCGCTCCGAACCCACCTTCCTATTCCTACTAATCCTGTAACTCTCTTTTCAATTAATAAGCAGTTCACCTGCCTCTCAAGCCCCAAAGGATCATCATCAATGTGGCTGTGTGTGGGTATGTGTGTTTAAGTGCAGGTGCCCACAATGGCCAGAGGCGTGGGATCCCTCTTGCAGGGAAGTGGGAGCTGTCTGGCGTGGGCACTGGAATAAACTGGGGTTCTCTGCGAGAGCAGTCCACACTTGACTCTCTGAGCCCTGGGATTAAAGGCAAGCGCCACCTAGAATCCTATTTCAGAGAGTCATAATGTAACTGTAACTTACAGAATTGGGGAATTCTACATCGCCAGTTCTCCTGCTCCTGAGTTAGAGACCTCCGTGGTAGAGCTGTATGATCATAGAAACAAGCACAACTGAACTGTCTCATAAGGTTTCCCTCTGTGTGTGAAGAAGGCTAAATTTGAGAGGTAGCAGCTAAGGATCTGCCTGGTGATGCTCAGCATTTTCATTGCATTTTCATCATATGCCTTGGTGGAGAGTTACACAAAGTGCTCTGAGTGCGGATGGCCACCATAGTCCCCCCGTACTTTGTAACATTCTGATTACCTACGGCTCCAACATCAACCATCAGTTTCCCAGGCATTAACACCAGGTCCAGAATCACTCACGAGCCTACACATTTCAAAGTTATTCACCAAAGTGGCTGCTTTTCCTACATATACATATCATAACATGTTCCCTTGTATGGATTAGGGTTAATTAAAATTCATTTCTTTAATTCAACTAGCATAAAGTATAATATTTCATATGGCAAACACAATTTTAACTGTATTATAAAACCTAAGTAGAGAGTGTGCAGCTTATCTCCTAGTCTTCCAAATAAGGAGAAACAGTGTTATCGTTTTGGGAGTCAAGAAATTACAGTGCCTAGGATAATTCTTACTTTTAATTAAAGGCTCTCAGCATCTCACATATCCCTTTTCAATCTGTCCTGCATACCAGGGGCAGATTAATCTTCAGAAAACACTACCTTTCTGTCTCATATAATAAAAACATTGGCTCCACATACTTGTGGAACAAATAATTCTTCCCGTCTCAAAATCCATAATGACATGTTACTGTCTGCTCAATTTAGTTCATGTCATCCCATCTTACATTTTTACCAAGCATCAAAATATTCTCTTTGACACACTCAAATAAATCTCAATATCTGCAACATCCCATGACCAAACTATTCCTGTATCTCTCACGGGCAGTCCACGCGCTGCTAGAGAAAATGACAGCTGTGTGAATCCACACTTCAGCTCAGCTTCAGTGTTGGTTAGAGATCCTTTCTAGTACAGCACCTAGGGCCAAACACCTCTGCAGAAGTTACACTGACCCTTCCCCTCTAGACTCACCGGTCCCTGCTCACAGCCTCAACTGGACCACAGCAGACATCACAGACATTATGCAGAGGCCAGTATTTTCCTCTCATCTCAGGGGAATGCCTCTACATCTACTATTCTAAGGTCTTTCTGTACCCAGTTTGCACCTCCTTTATTTCAGAATGTATGTGTAAGCAAGCCTATTTCCAGCCCCGTTCTACACACTGGAGTGCTCTTCAGTATAAAACATAGGCCTCTTTTATTCTAGTCCTAAATCAAGACCAACTTTGAATTTCCCATTAAAACTCATTCAGGGGAATAACTCTTCACTATAAAACACAGAGGACAAAAAAAAATGATGTTTAAAACAAACAAAAATATCGTGAAGGTTCTAGAAAGAGGTATAAAAAATATTCCTGAAGGTATAATATAAAGTAACTAGACATGACAGCTCTCCCTTTAATCCAGCACTCAGGAAGCAAGAGCCAGGCCAGGTGTCAACATAGTTAGTTCCAGTACAGACAGGGCTAAACAGTGAACCTTGTCTCAAAAAACAAAACAAAACAAAATAACAACATCAACAACAAACCTAGTTAATGTGCTTTTTTTGAAACAAGTTTCCCAAATACTGTATTTGGATAGGAGCTTGGGGAAAAAAATTCTTTGGTAAAGAAAGGCCATCCTAAGCTGGACATTCTAAGTACAGAAGGGAAAACCAACAATAAAATGTTACCAGAGACCACATCCCAGTGCTTTTTTGCAGGACTACACCTTTTCATTTTACCCTCAAAATGATGTGTAATTGGCATAGGTGGGCTAGAAATGTCCTCCTGTCCCCCTGCAGTGTGTCCCTCTCCCTGGCCAATCCATTACATTTGTCAACACAGATGGAGGACAATCTGTGGACCCTGACTGCTAGATAAGCTTTTATTTTACTTTCATAGACAGGGGAAAAAAAAGTTGGTTTTTTTTTCTCCCCCAACAATCAGGTTTTCCCTGAGTTAAAATTCAATTACTTTTTTTTTCCCCTCTTCAGAGAATTACTTTTTATGATTGAGGGGAGGAACAAGGTAAATGAGATTTTCAGGGCTTACAACAGCCAGGGTGTTCCAACTTTTGAGTTTTCCGCGGTGGGCAGGATAGGCACAGTCAGGAGAGAGGACATGCTACAGTGGGCTGAGGCTGTCTCTCCAAGACCTCTCTTCAGACAGTGCTAAGGCAAGGGCCCAGCGGGAATGCACCCCCAAGTGCTTCCCTGGGCACTCGCCCTTTAAGGGAAGCATCACACACAGGCACAGCGCCCTTAGTTCTAACTCAGGCATTCCTAGAATAGCTGCTGCTTCAGCTGGATTGGCTCCTGAAGAAGGACTCTGGCTCTGCACCTAGATATGCCCACCTTCTGTCAGGGAGGGTGAGCGCTACATTAAAGCAAAGCTCTCCGTGGTGTAGCTGGGGCTGTAAGACTCAAAATATACAAACTCCTGTCAGTCACAGGTTACTGCAGGTTGGTCTGTAATACTGTTCTTGCTGAGAAAAGGTGGGCTTTCCTGACCAACTAAATGCCTTGAAACTGGAGCTCACAAGTAGTGTTAAGAAGAAAAACCTTTTATCTTCTTCTAATCCAAATGTTTACTATATGTCTACATCAGGGAAGACAAATGACATTGTTTCTATTTTTGACAGTGTTTACCTGAAGTTTTAGGTATATCTCTAATAGATATAATAATAATAATAAAAAGCCACAACAAATTTAAACTAGAGCAAAACCCTTGGGACACTAGGGACACAGCTTGGTGGCAGAGCCCTTACCCAGACTATATAAAAACTCCTGGGTTGAGCCAGTGGAAAGTTCAGGGGGCAAAGACACCTGTTGCCAACCCTGATAACCTGAGTTTCAGCCCCTGGGCTACATGGCAGAGAACCAACTCTCACACGTGCTCCTGTGACCTCCATATATGCACATGTGTTGCACGTGTCCCCCGATGTGCACATTCGTGTGTGCACTCGTGTAAACACACACACACAAATATAATTTTAAAAGTGTTTTTTTAATTCCTGGGTTCAATTTCCAGCATGCAAAACAAAACAGAGCAAAACAACAAAACTCACTATGTAGCATAGAAGAAATCTGCCAACTTGTGGCATTTTTCCTGCTTCATCCTCCCAGGTTTTGGGATTACAGGCTCTAAGAACAAGCCTGGTCACTTCCTCCTTTTTATCTATGCAGAGTATAAGAGCAGAAATAATGTTCATTATTTTCCTGAATCCTTGTAACTTACATACCTTATACTTGGATTAAATAAGCATTTTCCATATTCTATGAGTACAGGAAGGAAATCCTAAAATCTTTGTAACTTCATTAGGTAAAAATAAATACACTAAGCTTCAGTAAATAAACCCATTTTTACAGAATAAGTTCTCCTTGAGAAATCTTTAGCGATGACTTTCAGTTGCCCAGTTATTCTATTGAGTTTACAGTAATAAGAAGTGTACTTGCAAAAAATGGACACTGTGGAGAGGGGGGAATAGGCATTCATCCAACACAAGAAACAGCAGTCGTCAAACTGGCTCAAGGCGGCACTCTCAACGCCTGGGACAACAATGTTCTGTTGCATCACAAAGTGCACATATTTGAAGGGAATCATTACCTTCAAAATCCACAAGTACCGTATGAGGTTACTGTGCTTTGATTGAAATTAGAACGCCCCACCTAAAAACACTGAGTCCTCAAAACACAGCTAATAAAGACAAAGGATACAATGATCTATTAGGTGGTAGTTCTCCAGGGAAAACAATGTAGATATTCTCAAAAGAAAATTTAACAGATCTACTTAGAAGAGACAGTAATTATTTTTTATCTACTTTTTTGAGACAAGTTTTTACTTAGTATGTAGTCCAAGGCTGGTCATGGACTCAGAGAGCCACTGCCTCTGCCTCTTTAATTGCTGGAATTAAAGGTGTGCCTTAACTTACCCACTGTGATGTTAATTCTCACAATCATAGATACTGTCAAAATGTCAATGCCCAAATGTCAATAAAGACTGCTGTTTTGCTACTGTTTCAGAATTCTTCCTGGACAGTGCCATAGGGGAAATGCAGATTTGTCAGTATTTTGATAGGTACACACTATCTTTCCATTCCAAATGGCCAGTGATGACAAAAAGCAGGAAGTCCTCAGATAGCATGGTGCAGAGAAGTGCAGTGGTAACATGACACAAGGTTTTGATTCCCAAATATGGTAATTTCAAAATTATGCCTAAAACACTTTCAGAAATCTACAACTATCATAAAAGTTCAAAAAAATTTAAATATACCATATTTAAAAAAATATTACAGATGAATTATTCCAATTGCTTAAAAAATGAGAGTAGAACCTTGTCGAAAGCAAATATATTTTCCCAAGAGGGTCACAGGGAAAGTCTGTATTAATGTAAATTGTAAATGCTCAAAACTGAAGCAAAAGCAGCATAACAGTTTAAAGATGCCAGACCTTGCTGGGCGCACACCTGCAGTCCCTGAAGTCAGGGAGCAGAGGCGGGCGGAACTCTGTGAGTTCAAGGCAAACCTGGTCTACAAAGAGAGTCCAGGACAGCCAAGGCTACACAGAGAAATCTTGTCTCGAAAAAAACCAAACCAAAGCCAAAACAAACAAACAAAAAAAAGCCAGACCTTCTTAGTCAGATATCTCTTTCTGGAAGCTCTTTGAATATTAAAGGAGCTTTTTAAAGAAACTGAAACACTGCCAGGCTATCAGTTTTCTTCCTCAAGTAACTATAATAAATAGAGTATGAATAATTTTCAGGAAACAATGTGTTTAAAAAATTTTCTTTTTTTCCAGAGAGGATCTAGCTATGCTTTCCAGGTTGACCCTAGACCCAGGGTTCAGTGAGTGTCCTTTCTCAGCTTCTACCATAGGTGGGCCCACAGGTACATGCGACTTAACCCAGCTTCTTTCTATTTAAGATTTTATTTTATTTTATTTTATTAATTTTTGTCTTTTAGTGTTTTGGTTAGGTTTTAGCGACAAGCATCACTTTATGTGACCTAAGGTGTTCAGACAGGTCTCCAACTCACCATCCTCCTGCCTCTACATCCAGAGTGTTGATTTCTAAAGAAAAAAACAAGTTTTACTACAGTGTATATTTAAGCTATATTGGAATGTATAAGATATGTGGGTATTACATGAGATACACAGGTATTAAAGTGGTTATTAAAATGAAACAAAGGAGCACAATCATCATGTCAGCTATTGCTGATCCACCCAGGCATGGCTACAATGTACCATTAGGCCCAAAGCTTGCACTGTTCCTAATTGTGGCTCTGAAGCTGTGCACTAGCTCAGCCCACCTGCTCATTCCGCCTGGTCAACCTGCAGATTCCATACTTTGTATCAGGTTTCTCTCTCTCTCTCTGTGGTCTGTATTCTTTTTATCAATCCAAAGGCTGCCAAATACACATCTGAGGAGCTGTAAATGCAAACGGAAACACTACCAGACTGTACACACCTCTTTCACAAAAATTAGTCTAGCCACCTTCCCCAACTCTGTATTTCCTTCTGTAAACACTACACAGGTTGCCTTACACTGTGCGGGTCTATAAAGACTAGATTCTAGATAAGAAATCTGATCAAGGAAGCAGGTATGTCTCCTGTATTAGATTATAAGGAGTATTAATTAGGAAATTTATTAGAACACAGGAGTCAAAACAGGACCAACACTGGGTGAGGCCGATCCCCAGTGGTCAGCTGGATTCCAGGTTACTTCAGCTCTACAGCATGATGCTTTCATTTGGATTACCACCCCTGCTGCAATGCAAGGCAGCTCCTGGCAGGTACCTAGATGATGTGCCTGCCAGCAGCTTTATGTAAAGCTGCCACACTTCCCTTTAATAAACATAAACCTGGGTTCCTACAGTTTCAAAGCCAAAATACCATATCCTCTTTCATTCTGTATTTTGCCTTAAAAAAAAAAATGACCTTGCCCTTGACAAGGAGCACCATGCTACAGAGGACCACATCTCCAAAGCCATTCAGCACACTTGACACCTGTTCAGAAAATAACCAGTCTCAACACAATAACAAGCAGGTACTCTACCTGTTTCACAATGAAGCTCAAGGATCTCATGGGGCCGCTCCAAGTTCTCCCTACTCTATGCCAACAGACTTAGCAGACAAAGATTCATACACCCTGATACACTGTTGACATAGAGATGTAATGCACTGTCAGAGTGACGGCCCAGGAAATGACTGAGCCCTCTAGTCATCTTAGGACACTCATTAAACAAGTACTGGGCATCAGTGCTCACTGAAGAAGCAGAGTTTGGTGTCAGCACTGAGCAGGAAGAGACTTCTTAGAGCCCTCTTGCACAGAGTCCCCTCGGTTTGACAATGGCAACACTTAGAAAGAAAAAGAAAAAGATAAAATAATAATAAGGAAGGGTATTTTATGTATCCCGAGAGAATCAGACTCCCAGGGTAAAAGGCATTTTAACCAGCAAACACCAATTTTATAGCTATGCGCCAGTCAATGAGGGTGGCTAAAAGTGACTCTTGAACATTTGCAACAGGGTCAGTTCTGAGATGGGCTGTGAGTGCAAATTGCATCAGAACTGCAGATTTAGGAGGAAATCTTGAAAAACATTGCAGCAACTATGATACACACACACACACACACACACACACACACACAGAGGAGTTAAAGCCATTAAGACCTGGTGAATGAGACTGCTAGAAAAGTTCTAGAATTATCTCCCATTTCTTCTGAATGATGCTGCTCCAGCCTTGATGCTGACGCAAACTAGAAATGTCATTCAGTTTTTCCCAATTTCAGTTCTCATTTAAGAGCCACAAGAAAAGCAAAGTGAAAGAGTAGTCCTTTCTCAAGCAATTTGATTATGATAACGTAATAATAAAAAAATAACTTAAAAACAGCCATAAAGTAACCAGCAGGCACTATTAGAAAAAGTACTTCAGGGGCTGGAGAAATAGTTCAGCAGTTAAGAGCACTGACTGCTCTTCCAGAGGACCTGGGTTCAATTCCTAGCAACCCACATGGCAGCTCAAAACTGTAACTCTAAGAGCTGACACCCTCACACAGACATACATGTAGGCTAAACACCAATGCACATAAAATAAAAAATAAATAAGTTATTAAAAAAAGAAAGAAAAAGTACTTCAAAAGGGCAAAAATAGCACAGGTTACAAAAACCACAATTGCTAAGAAAATGTGATCAGAAATACCTTAACTAAGTTTTTCTAAAAATGTAGTCTAACTGCTGATTATAGGATTAATTTTAAAATTGAAATGGACACTGTTTCTTTCTTTTTTTTTTTTTTTTACCATGTGGGGCCTAGAGGTGGTGGTGGTTTCTGTGTTACTCAACTACAAACACAAACAGGCAAGCCATTAACACGCTGCAAAGGGAAACAACTGAGCACATGACACATGCCTGCAATCCCAGTTAAGGCAGGAGGAGGATGAGTTAGCCAAGGGTGAGGGCGAAGGCTGTAAAGCGTTTGCCACGAAAACATGACAACCGAGTCCTGAGCCTTAAAGATCCAAATCCATAACCCCAGTGTTTAAAGATGGAGGAAGGCAGATCCCTGGAGACTGCTCGCCCAAACGAATCTGTGAGCTCCAGATTCACGACCAAACATGTCTCAGAGAAACAAAGCGGGCAGACAGAGGAAGTCACCTGACATTGCAACACACAGGCACAAATGCATGGACACCCAAACATGTACACACACAGACATAACCACATAGAAAAACAAAAACAGGGAGCTGGGAGGTAGCTCAGAGGCAAGGCACCTGCCCAGCTTGTGCAAGGCCCTGGATTTGGCCCCCTAAAAAGGAAGGGGGTGGGGGAGAATAAACATAACTTCTCTTTCATCAACCACTCAAGGACAAAATAAACCCTGCCCTAAGTTCTCTAGGGCTGCTGATATGGCTGTGCTGCACAGCCACTATGAAAATTTAAAAAGTGTACTTTTCCCACAGTGTTAAGTGTATTTACCTTCTGTGGTGCTAAGTATGGAATTCAGGGCCTTATACATGCTAAGCAAGTGGTCTACCACTGTGCTACATACCTTTGCTGAAGAGGTCTATTTTAAGAGTGAAAAATTCAAGGATACACTTGGTAAGTGGATTTTGTCATTGCTCTGATATGTATATGTGTGTGTGTGATTGCTCTTTTATATAAACAAACATACATATACATACATATATTCTGCCATATTCGATTGTTAAAATACTTCTCTGGGGGGGTTAAATTTAAAGTACTTCTGAGTTCATCAAAATGCTCATTTCAGGGGGCTATCATCTTTCCTTCTCTCCTTTCTTGAGACACAGTTTTTACTCTATCCTAAGTTAGCCTTTAACTCACTATACATCCCAGACAGGCCTCAAACTAATGGATCCTCAGCCTCCTGAATGTGAGGATTACAGACTTTCACTACCATGCCTGTCTCGAAATTTTTCAATAAGAAAAAGATATTATAATACAAATCCATAACAAAATTAAGGTCTGCGAATGAATCCTCGGGACTTCCACAACAGTTAATTGCTTCTACAGCGTGATAATTTATTCAAAAACGGCCATCTCCAGGTGTCAATTCTTTATGCCCTTGAGTTCCATCAGCTAAGGATAGTCTTCAGGCTACTTGGCAGGTGACACATCCCTCAGAAACTCTTTCCTTGTGCATTTACATGCCAAGCTCAATTATGCTGCCAGCAGAGTAAGCAGAAAGGATTGTACATATTTTAAACTAGGGAGTTGATTGGCCGCAGCTTCCGGCCTTGATGGAAAGGATAATGGGTAAAGCTCTGAGTACGATCCCCAAACACTGAAATCACTCTCAAAGAATCGGATCTTCTAACACTGCCCCAAAGACTACCAAATTCCCATTAGAGCGTCCTATTTTTAGTCTTTGCAATCGGCCTTTTAAATTGCATTCTACAATACAATGTGCTTAACTAAGTTTATATACAGAATAAAGAAGCTTCCTAAGGCTTTAATCCTTTTAAACATAGGAAGAAATTTTAAGCTTCCAAATCTTATTATTCTTTTTTTTTAGCCTTACATTTAAGTCTTGCAAACATGCATTTTAAAAAGAAAAGGTAAAATCCTGGCCCAGAGGGAGGACAAGAAGGGAGACACTAGGCGGTTCCTGACAACCAAAGAGGTGGCGGTGGAGGGGGAAACAAGGTACGGGGGGCAGATAAAAACCACTCGCGGGGAAGCGGGCACAGGCGACGCGCCACCGACCAAAGAGACACCGACGCGGAGCCGAAGCCGCAGGATCCCCGGGGAGGCGAGCGCTCGCGGAGAAATTGGCGCGACGCGCGACAACAGCACACCCGCAGAAAAGCGGGGGAAACAGGAGAGGGGGCGGACGCGAGGGGACCCGCTGCAACTCCCGGGAGGACAGCGCCCGGGGAGGAGTGAGCTGCCCTCCCCAGCTCCGCGGCCGCCACCAGCCGGTGGGTCCCCTGCAGCCCGGCTGCTCTTCTCACCTGGGCATCCGAGGCAACGCAAGGGCTACCGCCGGGCGCCGGGTCTGTTTCCAGCCCCGCTCGCTGACATGGCGGCCGACGAGCTGTCACACCGCCGGCTCGGGTCTCCCGCGGCTCCGGAGGATCCGACACCTCCAGCCTTCCCGCCCCGCCTCCCTCCACGCGCCCCTCCCGGCAGGCCGCCGGACGGAGGAGCATAGAGTGCGAGGTTGAGGCTAGAGAGGAAGTGCCGAGGGAGGACGACCATAGAGTTCCGGCCCGGACACACCCGGAGAGTCCACTCACAGGCGTCTGTGGGCGGAGCCTGGGCGGAAGCGGAAGCGAGCGAGGAAAGGGCCGAGGCTCCGTCGTTCGCATGCGCCGTTGGTAATGTTTACTTCCTCCGGGCCTAGTGAGGAGGTGAGGTGTGAGCACGTGAGTTGTGTTGAGCCTTGGTTTTCGCCAAAGCTACCCTAACCGGTGGTTGGGGTGGACGTTAGAGGAAGATGTGGGGCCCCGCGATGGGGCTGCCTCCGCGGCTGGCGCTGTCCGTGTTGGCTGGCTCCGGTCGCTCTTACATTCTGGAATCTGGAGCCGCGACGCGGAAGGGCTGGCTAGCAAGGACCCGACGTGGCTTCTCTGAGATCCACCCGCAGCCGTTGTGCGATACTGATTTCGAGTATGCGCCCGCGTGGGCAGCCAGGGCTCGACCCGAGCCAACGTATCACATAATAAATGATAAATTGGCCAGGAACATAGCACGAGACATTCTGGGGCAGGAAAATCCATCCCGTCAACTTATAATCGAGTGCAATCCGGGTGAGTTGAGCAGAAGGGTTTGCCCTTAGCTTTTACATCCCTAATATTCTAAAGTAGGTTTGTTTATTCTGCGCGCGCGCGTGTTTAAGTCAGAAGACAACTTAAGCGAGAGTCAGTTCTCTCCTTAAACCTTGTGGGTTTCCATGATTGAAATAAAGTTGTCAGGTTCGACGCCAAACGCCTTAGCCCTCTGACGTTTTCAATGGCCTTGAATTGTATTTTGTGATTTTACAAAAAGTCTTTAGACTTCCGTTTAGACTTCACAATTGTTTTATGCCTTAAACATTCAGATAGTCCATGAGTAAGAGGTTAGCTGCAAACTTTGATCCTGGATTTTCTTCTAAGAAATAGTGTTTTAGGAGTGTTAAGTTTTGCTTTCAGTGATCGTCCTGGAATGCTCGGCTGCTTGCTTGCCTGTTGGGATTTTGTGGGTACAGATTTACTGCTCAATCATTTTTTAACATATATAAAAAGAATCACATCTGGGAATGTTGTGAGATTGAAAACTTGTGCAAAAGTCTGCTTTGAAAGAGACTGATGGCCAGGTGCCGTGGCACATGCCTTTAATTCCCAGCACCGTATTTCACACCTTTAATCTCAGGCAGAGGCAGGAGGGTCTCTGTGAGTTCAAGGCTAGCCTGGTCTATATATATAGTGAGTTCCAGGACAGCCAGTGAGACCCTGTCCCAAAATCACTGTGCGTGTGTGTGTGTGTGTGTGTGTGTGTGTGTGTGACTCTGTGGGTTTATTTTGCAAATAATGTTTTTCTGTTAATTTTCCAGGTCCTGGAATCCTGACTAAGGCATTACTTAGAACTGGTGCCAAAGTGGTTGTCTTTGAAAGTGAAAAGCTTTTTATTCCACATTTGAAGGTATATTTTTATTTTCCTAAAGTAAATTTGTTGTTCCATCCACTGACTTTGAATGGGTTAAAAAAGTAAAGTTAAGCATATAATTTCTTCTAATAGCTCTATAAAGACTAGGCCCTATTGAGTATTCCATGCTTGTTGAGTAACTAGAAGCTTGGGAGTTGTGAGATCTGTTTTCTAGTTCCTATTGGGGCCCAGAAAATCATAGCCTCAGATTATGACACATTGATTCACAGTATTTTGAAATAAAGGACATTTGGAAGCCCTCAGGTGTAGCCTCAGAAATAGTGTTTCTGCCCTCCTATTTCTTTTCCTCTTTCTCCTTCAGATTGAGCCATAGAGAGCAGACCTCTTATTCCCAAAGGACAGGTATAGGGACTAGGACCACCTCACTGCAAAGCAAACCATGAGCCTTCGGTTGAGAGCTGTTATTATTGTAAGCTTTCTGCATGAGAGTAGCCTATGACGATAGTCTCTGACCTACCTTGATTCACAATGGGTCAGGAGTCCTTTTTTTCCAAAACTTCTTGCCCTCTGCCCAAAAGGAAGGAATGACACAGCACACAGAGCTCACGAATCTGAACGGACAGGTTTTGGGTCTGTCCCCACCTTTTGTGGGGTTATGGGAGATCACACTTCTTTTATGAAAGCTCATCCCCACATAGCTTCCCATTCTCCATTGACTCTAGGCATAAAACTGGGTATTTTTCTCCAAATTCTAGATTGAACTACTTGTTACATCAGTCTTCTATTGATAAATTTGTTACACTTTGCTGTTGTTAACCTACCTTTTGTTAAATGAGTGTAGTTTGATTCCTTAAGATCAGGAGGGAGTATCTCACATCTTTCCCTTCCTATACAGTCTAGCTGAGTGATATATAATTGGTCACTAAGCTTGTGTCCCTATCTTCAGTAGGTGGTGCTGTGTCCCTGCCTTTTGAGAGTGTGAATTTCGAGAGTGAGTGCTAAGGTTAGGTTAATGGGTCCCTGTAAACTCTGAGTTTACTTAGGACTTCAGATGAAAGCAAAAAGCTTTGAGATGGTCAAATTCAGTTGCAGAGTGCTATTTTTTCCAAATGATTTTTTTCAGTGTTTCTGAGTCTTTACCTGACAGCTGACCACTTGAGAAGAAATTAATTCAGAAAACATACTTATCTATGCCAACTTCCCGGAAGCATAGAAAATTAATGACCTGAATTTAAAGTGATGGGTGACAACAAAAAATTGTGGAACTAGCTATGATAGCTAAAGATTGAATTTAAGAGAGAGAGAGAGAGAGAGAGAGAGAGAGAGAGAGAGAAACTTTGGGTCTTGAGTTGTTGTTGGCCTGGTGGAGTTATACTCAGTGGTAGAACAGTTGGTTCTAGCACAAACAAGGTCCACAGTTCACATCCTGGTGGTGAAAGTGAGCCTGGCAGGTGAAGTGCCACACACCTTTAATTCACCAAGTTTGGCCAGAGAGTGAGAGTCATTAGGTTCCAAGGCTAACCTAAAATCTACATTGGCATTTCAGACCAGACATGGACTACATGGTGAGACTTTTCCCCCACCAAAAATTGTAAAACAAATGGTTTCTGTAGCTGACAGCTTTGTTTAAAAAAAAAAATAAAAAGGCTATGGTGAATCGGGTTGGCCTCAGCTTCACAGAGGTCCTTGTGCTTCTTCCTCCCAAGTGTAGTCCTAGCATGTAGGCAGCAGAGGCAGAATCCCTCATATTCATAGTGAGTTCTAGGCTAGCCAGTGCTGCAGAGTGAGACACTGTCTTAACATTCCCCACACCCTCCCAAAAGACGTAGCTTTATGAGCAGCTAAAGCAATTAATAACAAGAAAGGAAAGTTTGTTAGTGACCTTTTTTTCTGGTTTTTTGTTTATTTGGTTGGTTGGCTTTTGGTTTTGTTGAGAAGAGGTTTCTCTGTGCGCCCCGGCTATCCTGGAACTTGCTCTGTAGACCAGGTTGGCCTCATCCACCTGCTTCTGTCTTCTGAGTGCTGGAATTAAAGACGTGTATCATCATGCCTGGCTTAGTTTTGTTCTTTAATGTGGTGCTGGTGGTTGAATCCAGGACCTTCTACATGCTACACAAGTACTGAGCTACAGCACTCCAAAAGCCACTGTGGAAGTTTTTGTTCAGACCTCTTGAGAAAACTCTTGCACTTTGAATATTTTTTCATGCAGTAATTGATTTTTATTTCCTCTGTTAAATTTGAGGTATATTAGGACTATGTATATCTTCCTGTAACGTCTTTTACTTTATTGGAGGACTTGGAGAGCCTTCCTGGGCCTTGTGCATGTTTGCCAAATGTTCTACCTTTGAGCTTTATACACTCCCAGCCCTTGGGTTTTTAAGACCAGATCTTACTATATTATAGAGATAGTCTGGTCTTAAATTTATTGTGTAACTTGGGCCCTGCTAGAATCTGCAATTCTATTGCCTCAGTTTCCTGAGTGATTAGATTGCAGGTATGTCCCCCATGTTCAGCTATTTTAATTTTTTTCTTATTTGTTGAATTGTAGCAAGGTGTATATGATGCTGGAATTTCTAATGTCATCTTTTGTCTCTTCAGTCCTTATGGAAGAATGGGGATGGAGAGCTGCAGGTGGTTCACTGTGACTTACTTAGACTGGATCCTAGATCTAAGGAACCAGTAAGAGCAGATTTCACTTCACATGCAGTTTTTCAGGATTTGGGAATAGAACCAGTTCCTTGGTCAGCAGGTAATTTTTGTCATTTACTAAAGCTAGTGTAGTTCATTTACTAATATAGTTCATTTGTTTACAAGATACATGTGTAATACATAGAAATTTATTTCAGTTCGTGAGCAGCTACTCTTTCACTGAGCATGTCATTCTTTTTTCCTGCATATAAATAACCATTTTATATCTGTTATGTATTAAAGGGGAAAGGGAATCTTACTGTTGAATTTTAATTGTATATATTCATTGTCCATGGGACTCTTATATGTGTTGTTTGTAGAATTTTTCTTTCATATCACCTTTAAATATTCATTTATTTACTTTGTGCATATGTGTGTTCTGCCTGCATGTTTTTGTCTATACACCATGCTCATGCAGTGCCCATGGCAGCCATAATGGGCGTTAGATTTCCCCACAACTGGAATTTTAGACAGTTGTTAGCTACCGTGTGGGTGCTAGGAATTGACCAAGGTACTAGAAGAGCAGCTAGTGCTCTTAACCACAGAGCTATTTCTTCAGCCCCTCCATACTTTCCTCTTCACTCCTGCTAGCTTTCTTTGATCTCTTAGTCTTGCTTCTACTTTCAGGTCATAATATACATACATGATTTTAGATATCTATGTAAAATTTAATAACTACATATGAGAGAAAACAAGGTATTTGTCTTTCTGAGGCTAGCTTAATTTGCTTAATGTGATAATCTTCAGTTTCTTCCATTTCCCTGTAACTTTGTCCTTTGTGGCTGAAACAAAGAATTGGCATTGTATATTATGGTCAGTTTGAACCCATTAATAGTAAATTATATTGCCCGCTTGAGGGATTGTTCCATTAATCAGTACAAAGTAAATTTTATCTCTTCTGATTATGTTGGAAGTCTATTTAGTGTTTACATCAAGGACACCTGCTTGTCGCTTAGTTCCATTTGCCTGGAACACCTTTTTCTATTCTTTCACTTTAGGGTTTCATCTGTCTTTGAACTGAGATTTGGTTCTTGGAAGTAACAAATAATGAGATCCTGTTATTGGTGTTTTTGTTATTGTTTTGTTTTGGTGGTGTTTAGGGTTGAGGAGAGTGTTAATTTTTGTTGCGTGTTCGTTTGTTTAGACTGGGTCCCTTTCACTCTGTAACCTTGACTGGCCTGGTATGTTGCAGGCCAGCCTCAAACTTCTACATATCTGCTTAACTCTGCCTCAGGGCTGGGATTAAAGATATGTCCACTATACTTGTTTTGTGTGTAAGGTTTATTTATTTATTATTTATACAGTATTCTGCCTGCATGTACACCAGCATGCCAGAAGAGGGCACCAGATCTCATTATAAATGGTTGTGAGCCACCATGTGGTTGCTGGGAATTGAACTCAGGACTTTTGGAAGAGCAGCCAGTGCTCTTAACCTCTGAGCCATCTCTCCAGCCCTGATATTCTGTTTTTAAATTCAGTTTGCGGATCTGTAGCTTTTAGTTGGGAAATTTAGACTGTTAACATTAAGCATTACTATTGAAACATACCTATTCCTGATATTTTATTAATCTTATAGTATTTGGTGTATTGTAGTTTATTCAGTCTTCTAGCCTCTTGGACATTACCTTTCTACAGTCTGAAGAATTCCTTCAAGTATCTTCTGTAGGGTTGATTTGGTGGTTAAGAATTTCTTTAGTCTGCTTTTATCGTGGAATGTTTTTCTTCTTCTTGATTGTTACGTATCTTTATTGGGTGTGGTGTTCTGGCCTCACAGTTGTCATCTCTCGGGGTTTGAAATGCATCCTCCAAGCTCTCCTGTTTTAGTTTCTGTTGAGAGCTGCAGTTACTATGCTAGGCCTGCGTTTACATGCAGCTTGCCATTTCTCTCTTGCAGCTTTCAAAATGCTTTCTTTGTTCTGTATATCAAGTGCTTTCACTGTCATACAATGAGAAGGTCCTTTTCTGGTCTTGTCTGTCTGGTGGTTGAATGAACCATTACTTGAATAGTCATGTCTTTTCCTAGATTCAGGAATTTGTGCTATGATTTTCATTAAAATATTTTCTCAGGCTGGAGAGATGGCTCAGAGATTAAGAGCACTGTCTGCTCTTCCAAAGGTTCTGAGTTCAATTCCCAGCAACCACATGGTGGCCCACCTATAGTAGATCATCTATAGTAGATCTGCTGTCCTCTTCTGGCCTGCAGGCATACGTGCAGACAGAATACTGTATACATAATAAATAAATAAATATTAAAAAGATTTATTAAAAAATTTAAATAAAATATTTTCTCTGTACCACACGTCTGCTCATACATCATAGTCACACTTAAGGGTAGTCCTTCAGAATTCCAATTCTGAATGCCTGTCCTACTCCTGGGCTATACTTTCAGATGCCCGGGGTGTGCCACTTGACACAGTGTGTCTATTCTCCTAAAGCCTGGCTGGATACCTCAGCCACGTATCCATCCCACTGAATGCTGCATTGGCTGGGATTCAGGTTTCTTCTTCACAGTCTAGAGGAATCCTGGCTGGGTGTCAGCATTAGTTCATAACACTTTCTCGGGGGGAAGGGGACGTGAGGCAAATGGGAGGCAGAACTAAGCTGCTGAGTCAGCAGGAGGATTTTTTGTTTGTTTAATGTGCTTGTGTGTAAGTATGTGCATTTATATATGGGTGCCTTTGAAGCCAGAAAAAGGTATTGGATCTCCTGAAGCAGGAGTTAGAGGTCACTGTGAGCAACTCAAGATGGATGCTAGGAACCAAATTTGAGTGGTCTGGAAAAGCATCAAGTTCTCTTAACTACTGAGCCATCTCCCCAGATCCAAGAATCTTTTTTTAAAGATGTTTTGTGGCTATTCCCATGAGTGCCAAGAGGAAAGGGTTTTATTTTGTTTTGTTTTGTTTTCCCCCTAGTATCTCCTTCTCTTGTCATTTCAGTAGGCAACTGTCTGAGTTAAGGTTTCTGTTGCTATGATGAAATACCATGACCAAAGTAACTTGGGGCAGAAAGACTTTATTTTATTTACGCTTCTACTTCACTGATCATCATGGAAGGACATCAGATAGAAACCTGGAGGCATGAGTAGAGGCAGAGGCCATGGAGGGGTGCTGTGTACTTCCTTGCTCGTTGTGACCTGCTCACACTGCTTTCTTATAGAACCCAGGACCTCCAGACCAGGAATGGAACCACCCACAATGAGCTGGGCCTTCCTGCATTGATGAGTAATTAAGAAAATGTCCTACAGGCTTGCCTATAGACCAATCTCATCGAGGAATTTTCTTAACTGAGGCTCCCTCCTCTCTGATGACTCTAGCTTGTATCAGGTTGACATAAAACTAGCCAGCATGGCAACTTTTGTTTTTCTTTTTTTTCTTCGTTATGTTTGAGGACATATTCGTGTGTGTGCACATGTGCATGTGTGTGCAGGGAAAGGCTAGAGTTTGACATTGAGTGTCCTCAGTGTCTGTCATTGAGCCTGTAACCTGTTTGGGTAGACTAGACAGCAAACGCATGGCATCCTGTAAGTGGAGGGCTTTTACATAGGTGCTGGGGATCTGCAAGTAGGTCCACACTTGCACAGTAAACCCTTGGCTCTTCCCAGCTCCCTGCTCTGCTCTTTACAGCATCTCACCTTAGGGGCGTTTACCTACCTTTCTGATAATGTTACCCAGCTGTCCTCAGTTATTCTCCTGGTGATTCTAGCACACCATACGTGCTTGTCATCCACCATCTTTGATCAGTATTTAAAGTAAGGTTAACATCGTTAACATATTTGGCATCAGTAAAATGTGATCATAGGAAAAAATTTTAGGAGCCTTATGCAAGTTTGTGCTTGTATCCCTAGCAGGTGTACCTATGAAAATATTTGCAATCCTCCCAAATAAACATGAACGACGAGTGCTTTGGAAGATTCTGTTCGACCTGTATTCCTGCGAATCTATATTCAGATATGGACGAGTAGAACTGTATCTGTTTGTTAGTGAAAAAGAATTCCGGGTAGGTTGTTACAGATGACTGGCATTGCTGCCTTGAGAGAGTGCCGGGGTCTTCTAGGGGAACTTCCGCTGTGTTTTTAGTTTGGGGCCCCTGACATTTGAGAGTTTTAAGATTATGAAGTTCTGTAACACAATCTTTAGAGTCAAGTTAGGGCTTTAAAAAAATTTTTTTTTAATAAATATGTATGGTAGACTTTTAATTATTTGCCATGTATAGTTCAGTGGCATTAAATATATTTATAGTATACACCCAGTCCTTGCTGGTTAGCTTCCAAACTTAGACTCTCCACTGAACACTTAACTCCTCACCTTCCCAAATGGTCCTGGACCATCTGTGAACTTGGCTTGGAGTCAGTACTACAGTTTTTCTTTTTTCTAGTGGTGAGTTTTTATTTGCTTACCAATACTGAGCAATAGAAAAATAGCCAACTAGTTACCGCCCCTTCAGGTGACCTTTTCTGTATAAAGGTTAATGCAGATGGACTTTCATTATCTTGGCAAGTTGTGCTGGCTTGTGTGAGAACTTTGGCTATTCCTGATTTCTGGGAAAAGCAGATTAAAAAAAAAAAGAAAAGAAAAAAAAGAAAGGTTAACATGGATTCACCTTGGTGTGTATAACAAATCTCAGTGGCTCAGGTTTGATTTCAGTGTGCTCTGTTGAGAGCCTGGTGCTTTTCCCCATTTTACTGAGAGGCCTCCTGGAGCCCTGAACATTGCTCTTAGAATCTACAGACAGACCAAGGTGCCTCCTGTGAGTGGGCTGTTGCTCCAGCACAGTTGACAGTGTTGATTGTGCACAAAAGGACAAGGGGACAAGAAGTGAGGGGTGTGTCTTCACCACGTAGTTGATATTGGCTAGTCAGTAGAATGATCTTTGAGGCCATTCATACATCCATACAATATATAAACAAAAATGAGAGCAAGGTACTGAAGAATGCTCATCAGGTTGTAATTTGGCAACAGTAGCCAAACCTGTGATCTAACAATTTGTAGCTTGTGGGTAGAGGGAGGGTCAGAGTTTGAGGTCATCCTCCAATACATAGTTGCAGCCTGGGCTGTGTCAGACCCAAAATTTTGTGTTTCTTACAGGTTCTTTTTGTGCTTCTTTATCATGGTTTTGTTTTTGTTTTATGTTTTTTGTTTTTTTTCTCCGTGATGACTTCCATTCACTGATGGCTTCATCCTCAGTGTCTAGCAAGAGTCAGCCGTGCTGGGTGGTGGTGGCACACACATTTAATCCCAGCACTTGAGATGCAGACTGGGCAGATCCCAAGGAAGAGTCAGCTTTAACACTTTTTTTTTTTAATGTTTGTGTGTGTATATGTGTATGTGCGCATGTGCATGGGTGTTAGCATGTGGGAGTCAGAAAAAAAAAAAAACTTTGCATGTGTCATTTTCTCCTTGCACCAAGTGGATCCTAGAAATTAAACTTGGGTTTTATCCAGTGAACCATCTTGCCATCCCCAGCCATGAAAATTCTTGCCGCACAGCATGATAGCTCACCTAATAGCGAGTCCTGACATTCCTGTCTTTCTCCGTAGAGCATGTTGTTGTGTTGTGTTGTTGGAGCCATAGCACAGGAATTGTTTCTGTCCTACTGTGCCTGTGGCTCAATGATTAGTTTTTCTGATTTTTTAAAATAACGTGTGTATTTATTTTATGTGTATTGGTGTTTTTCTTGCATGTCTGTCTAAGAGTGTCAGATCTTGGAGTTACAGCTGTGAGCTGTAATGTGGGTGCTGGGAGTTGAACCCAGGTCCTCTGGAAGAGCAATCAGTGTTCGTAACCACGAAGCCATCTCTCCAGCTCCTTGTGTTTATTTTTATTTTTGAAACAGAGTTTTACTCTCTAATCTGGATTCACTATGTAGCCCAGACTCTTTGCCTTACTCTCCCTAGAGCTTGCAGAGGTTATAGGTGTTTGCTACCATGTCTGGTCATTATCATTTTAAAATTTTAGCTTTTCTTAAATAAGGTTTTCCCCTGACAGGTCACATCATTAAAAATAATTTCATACATAGTAATTTTTTGAGATTTTGTTTATTTATTTCACGTGTATGATGGTTGCATGTCCATGTATGTTCATATAATGATTGAAGAGGCCAAATGAGGGTATTGGATCTTCTGGGTCTGGAGTTACAGACATTGTGACCTGTCACGTGGGTGCTAGGAATTGAACTTTTTTCCTCTGAAAGAACATCCATTGCTCTTAATCGCTGAACCATCTTTCTGGCCTGTGATTTATTTCTTTCTTTTCTTATTTAAAAAAAAAAAAATTCTTTTTATTTAGATGTATGTCTTTATGCCATGTATGTGCAAGGTACTTGGCAGAGCTAGAAGGCACTGGAATCCCTGGAGCTAGAGTTACAGGTTTAACAATTCTTGATGCATGATTTAATAGCTCACTGTTTTGAGTGTTGAGTGGCGCTTTGTCTGTGACTAGAACCAAATTCTAGTCCTCTGGAAGAGCAGGTGTTGTTAACCACTCCAGTCATATAGCAATTTTATAGGTTGTCATTTGTTTTCACTGTCCTTAAAAGTGCTTGTAGTTAATGTTGATATTTAGTTCTCATTGTTTTGTTTGTTAAGATGGGAACTCTATGTAGTCCTGTCTGTCTTAGAATTCACAGAGATCCTTCTGCTTCTGCCTCCTGAGAACTGGGTCTAAAGATGTGTGCCACCATGCCTGGCCAATTCTCATTTTTTAATTTAAATTTCTAGATGCTATTAAGATGTTACAGTTAAAATCCAGCATTTGAGATCATGATTCTATGTGACCTAATTTTGTGTGTTTGTTTTCACTAGAAAGTAACAGCGACTCCTGAAAGGCCAGATTTTTATCACGTACTGGGTGTGCTTTGGCAGGTGGCTTGTAAAATTAAGTTTCTGCACACGGTGAGTAAAGCCTTACATGACAGGAGAACGGTGTGACTCAGGCTGGTAAGCAAATGCTGCACTAAAGGTTAGTTTGAAAGATTCATTTCAGTATTTTCCACCTTGTTTAACTTTATTTTGAGATAGAGTGCACTATGAAGCCTATGTTTTTAACAAAATCATGATGGTTCAATTTTACCAGTGAAGACTCGGGAGCCAGATGCTGGGGGGAAGCCTGCTAGCTCAGAGGCAGAGAAAGCACCCAGCTGACCTTCCTACTCAGCCAGCGTCCCAGAAGGGATGGCCTTGAATTCACAGAGATCCTCCTGCCTCTGCCTCCTGAGAGCTGAAATTAAAGTCAAGTGTTATCACCAGCTCTTAAAAGGAGAATAATGTTGACATTTGTGTGGCATTTTTTTCCTCTTAGCATAAAAGTAATATGACTGTCTCATGATAAAAGTAGGAAATTTGATTTGTTTGAGATATGCTCTACAGAAAGGAAGGAAATCTTATGAGTCACTCATTGCCTCAGTTCTGCAGGTCAAAAATCACTAGTAGGACAGGTGAAATACTTTTATTCTTCTGTTTTTCCCATTCTTTTCTTTCCTTTTAATATAGTAAATAGTCTATTGCTTTGAGGCAGAAAGTGTATGTGACCTTACACTTTCCATCCTCCTTTCTCAGCTTCCTTGGGTACTAGGATTATAGATTTGTATCACCATATCGAGCTTGACGTGTTCTCTTTACCTGTTAGACAGAATGTGCTGTATTATAATTCAATAGTTAACTCAGTGTTAACACTTACTGCATAATGCCAGGTTAGTTTGAAGTAATTTATCCTTTTATTTGTGTGGTGGTTTTGGATTTGAACACAGAGACAAGTGCTCAAATCCAGAGATCTACAGCCCTAGCCCCTGGATTGTTTGTTTTGTTATTGCAGGCTGGAGTAGACAGGGTTTCATGTGGCCCAGGCTGCCTCTATCTCCCAAGTACAGAGACTATAATTGAGCCGGGTGGTGGTGGCACATGCCTTTAATCCCAGTACTTGGGAGGCAGAGGCAGGCAGGAAGAGCTCTGTGAGTTCAAGGCAAGCCTGAACTGCAAGTCTACAGAGTGAGTTCCAGAACGGCCAAGGCTGTCCTGAGAAAGAAACTCTGTCTTAAAAGAGAGAGAGAGATTATAATTATAGACCACCACCCCCAGACTTATAAAGGTAGTTTTTTTTATTTTTTTGTTTTGTTGATGTTGTTGTTTTTTATTAAAGCAACAATAATTTGAGGCATTTTTGACTAAAGAGAAATAAATAAAGGAATTGAGGAGCCTTGGTCCTCATTTGTGATAAGTAAACTAAAGAATGTCCTGGGGTTGAGATGGCTCAGTTGCTAAGTGCTTGCACTACAAACACGAGGACCTTAGTTCAATTTTTAGCACCCATGCAGTGTTTAATGCAGTAGCCTATGATTCTAATCCCAGGGCTGGGAGGCCGAGACAGGAGGATCCTTGGAGCTTGCTGGCCGGCCAGTCCTACAGAATCCATAAGCCCCAGGCCCAGTGAGAGACTCTGACCTGAAAAATAACATGGAGAGAATGATAGGCGAAAACACCTGCAAACAACCTCCAAGCTCCACACACATATGTGCACATGCGCCAAACACAGACCTACTGAAAGATCTTGTCTCTTTTCTTTCCTCTAGGAACCTGGGTCGTCATTTAATGTGTATCCCGAGTATGGGAACCTAGAAAAGTCAAAGCAGGGGGTAAGAACAGACAATGCTATTCCCTTTTATCATATAACGAAGTGTTTCTTTTCTTTTTTCTTTATTTTTTATTATGTATACAATGTTCTACCTGCATGTACAACCGCAAAGCAGAAAAGGGCATCAGATCTCCTTATAGGTGGTTGAGAACCACCATGTGGTTGCTGGGAGTTGAACTCAGGATCTCTGGAAGAGCAGCCAGTGCTCTTAACCTCTGAGCCATCTCTCCAACCCCGTTTTTATTTTTTTTAAGATTGTCTTTAGAGGCTGTTGAGATGGCTTAAAAAAAAAAGACAGAGATCTTTATTCTGTATTAACTTAATTTTTTTTTTCAGCAATAAAATTGTGCATACATCTGTACAGACAGACAATAAATAGATATATGCTTAGAAAAAAAAAGGAATAAGGAAAAGCTAGTCAATGATACTTCTGTATCCTTCGGTCTGGTGGTGGTGTCCCTTGAACACAGCAAGGGCATGTGGAGCTTTGTTTCAGCTCTTGAGTTTTACTAGAGTCAAAAGTCAATACGCTTGGCTCTTCTGGTTAGATAAAGGTTGCTGTTTGAACTTCCAGCCCAAGAAGTGGTGAGTGGTTTGCCAGGCACATATTGGGTTTGCCCTGGAGCTGAGGAATGGAATTGGACCTCCCATTACTTCTTGTGGCAAATAGTAAGCAACACTGCTCTTTATCATACATAGAATAAAAATCTCATCCTTCTAGGTTACTCTTTGTTCAGAACTCTGACGTGGCCCAGGTTACAAAGTGTTAGGCCTTCAACAGGAACACCCAGAGATGTGTGGGGCTGTGCATCAAGTGGCTTGGAGGAATAAATAGTCTGGTAGTAAGTACTCTGGTAATAGTTTGACTGAGAAAAATTACTTTTTTTTCTGTCTAGGAGTTATTAAAAGTATCAAGGAAAAATAGCCTATATCTTGTTCGATTGACTCCTCGTAGGAATTTATTTACAGAACACTTAAATCCTATGACCTATGAAACATTTTTCCACATGGTAAAGCACTGCTTTGGGAAGCGCAATGCTCCAATAATACAGCATTTACGGTAAGTAGAAATTCAATGAAGACAAGTTTAAAAGTAGTGAAATAGTGAGACTGTCTCTTGTGTTAGAAGGTGGCTTTTCACATCTTGGTTTACCGTAAGGTATATCCATGTTTCATGAACCTGTTACAAATGCTTCCTTCTGGGCTAGACAGATGGTTGAGAAGCAGCCCACAAACACCTGTACTTACAGCCCCAGGGGCTCCAACATCCCCTGCTTGCCTCTGTGGGTTCCCACACATGTGACGCATACACTTACCCATAAGATAAAACTCAAAGAACAATCAATAAAAGTACCTTTTCTCCCTTTTGTGCATTATGTTTTCCACACACTTCCTCTGAGCTTCACTTATTTTCATCTTTAAGCAGCAGAACATAGGATACTCAGAGGTTGTCTTACGTTTGTCAGCTTTGTTAGCTTTGTTTGCTTTGTTTTTATGTGTACCCACATGTGCTGTGGAGGCCAGAACAGCATGGCGCAGCCCCTGACGATGGAACTATAGGTGGTTATGAGCTGCTCTTCATAGGTGCTTGCAGGTCCTCACAGCAAGCACCCTTAACCGCAGAGCCATCTCTGCAGCCTGCGTGATGTATTCTCCATTCACCTTGTAACTAACAGCCCCTATCGTATTGTCAGAAGATAGAAAAGGTGTTATTTTAATTAATCATCGTTTACCATATAACCTTAATAGGACTGTTGACTGGAAATATTTATTCTTAGTTAAGTAGTTTTACTTGTTTCGTTCTTTATTTTGAGATTGGGTTTCATGTAGCCTTAACTGTTTATACAGCCAGATAAGACTTTGAACTTCTGACCTTTCTGCCTTCACCTGCCAAGTGCTGGGATTATGAGTGTGTAGCTGTGTGCTACTACTCTCAGTGTTCACATATAAAGGTCAAACCTCTAATCTTAATACCCAGGAGCTTCATCACATTTGTTCTAGGTTTACATTGTTAGTTCCAGACCAGCTGGGGTAGAAAGTGGAACTGTCTTTAAGACAGTGGTGGAGCCTTTAATCCCAGCACTTGGGAGGCAGAGACAGGTGGATCTTTGTGAGTTTGGAGGCCAGCCTGGTCTACAGAGCTAGTTTCAGAGCTACACAGAAACCCTGTCTTGAAAAAAACAAAAACCCCTCACAGATACACAAAAGTTTCAATTGTCAGTAGACCACTAAAAGAAACCTAATTTTCATCTTGCTGTCTTGTGGTGGTGGCTGTTTAAATGCAGATATCAAAAAGAATGAAAGAAAAATATCAGGTGTGTGTGGTGGCACACGCTTTGATCACAGTACAGATTTAATCACAGCAGAGGCAGGAGGAATTTGAAGCTAGCCTGGTCTACATAATAAGTTCAAGGCCAGCCACCACCATATAGTGAGTCCCTACCCAAAATAAAAAAAAGATACTATGTAAACTAGAATTTTTGTGAGAATTAATTACATCACGTTAAAGCTTAAATCGGTGACTTTCATTACAGGTTAGCTCTGAAATAATAAGAATAACTGTCCTGTCCTGGTCTCCTAAGTATTGAGATTTTAGGCTTACCATTTTTATGTTCATATTTCTTATCTAAACTAAGTGTGGTATACACACCTAAAATCCCACTGCTTAGGAGGTAAAGGCAGAAGGGAGAAGTTCAAAGTCATCTGTACAAAGAGGTGAGAGTACATATATTATATGGAAACTCTTAACTAAATTTAATCAATGTGCTAGCCATTTTTATTGGACAGAGGAGGTGGCCCTCATGTAATTGAGACTTGTTGTGAAAGGGAACTAAGCATGTTTACTTGGATTTCCTTTGCAGTTCACTGAGTTTACTTGATCCTCTTACAATACTGAGGCAGGCAAGAAGAAAACCTTCAGAGGTAGTAGTTAAACTGCATCCTTATGATTTCAAAAAACTTTTTGAAACTATACAGTGTTCGGAGGATTCTGTCTTTAAATGGGTGTATGAGGACAGCTTGGAGGACATTGAGCTCTAGGAAAAGTCTGCAAGCCACGAGCTGGGGCTGTTTGTTTATTTGAAAATTATGAGACAAATGGAAATGGAATTCAAGAAGCTCACTAAGAAGAAGAAGAAGAGAAACTATCCTTGTTTGAAACAGATTAGACAAATAATTTCTTCTGAAGTTGATTCAGTAAAATGCCCTGGAACAAACAGTGGAAGCTATTTTATTCAAAACTGAATAAATGAAAACTTGATTTGTCAGTTTGATCAGATGAAATTTGTTTTGTTTTAAATTATTATTGTCTGCTGTAATTTGGTTTATTTTTTTAGATAGCCTTTTGGCCAAACATCCTTAAATATCACACTTTTCACCATTTGTCAGTGACTTCCATCCTCCAGTATCTGTACTGTTAAGCTTAGAAAATAAATTGGTTTGGCCAAGCATGGTGGTGCAATGCCAGTTTCAACTGTATAGTCAGTTTAAGACCAGTTTGGGCTAGGAAGTAACCCTGTCAAACAAAACAGAATAAAAACTCATTTCAGAAGGTCACTAGCTTTTCTTTCAGTATGTGAAGTGGATTATTAGTGCTATATAATGTAATTGTCTAAATTTTAGTATGTTTTTAACTTTTTTGGAAATAAAAATGTTATATAATGTTTTGGTTTTCTTGTCTCCAAATGCATAAATATATTAAATTAATCCCCAACTTACTTTAGTCCTGTGCAGCCAGTGTGCTTCCAGTACATGAGTCAGTGTATTTAACTGAAGTTTCCTGAGGAGCTAATTGCTGGGTCGTGCACCGGCAGTAGCATGGGTGACTGAGGTGGGAGATCAAGCCAGTGAGAGTTGGAGATGAGACGGGTGCTTGTGGGGTCAGGATCTCATGTCAACAGCAGAAGCTTGCACGCTATGGAGATGGCTCAGTAGAGCTTGCTGTACTCAGTTTTGAGTTCCTAAGGCACATTGAGGCTGGGTAACAGTGGCAGGGGTACAGAAGGACGAGACGTGAGAGGAGTTCACTCCAGACAGCCTAGCTAAGTTACGAGCTGAGGCTCAGTTGGAAAGGCTCTAAAGATCTTGTGTCAAAAAAAATTAAAAGATTTGCCCACCACATGCTCATGCACACATAACACACACACAAAAGGATTTCAAGGATGGCAATCTAGCTCAGCGGTGGGGTGCTTGCCTGTCATGGCCCTGGAATGAATCCACTATACTCAGAAAGAAAGGGACTTGGGGATGGGGAACACCTTGAATTCTTAGCTTATGAAGTAAGGTCATCCAATAAAAAAAAAAAAAAGTCCAGCCTGGGTGGTAGAGGCACATGCCTTTAATCCTAGCACTCAGGAGATAGAGGCAGGCCGATCTCTGTAAGTTGGAGGCCAGTCTGGTTTTCAGGAGTTCCAGGACAGCCAAAGCTACACGGAGAAACTGTCTCGGAAAAAAAAAAAATAAAAAGTTCCTGTTGAGATGTGGCTCAGTTTTCAAACAGTTTCCCTAAATGTATAAGGCCCTTGAAGAAAAATAAAAACAAACTAGATCATTTGGGACCTAAAAGTATGGGACCTAAAGGTACTTTCCTATCGAGAGGTGGTGAGCCACTCAAAAACTGGGGTGCCTTTTATGCCCTCTTCCTCTCCACACACCAAACTTGAGATCCTGGACTGACTTTTGGCTCTGGGCTTGATGGTGGTTTGTGAACTTGACACAATGCAGAATGACTTGGGAAGCGTTTCCGTGAAGGCTCGGCTTTACTTGGTTGGCGCGTGGTGGGACTGTCCTAATTTATGTGGGCAGACCCAAGGCCCTGAGGGCATCGCCATTCCCTAGGCAAGAGGTTCTGAACCGTGGAACAGTGGGGAGAGCAGACTGAACGTGAGTGTGTATGCATTCGTCTCCCTGCTCCCGACTGTGGATGTGATGTGAGCAGCTGTTTGAAGGTCCTGCCTTGAGTTCTCCAACATGATAGAACAACCTGGTGTTTCAAACGGAAACAAACACTTCTCATTGCAGTTGGGTTTTGTTGGTGTATTTTATCACAGCAACAAATGTTAGCTGTCTGGCTTAGAACTATGATATACCAAACAATTTAATGAAATCTGAAGACATTAAAAATTACTTAGAGCCAGGCATGGTAGCACACACCTTTAGTCCAAGCACTCAGAAAGGCAGAGGCAGGTGGATCGCTGTGAGTTCAAGGCCAGCCTGATCTGCAAAGTTCAGGACAGCCAAGACTACACAAAGAGACCCAGTCTCGAAAAACAATAACAGATTTACTTAGAATCAAAAAATCTCTCTATTCTTCAAAGCTTTTATTTTTCCTTCCAAGTCTCAACAATTTCCTTTAGGTAAGACTGTGGGCAGCCTCAGAGACAAAATGGGTGAAGAACTGTCTTGTTTCCAACAGCTGCCCCTTTACCATGCCTTGCAACTTTGGAGTATTCTAAGACTAGAACCATGGTGTTAGATTAGCAGATGCGGCCTTCAGTAGTAAGTTGCTTTCCTGTTCTTTGGGGTTCTACTATCTTTTATAAGAAATAAAAATGATGAGTTATTTAATCAGAGTCAAGTGGTAACTGATTTTATAATTTAACAATAATAATGGATACTTGTTAGACTTGTTTTATCATAGTGTTTCAAAGTAATTAAATCATAGAAGCAGTCAGAAAGATGTTAGGTCATTATATTAGTCAGGCTTGTCTAGAGTGACAGGACTTACAGGATGAATCTATTTATAGAAAGGGAATTTATTAGAATGGCACGATGTGGTCCAGATAATCCAATAGTATTTGACTGTGAACAGAAAGTCCAAGAAACCAGTAGTTGTAGGATCCAGTATTGTTCAGTCTAGAAGACTGAATGTCTCAGCTGATCCTTGATATACTCTGGAATCCTGAGAAAGTAGCTCTAATGCTCAACCTTCCTAATGCTGTGATCCTATAATACAGGTCCTCATGTTGTGGTGACCCCCAACCATAGTTATTTTCCTTGCTACTTCATAACTGTAATTTTACTACAGTTATGAATTGTATTTTGGGAGATGGAGATTTGCTATGGAAGTGAGAGCAAACAGGCATCACAATGGGCACATGGCTTCTTTCTTCCATGCCCTTATATAGGCTCTCAGCTGAAGTTGTGGTCCAGATTAAAGGTTTGTTTTCCTAGCTCAAAAGATCTGGATTAAAGGTGTGTCTTTCTACTTCAAATTACACAAAAATCCCCCACAGTTGTGCCGTCCGTTGGATTTTAGTTCATTCCAGATGTGGTCAAGTTGACAACCGAGAATAGCCATCATAGTCATTGAAGAATGTCTTAGATTTTAGTTGAAACATTTGAGCTGACTAGTTTCATGGTAGCTTGACACAGGCTAGAGTCATCAGAGAGGAAGCAAGCCAGCAAACAACACCCTTTCATGGCTTCTGCATCAGCTCCCACCTCCACGTTCTTGCCCTGCTTGATTTCCTGCCCTGACACCCTTCAATGATGAATGGTGGTGTGGAATCCATATAAACCTTTTCTTCCCTAGGTTGCTTCCTGGTGTTCATCACAGCAATGGTGACCCTAACCATGAGAACATTTAATCTCAGGTTGTTTGCTCTTGTAACAGGGGTTTTGGTGGTTTTGGTTTTGTTTGGCTGTGGAACCCGGGACCTTAGACATGCGAGGCAAGTATTCTGCCGAAAGACCTCTCTCCAGCCCGACACTAAAGCAACACACCTGGTGTGTTTGACATTGCTGTTTAACCAAAGCTGCAGGAGTTTGCTGCCATTCTATCCATGACAGTGAAGGACAGCATTAGGCTGGGTTTTAAAATCTATCCATTTATGATGCCTAAATACCTGTAAGTTTTACATCTTAGTAGCATTTGGTCAAAACAGTTTTCTCTGCTTTTCCTTCTGCCATTGCTTTACCGTTGAATGTGGTTGGAAATGCTGGGTGTTCTGCATTCTTTTGCCACTCACCTAGCATCCCTGCTAGGCCACATAGGAGGACTTTACAGCCAGTCCTGAAGATACCTGATAAACCAGTATCAGATGAAAGGGGAGGAAGTCCTCCCCTATCAGTGGACTTGGAAAGGGGCAGGGAGGAGATGAGGGAGGGACAGTGGGATTGGGAGGGAAAGAGGGAGCGGGATACAGCAAGTTAAAACTGTAACTAATATTTAAAAAAATTTTAAAAAATTGAAAAAAAGATTTATTATATATACAGTATTCTGTCTGCATGTACGCCTGCAGGCCAGAAGAGGGCACCAGATCTCATTATAGATGGTTGTGAGCCACCTTGTGGTTGCTGGGAATTGAACTGAGGACCTCTGGAAGAGCAGACAGTGCTCTTAACCTCTGAACCATCTCTCCAGCTTACAACCAGGAATTCTTGACAAACACCAATTTTAAACATTGGTAAATCTTATTCTACCATGATATCATGACCATGGCAACTCTTAAAAGAGAAAACATTTAATTGGGGTTTGCTTACAGTTTTAGAGATTTAGTTCATTCTCATCATTGGTGGCAAGTATGGCAGCACAAAGGCAGACATGGTGCTGGAGAGGTACCTGATAGGTTTTTTTTGAACCACAGGCAGCAGACAGAGAAAGCTACTGGGCCTGACTTAGGCTTTTGAAACCTCAAAGCCTCCCCCAAGCCCCCAGTGATAAACTTTCTCCAACATGGCCATGCCTTCTAATACTTCTCAAGTAATGCCATTCCCTGATGTCAAAGCATTCAGTTACGAGCTTTGGGGGCCATTCTCATTTAAACCACCACATACCATCAATCCTTTTAAGATTTTACTTTTTATCTGTGTATATGTCTGTGTAAGGATATGCCATATGTGTGCAGGTTCACTGGGAGGCCAGCAGTTGCCTAGCATGGCTGTTGGGAAATGAACTCAAGTCCACTAGGAGAGCACCAAGAGTTGAACACTGTGCTATCTCTCCATCTGTCTTAGGGTTTTATTGCTGTGAAAAGACACCATGACCGTGGCAACTCTTATAAACGGAAAGCATTTCATTGGGGCTGGCTTACAGTTTCAGAGGTTTAGTCCATTATCATCGTGGCAGGAAGCATGGCAGTGTGCTGGCAGACATGGTGCTGGAGAAAGAACTGGGGTTCTATATCTCAGTCTGAAGGCAGCAGCAGGAGACTGTGTTGCTGTGTGTGGTTTGAGCATATGTAACTTCAAAGCCCGCCTCTACAATGACACGCTTCCTCCAACAAGACCACACCCACTAGAGGCACTCCCTATGGATCAAGCGTTCAAGCACATGACTCTGGGGGGGGGGGTGAGGGCACACCTATTCAAACCACCACACCATCCCTTCATTAATTATTTTTGTTTTATTTCTGTGGCTTGTGTGTTTGGTTGGTTGGTTGGTTGGTTGGTTGGTTGGTTGGTTTTTCAAGACAGGGTTTCTCTGTGTAGCTCTGACTCACAGAGATCCTCTTGCCTCTGCCTCCCGAGTGCTGGGATTAAAGGAGTGTGCCGCCACTGTCTAGCTCAAAAGCAAAATGTTTTACCTAGGAAACTTAAATAGCTGCCAACACGATTTGCTTCTAGACAGGATCAAGGTGCTGAAAGGCCGGTAAGAGAACTAAACACTTGCATCATTCCAGGAAGGGGACTTCGTTTGCATTTAGTAATACTTTTATTAGTTTGAGGAATACCAATCATTTTGCACTAAGAAAATAAATGATGCAGCCAGGAACATCGGCTAATGCCTGTAGTCACACAAGGTCAGTGTCTTCGTAGGGGTTTCCGTTGCTGTGATGAAACACTATAACCAAAAGCAAGAAAGGGTTTGTTTGTCTTACACTTCCACAGCATAGTCCACCCTTGAAGGAAGCCAGGACAGGACAGGATCTCCAACAGGGCCAGGACCTGGAGGCAGCTGCTGCAGAGGCCACAGAGGGGTGCTGCTTACAGGTCTGCTGATCGTGGCTCGCTCAGCCTGCCTTCTTATGGAACCCAGGACCCCCTGTCCAGGGATGGCACCACGCAGCATGGGCTTGACCCTCCCCAAACAAACGCTAAGAAAGTGTTTTACACCGCTGGGCAGAGTGGCAGATGCCTTTACTCCCAGAGTACAAAGGTTCAATCTCGGCATCCACATAGTGGCTCTGAGATTCCAGTCCATTGCTCTTATGACCTCAGAAGGCACTGCACACACAAGGCACACACACGCACACATGCATGCACGCACACACGCACATGGCAAAATGCCCCCTAATAAAAATAATAAAAGTAAATTAAATTTTAAAAAAAGAGAGCAGTTACTGAAATCCACTATTAAGGCAATGCCTTTGATTGATGACCTTTAAGCCACAAAACCAGACCTTACAAATATGAGAAAATTAAGATTTTTGAGTTCCACGCACAGTAAATATATATTCCATCACTGTAAGAAAAAAAAATTCTAGCTTCCTGGTAAGGCATATCAAAGTGTTTTGAAATAATCCATGATTCACTAATTCTTGGTTAAGTGTTCACTCCGTTTATTATTCATATTGCTGCCTGAGTCTACATTAAACATTTACAGCCACTATTTAATTTGCCTCTTGCTAATAAAATATTGTGTTAAACTTGTAATAAGGGTTTATGGGGAACAGAGGCTTATCATCCCATGCACTAGTGATTTCCTTAGAATATTAAAAGCAAGGGAGTGAGGATGATGGAAGAGGGACAAGAAAACATTCATCTTGTGTCTTTTTATTTACCTGTTTTTTTTTGTGTGTGTGTGCCATATATATGTGTTCACGCGCACACAAGTATGTGTACTTGAGTGTGTGTTTGTGTGTAGGCTAGAGGTCACTCCCCACCTTATTTTGGGGGGATGGGGCTTTACCTACCTCTGCCTCCCCAGCACTGAGGTTATAGGCCTGTGTAACTGTGCCTGGCTCTTTTTAGTTGGGTACTAAAGATTTGAACTCAAGTCCTTATTCTTGCTTCGTGGGCAATTTATCACCTGAGTCATCTCCCCAGCTCAAAAATATTTAATATATTTGGGCCAACAAGATGGTAAAGGGGGCTTGCCTTACAAATCAAAAACCCAAGTTTTATCCCAGGATTCCACAGTGGAAGGAAATGATTGACTTTTGAAAGTTGTCCTTTGACCCAAACAAATGCACGAGTATCACACATATGTATACAAAATAATAGAAAAAACTTAATGTAGAATTAAAAGTTCACTTTAGAAACTGTATTTACATGTCTGTTTGACGTGTGGGTTAGGTGGGCCTGCCTGTGCACATGTACCTGCTGGCGGGAGACAAGTTCCAGGAGGAGATTCCACTCCTTCCTTCTGGTATGGGGGTCTCTGGGATTGAACGAAGATCATCGTTTTGGGGATAAGTGCCTTGACCCTCTGAGCCATGTCACTAGTCAAATATGCAGTGTTCCAGTGCCTTAGGGACATCCACATTGTTGTACTTCCAGTAACACGGTGTGTTTCTCGGGGGTGGAACTAAGGTGTTCAGAATTGGCTGCAAGCTCTGCTGAGTTACCTTGTCAGCCCAGAATTTCATTCCTTTTAAAGGCAGAAGAAGATTCTCGCATGTCCATGCACCATATTTCCTCTCTCTCTATACTCTTTGGTGTAAGGAGACTATCGTTAAGTGGAAGCGTGCATGGGCTGGAGCTGTCCCTCGGGTAGAGCAATGGTGCCCTGCAATGTACAAGTCTGTGAGCACAATCCTCAGCATAAAATCCTGCAAAACAGTGAATGTGGGCTCAAGTATAAAGGTGAATGCTTAGAAAAAGAAGAGGAATCACAGCAAACATTAAAAATATAGGTGGGATAAGCCAGGTTACATGTCTGGTGTATTTGGTCAGGTCTTGCTTACACAGCCATATTATCGCAGTTTCATGAAGAGAGCCTCTCTCATTTCTAGGGCAGACATGTAGAAAAATTTAAAGGGGAGATGATGGCTTTTCCCCTTTCAACACTGTATTAAAAAAAGTTGGCCAGGTGGTGGTGGTGCACACCTTGAATCACAGCACTCAGGAGGCAGAGGCAGGAGGATCGCTATCCTGAAACAATGATTGTACTTGCCCCAAGGAACCAACAACCCTAACTAGCAGCAAGTAGGTAAAGAGAACTATGCCTCCTCTCCCCACTAACGTTCATTCTCTCCTATCTGGTGTTGGGGTGTTGGAAAGAATAAGGGGTAGAGAAGGGAGCTAGAGATATAAGAAACCCCAATATAATAAAATAGATACAAACTATGACAACAGCGCTCTGTGGTTTTAAGGCCAGCTTGATCTACAGAGAGAGTTCCAGGACAGCCAGGGTTACACTGGAAACCCTATCTTAGAAAACAAAACATAACAACAACAACAAAAAGAAAGAAAGAAAGCAGGAAAGAAAGAATGAAAGAAAGAAAATTTACACAGTAACCTAGTGAACTCTTCATAACAAATGAAGCCCAGGACACACAAAGTTCTGGTTCTTCCCCAGCACCACATACAACAAGATGAAGCATTCCAGATTACATACCAGATCACAAAACAGTGGATAAACACCTAAGTGAAAAAGTGAGGGACCGGTGAGACGGTCCTGGTGTGGAGGTCTTGCTAGGCGAGGCCTGTGACGTGAAGAGAACCTGTGCACTGCGTCGTCTTCAAGCCTCCGCACCTCACTTCACCTTGGTTTGCATTCACTCACACTCACCGACACACGTGAGCACACACACTAACTCAAAATAAACTTAAAGTCTGCTTTTTAAAAACCGTATTGCCAGGCTGGAGAGATAGCTCAGAGGTTAAGAGCACTGTCTGCTCTTCCAAAGGTCCCGAGTTCAATTTCCAGCAACCACATGGTGGCTCACAACCATCTATAATGAGATCTGATATACTCTTCTGGCCTGCAGGCATATATGCAGACAGAACACTGTATACATAATAAATAAATAAATCTTAAAAAAAACTTATTTCTGGGTGTGGTGGCACATGCCTTTGATCCAGGCTGAGACAGGGGCAGGTGCAGAGGTTCATAGGCAGAGGTAGAGGTGCTGAGGTAGCAGTGCAGAGACAGAGGTGCAGAGATGGAGACGCCAGGACAGGCAGTTTTAGGTGTATTCCAAGTGATCCAGCGTTACATAGATTTCCAGGTCAACCAGGGTGACGCAGTGAGATATGGTTGAAAACAAGCCAACAAAGTATTAGGATTGAAGTAAAAAATTACTAAGAGAAAAAAAATGTTGAGCAGGATCTCTCTGTTACTAAGGCTAGTGTTTAACTTGTGGGTTTGCAGAATTGCCAGGAAGCCTGCAGAAGGGTGCACAAGATCCTTTGGTGAGCAGGCGTGATAGTGCACACCTTTAATCTGAGAGAAAAAGGTGGATTTTTGTGAGTTCCAGGCCAGCCTGGTCACAGAGTTCCAGAACATTCAGAAATACATTATAGGGAGATCCCGTCTTAAAAAACAATTATGTGTGTGGTGTAGCCAACAGCTCAGTTCCAGGCTCAGAACTGGTGGAACACGCTGACACTTCTGGCCGCACCTTGTTCCGGCACCCTTTCTCGTAAATTGAATATCCATAACCAAGTATTTAGGCGGTGGAGAATAAAGGTTCCTCAGTTCAAGACATGACTGTAACATATTTTCAAATGGTTCAATAAACATAACTTTGAAATGGCTTGTCAAAAATACAGGCATATAAACATTCAAAACTGTAAATGCTAAGAACTGTTTCATCGAGCCAGGCGGAGGCCCAGTGGTGCACGCCTGTAATCTCAGCACTCGGGAGGCAGAGGCAGGCGGATCTCTGTGAGTTCCAGGTCAGCCTGGTCTACAAAACAAGTCCAAGTCAGCCAAGGATACACAGAGAAACCCTGTCTCTCAAAAAAAAAAAAAAAAAAACCATAACAAAAAAGAATTGTTCCATTTAGATAGTGAATATGCAGATATCCATCCATCCATCATCTATCTGTGGTTTTTTAAGACAGGGCTTCTCTGTGTAGCCTTGACTGTCCTGGAGCTGACTGCGCAGATCCGCCTGCCTCTGCCTCCTGAGCTCTGGGATTAAAGGCTTGCGCCACCACTGCTCGACTCTATCAAATTTTCACTTGCCATTACAATTAGCATAAAAAGCTGGGCGCGGTGGAGCGCACCTTGAATTCCAGAAGTGAGGAGGCTGAGGCAGGAAGATCCCTGTGAGTTCGAGGTCTAAACAGAGGTGATTCCTGGTCTAGATAGAGAGTTCCAGACCAGTCTATACTACACACAGGGAGACTCCGTCTCAAAAAATAAATCGCACAATAAAATACGGGAGGAAAGACACCACCCTGGTCCGGGCTGTAGTAGGCCCTCCCGCGCATGCTCGCAGGACCTGCGCGCTCGTCCCCGCCCCCTGGTGTACGCAAGCGCAGGACGCAGGCGCGCAGTCAGAAAACACGAGACTCAAGCCGAGGGACGAGACGTGGGTCTGAGGTGCGGACCCGAGGAAGGATGGAGTCGCTGAAGGTGGAAAAGTTCGCGACCGCCGACCGGGGAAACGGGTTGCGCGCCGTGGCGCCCCTGCGCCCCGGGGAGCTGCTCTTCCGCTGCGACCCCTTGGCGTACACCGTGAGCAAGGGGAGTCGCGGTGTCGTCTGCGATCGCTGCCTCCTGGGGTACGTCCGGAGCCTGGGCTCGGGGCGCGGGGCTCTGCGGGGGCGCTGGGCTCGCGGCACGGCCCCGCGGGGTGCCCGCCGCACCCCAGGCTGCGGTAGGAACCGGGGGAGCCAGTGGTGCAGAGGAAGGGGAGGCGTTGGGGAACAAAACAGCGTTACCCCGTGCGAGGAGCCCCATCGCCTCGTCGGTGTGGAAGTCAGGAGTGTCAGGTGTGTGTGTGTGTGTGTGTGTGTGTGTGTGTGTGTGCGTGGGTGTGTGTGGAGGAGCAGGGGGTGTGTACGCCAGGCTCAGAGCCGAGGGCCCACCCGGCCAGTCTTGAGAGAGGCGGGAGAAGCCCGGTGTTTGTGCCGTCCCTTGCTGGTCGTGATTCTGTGTGGCGTGGGCACCGGGAGAGGAACCAGGTATCGTGAAGGAGCCGATCCGATGGAAATTACGGTGCAACAAAAGAGACAGACACAGATGCAGACAGTGCGCAGGTTACGGAGGGGTCACGGCGTGCCTCGCCTGCTGGTGGCTGCGCGGACGAACGTAAGTCACCACCTCCGCATAGATGCAACAGTTCATTTTACGGTGTTCGGCAAGTCGGGAAGCACAGTGTCAGGGTACGCTGCCCTACGTACGTGTGTAGTCGTAGGATTTGTATTCTCTCAACACACATCCGGTTCCCACAGTGCCCTGGGGAGCAGGGCTCCGTTTAGGTAGGGTGATGTGTACTGCCAGACCCGTCAGTCAGTCAGTGGTTGGGCTGGGAAGAGGTGGGGGTAGTCCACCGTTACCATTCTTTCTTCTCATACCCTCATCACCGACACAGGGCTTCTCTGTGTCTCCCTGGCTGCCGTGGAACCGGTTCTGTAGACCAGGCTGGCCTTGAACTCAGGGATCCACTGCCTCCTGAGTGCTTTGATTAAATAAAGTCTTGGGCCTTGACTGCTCGGCTTCCACAGTATTCTTGTTTGGTTTACAACTGAGGACTTTGGTTTGTATTTTAAAGTTAGCGAGTCGTTATCTTAGCTGTTATTTTCCGAAGTAATAGCAATGATATGCAGGCGTGCACATGATTTATTGAGAGAGTGGCTTGAAGTTTGTGTAGTTAAAGCAGTTCATTCCCCTCGAGACTTGGCCCCAGATGTCTTGCATCCCATCTCTGGAAGGGCAGCCGGTACTCTTAACTATTAAGCCATCTCTCCAGCCTGAGATACGTTTTTTTTGGGGGGAGTGGAGGATGGCGTTTAAGACAGAGTTTCTCTGTAGCCTGACTGACTTGGATTTGCTCTGTAGATCATTCTGTCTCTCTCTAAAATCTCAACAGAAAACTCATACTTTTGAGTGTGTTCAGGGTGAAGGTGTGCCGCGCTCCATAGCGGAGGGCTTACTGCTCCGGTTCTCTAACCCGAAGTGGTAAGCATGATTGTAGGCTTCCTTGCAGACACAGTTTGACTGCTGTGTTGCTCACTGGGCAGAACAGAAACATTTGAGCACAAACAATGACAGATTAGTCATGGAATTATCAGAGATGGTCTTTTGAACCATCTCTGGAAGGGCAGCCGGTACTCTTAACTATTAAGCCATCTCTCCAGCCTGAGATACGTTTTTTTGGGGGGGAGTGGAGGATGGCGTTTAAGACAGAGTTTCTCTGTAGCCTGACTGACTTGGATTTGCTCTGTAGATCAGACTGGCCCGGAACTCACAGTGATCCGCCTGCCTCTGCCTCCCTGTGTGCTGGGATTAAAGGTGTATGCCACCGCGCTTTTATAGCTTATTGATTTTTTTTTTTCTGTATGAAATTCTGGATCTCTACACACATTAATCGTTTTCAGAGCTGATTTTGAGTCGTAAGCTACAAGGAATTGCCCGTTTTTCAGAATAAAGTGCACGAGCCTTTCTTTTATGGTAGCGATGCCTCTTGATGTACTATATCATTACTTTTAACATTTTTCTTTCAAGAACCAGGGTGACTCAAGGACAGAAGGAATTTCTTGGAAGGCTTTTGGGGAGTTCTCAGCACTGCTTTAAGGCTGGGAGAAACTCAGACCTGAAGATTGACAGGAACCAAGTCAGAACTGTTGTGCAGTGGTTGGGCTGTAGCCCGGCAGTGTCCCTCAGTTGCACATTTCCCCAGCACGGGGGGCACGGGACCCTGCTGCTGCTCTTTGGGAAACTAACTGTTGTGGGAGACTTGTTCTCTTTCATGAATTAGCTGAGCTCAGGCCACTGCTTGTACCTTACCTGACTTAGTAGGAGGCAGCCTGACGTGACTCCAAACGTGCATCCTTCATTCTGGTTAATAGATACTTGCGTCTTAATTCTTTACTCGGAACAGTTGCTTTATGCCTACTTTGGGTTGCCAGTGCTATCTGTAAAGCAGAATTCACTTGCGTTATAGCTCTTCAGGAACACACTCATTTCTGTGGTCGGAGGGTTCTCAGCTGCCTGCTTGGGAATCATTGCAGCTGAAGATTTCGTTAGGGAAACGCTGGTACATCCTTAATGAGGTTTGCTTTCACTACTGAGTATCACTTTTCACAGGATAAGTTTTCATGTTCTTTTCCTTGCATGTGACATTTGTTTATTTATTTATTTTTTTATCCACTGTCACTTGTAGCGAGAAGAAGCTGCTGCATTGTTGAGTTTTTGTGGTCCTCATGCTGAGCACACATCGCTCTCATTTTGTAATGAGAGTCTGGAAGGATTATTTTGTAAACTGTTCTCATTTGTTTGTTTTTTTTGGGGGGCAGAGTCTCTATAGCACTGGTTGTCTTGGAAATCACTGTGAAGATCAGGCTGGCCTTGAACTCACAGAGATGTACTGTCTGCTGGAGTTAAAGGTTTGTGTCACCGTGCCCAGCTTACAGACTGTTAGCTTGCCTTAGTTTGTCTGTCTGTTTGTCTTTCTTCATTCTTTCTTTTTTGAGACAGGGTCTCACTATTTGCTCTGGCTGTCCTGGAACTCACTATGTAGGTTGGGCTAGCCTCAAACTCAGAGAGATCTTTCTGTCTCTGCCCCCCAAACTGTTGGGATTAAAGGCATGTGCCACCACACCTGGTTAGCCTTTCTGTCTTACATTGGAATTATTATAGGATAACTTAATAGAACATGGACTTCATAACATTTGGGAGGAGATGAAAATAGAACAAGAGAACAGATATTATAATTCATAAGTGTTTAGAAATGATTGTAATAAGGTTCCACTTGCTTTGCTTTACATTTGATTAGTGCTTTGATTAGCACGCATTTAAGTATTTATTTGTCATTTGTCTGTTTATTTGTAGCTAAAGATGAATGACCTTGAACTCCTGATCTTGCTTCTACCTCCCAAGTGCTGGAATTATAGGCACGTACTAGCATGTCTGCCTTCTTCTTTTTTGCTGCTCTTCTTCTTCTTCTTCTTCTTCTTCTTCTTCTTCTTCTTTTTTCTTTTTCTTTTTCTTAATGGAGAAACTTGAATTTGCTTCCTGGTATCTCTTGTTTTTCTCCTTAAGGAATGACTTGTTTTTTTTCATGTAGAGAGTGGTAAAGACAATGGAGAGGCCATAGATAGAGCTCTGAGGTGGAGTGATTGCCTAGCAACTTGAAAAGAAAAAGATGAAATTGTGACTTGCAGTCTTGTGTGTTGTTTTTCCCTGCTGTTGCACACATTTTTAGTTTGCTGCTGATACAAAAGACGGATTGTAAAGTGAGTGTTGCTTTCTTTCAGCTTATTTTGGTTACATGCGGCGTGTGAAATTTCACTCTGGGGTCTGGAGAAATAATGACTTGAAGTTTAAGAGCACTTCCTGTTCTTCCAGAGGACCCAGGTTTGATCCCCAGCGTCTATGTCATGCACCTCACAACCACTTGTAATTCCATCTCCAGGGGATTCGATTCTCTCTCCTGTTCTGTGCAGGTATCTGTTGACACATGCATACATATACATAGATACACGTGAATGAAAATTTAAAAATCTTCTGGTCGCTTCACTGTAATCATTTTGTTTTTGTAGTTTTTTTTTTTTTTTTTTTTTTTAAGATTTATTATATGTTATTATTTATTCCAGAGGAGGGCACCAGATCTCATTATAGATGGTTGTGAGCCACCATGTGGTTGCTGGGAATTGAACTTAGGACCTCTGGAAGAGCAGCAAGTGCTCTTAACCGCTGATCCATCTCTCCAGCCCTTTGTGGGTCTTTTAACCATGGTACTGTCTAACCTCCCTCTCCCCCTCCACCCCCCCCCCCCACACACACAGGGTTTCTCTGTGTAGCTTTGGCTGTCCTGGACTTGCTTTGTAGACTAGCCTGGCGTGGAACTCATAGAGATCCACCTGCCTCTGCCTCCCTGAGTGCTGGGATTAAAGGCGTGTGCCACCGTGTACCACAAGTAAGATAGTCTGACCTTTCTACTCTAGCTTACAAGGTACAGAGCAGATGGTAATTGTTGTAAAAGGATGGTATTTGGGGGTAGTTCAGGAAGGACCTGCAGCCTGCAGCATACAGTCTGTGGACAAACTCTTAAGAGTAGTTCCTTCTGTAGGTCAAAGAGCATTTCATGTGTCACTAAGGGTCTGGGCTTTGTGCCTCTCAGGAGGGAAGAAGATGGCTTGGAAGTGGGAAGGCCTTCCTTCTACTGTGTGGATTGGGGAAAGACGTGGGCAAATGTCTGGTGAACGCAACATGGGAGTTACGTGCTCTGTGTGTTGGTGTCTGGCCACCCGTCTGCAGTTCCGGGAGGTGTTAGGTTCCGGGAGGTGTTAGATGGACTGAAGGACAGGTGATATTAGCCCAGGTTGGGTCTTTGTCTCTATTCCTTTTTCTCTTTGTTTGGGATCTCTTCTTTTTTCTGTAGTGCTGGGGATAGAACCCGGGGCTTTGCACATGTCAGGCAAGGACTCTGCTGCCAAGCTGCACCCCCAGCCCTGCGATTTAGAATCATGGGAAGAGAGAACTGTGCTGGCTGTAGCTCCCCGGTGACAGAAGGAAGTGGCTGCATAGGAAGTGAAATGCTGTCCGAGAGGTGGAGGGAGGAGGTCAGCGACTGAGTGAAGAGTGGGTATCACGACAAAGGACAGTGTAGGGCTGCGGATACCAGGGATGGGAGCGGAATGCTGCGAAGGCCCCAGTCTGGCTCTGGGACTGTCTTACTCCTTGACGATACAGAAAGTCACCAGCATCTGAGGCATTGCCACATGACATCCAGGGTATCTCAGAAGACCCTGGAGAAAAACCTCCTTCAGAGCAGCCACTCTGACCAGTCTGGTAAGGAGTTATGCTAAAAATCTGAATGTTAACTGGAAACAGTTCGAGGCTAGCCTGGTGTCTGTAAGACATTCCAATCCAGTCAGTGCTACATAGTGAAGCCCACACGCACCTTTAAAAGTTTGAAAAAGGAGGTGTGAGACAGCCAGAAGTGGTTGCTAAGTGACACAGACCTAGGGGTTTCGGGATAGTTTTCTAGGAAAGAAAAGGGAAATGCCTTCTGAAATGTGAGCTTGATACAAAGTGTTCTGGGGCCTCTTAAAGCTTGTTTTAACCTCTGAACACTTAGAGTCATGCTTTCTGTCCTTTGGCAGTAGCCAGCATTGGACCGACCAGGGATGTTGCGGGGGTGATCGTGGGGAAAGGGAAGAACTCCAGCTTGTCCATAACCACAGGTGTGATGGTGGATCGTAACCTCTGCGGCAGGGAACGAGGTTAGAGGAAAGTGATGGTTGCAGAATGACATGATGAAAGGTCGTTTTGGTTCTTGAGGACAGGGTCTCATATGGTCCAGATGGGCCTGAACCAACAATGTAGCTATTTGAATCTCTGATCTTCCTGCCTCTGTCTCCTGAGTGCTGGGATTATAGGCATGTACCACTGTGTCTGGTTAAAGACCTTTTGATAGTATTTTTGTGTGTATGTGTGTGTACATGTTTATGGGTGTTACATGTGCGTGTGTTTGTGTGGATGCCAGAAGACAACTTTGAGTGGCACTGTCTCAGGTGCTGTCCATACACACGCACACCCATAACTCCCCCCCTCACCCCCCACATACACACACATACTTTCTTTATTTTGAGGCAGAGTCTCTTATTGGCCTGGACTCATCAAGTAGACCAGGCTCCCTCGTGGCTTCTCTCGCTCTGAGGTAACAAGAATGTGCAATACACCAGGCTTCTTTTTGGGTAGGTCTTTAGGGATTGAATGCTTTACACTGGCGTTGGCAAGCAGTTAACCAGTTAAGCTGCTCAGTGTGGGCTGGTCTGGAACTCCAGACGTACTGAAGGCTGACCTTGAACTCATAGAAGACCTGGCTCAGCTTCTTTAGTACAGGAGGAAGCCACGGCAGCCTGTTTCAGTTTTTCTTTCTTTCTTAGTTTCTGATCTGTTGCTGTGAAGGGACACCACGACCAAGGCAGCTTATAAGAGGAAACATTTAATTGGGGCTTGCTTACAGTTTTGGGTTAGTCCATTATGGTCATGGAGAGAAGGGGGCAGGCATGGCACTGGAGCAGTAGCTGAGAGCTGTGTGTCTGGATCAATAGGCAGCCTGCAGAGAGAGAGAGAGAGACAGACAGACAGACAGACAGATAGACGGGGCCTGGTGTGGGCTCTGGAAACCTCATAGGACAACACTTCCTCCAACAAGGACATACCTACTCCAATAAGGCCACACCTCCTAAGCCTCCACAAACAGTTCATCAACCTGGCACTAAACATGCAAATATATGAGCCCAAGGGAGGTGGTGATATTCTCTTTCAAACCGTCACATGTTAGTAAAGTTTGTGATAGTGCCAGTTTTAAGGTAGAGTAGTCATGGAACGGGTTGACTCAAAGTGTATATGCTTAGAAGTCCTATTTGTGTTGGTTTAGGCCATGCAAAAATGTTAGAAGGAAAAAAACAAAACAAAACAAAACAAAAAACCAACAACAAAAAACCAGAAATCTGAGAGACTGAGGTGTTGGGTAAATTTTCGAAGCAAACTTACCAGGAAAGGTATTGTATGAATAGTTAACAAAGGTAAAGTGCTTTCTGGCACAAGTGAGAGGAGAGAGCCAAGTGGGCATCGTGAAGCCCCCACCTCCCCTTTAGCGTGTAGATACATGGGGAGGGGGCAGGGTGCAGGTTGCTCAGCAGTGAGGATCACTTGTGGCTCAGTAGCTTACAACTCTCTAACTTCAGTTCCAGGGTGTTTGACTCTTCACTGGGTACGCGTTCAGCCCAAATTCATACCTGCAGGGAAGACTACTGATGCAAAAACAAAACAAAAAGCAGAAGTGTTATGGGAATACATTTTTGTTTAACCCCAGGTGTGGGATATGGGGCTGCTTCAGATTGTCCACAGCAGCTGACTATGATTTGTCTCATGCTCTAGCAAGGGTATGGTTTTGTCAGCTGAAGAGAGCTCTATGTTCGGAATCCTGGAGACTGTTGTGAAGGTATATAAATGCCAGAGCCCCAAGAGGGACAGCAGCTGCTGAAAACACTAATACACATAAAATAAATGTCTAAAATTTTATTTTAAAGGGAACATTATTCGGGTTTATATAATAGCCACTTTTGTGACTTCTGCTGCTGGCCAAAAGGCACTTACTGAAGGCATAAAAGTCCTCCCGCAGAAGGAAGCCCTAAAGGTGGATGGACTAGCATGGTCATACAGGCTAGGACTGTAAAACAGTTTTGAAATCAGGCTTTGGACATTCCTGGTAATGGCTGATGGGTTTACCTGAGGGTCAGAGACCTGTAATGGAATGAAGTGGAGTTACCAATAATTAAGTGGGTGGAAAAGGACACTGTGGACATGACTTCCAAGTTTCTTTGTAGGTGGCAGTTATAATTCCTTTTGTTTTGCTTATTTTCTTTTGCAAGGAGGTTTTGGGAAAGGGCCGTGTGGCTGAGCTCTGAGCCTGAAAACGTTTGGTCCGTGTGAATGCCACAGCAGAGGATGTTACTAATCGGACAGGATGAGTCGGAGAGCATGAAAACGTTTGGTCCGTGTGAATGCCACAGCAGAGGACGTTCTTAATCAGACATGAAGACGGGTTCTGTGGACACAGTAAGCTGGTCTCCATTTCCAGATTGCTTGGTGCTTTTTCGGAGGGCTCAAGAACAGAAGGACATGGAATGGGTAGAGGATGGAACCTTAACTCAGTACAGTAGAGACTTCTCCAGTAGTAATTAATTAATCCTGGGTTCCCAAATGGTGAACCGTTCAGGACCAGCCAGCTCCCAGCTGTCGGGCCTTTATCCCGCTGGCTTGTCTCGGAGATGTCAGATTTCTTCCTTTGTACTGCCCGTTTATCCCCTGCTCTCCGATTGGTTCTTTGCTGCTTGACTGTCATTTCTGATGTCGGAGATCCTGTCGTCTGTGGAGTTCGTGTTTGCCTCTGATCTTCACGGCATAGAGTGGCCTGTGATGGTGGCTGCCTTTCACATATGCTGTCATTTGAGGTGGCCTCTTCACAGGTCTAAAAATTATTAAAACAGATTCAGTAGGAAGATTTGGAAAAAAAAAAAAAAGCTGCTGAGGACAATGGCAAGTTTGTTTTTGTGATACAGTCTATGGCCCCAGCTGACTTGGAACTCACCATGGTAGCCAAGGATGACCTTAACCTACTGATCTTCCTGCCTCCACCTTCCAAGTGCTGATAGTACAGGCATATTCCACCATACCTGGCATTAAAGGTTTTCTTTATATGGCTCTTATCTATTGATATGAACAGTAAAAGAAATTAAAACTGAAATATTGTAAAACAGTTATTTAAACATCCTAATTTGAAATAAACCTTTTATCTTTTTATCTTTTGGTTTCTTGAAGGAGGGTCTTTTGTAGTCCAGGCTGGCTTCTAACCCCTATGTGGCTGAGGATAGCCTTGAACTCCTGTTCCTCCTCCTCCCACCTTCCAAGTTCTGGGATTTCAGGTGTCAGCCACCGTGCTTCTTGTGGCTAGAGAGCTGGCTCTGTACTTGAGAGGCATTGTTGCTCTTGAGGTGGCCTGGCGTTTGTCCCCAGTACCCAAATTGGGTAGCTAGCTGTAGGCTCTCCAGAGCTGCTTTCTGTCTTCTGTGTACACTTGCACACATGCACACAAACACATAAACAACAAAGACATATATATATGAGAAATAAACACAACCTTTCTGTCACTCTCTTGTGGTTTGTCTTTTTGACAGTCTTTTTATTTAGCCCAAGATGTCCTGGAACTTGCCATGTAGACTAGGTTAGCTTCAGATTCACAGAGATCAGTCTGCCTTTTCTTCCTGAGTGCTGGGATTAAAGGTGTGGGCCACCACACCGGTCACACAAGTTATATCTTCTAAGCAAAAAAAAGTTCAGTAGGATCAAGAGAGATGAAGACAGAGGACTGCTACAAGTTTGGGGCCATCCTAATCTAATTAGTGAGTTCCAGGCTAGGATGCTAGGATTATAGGCATGAGGCTTTCGCCCTAGCTTTGCCAGGCTGGAGCTGGCAGTTGTGTTTTAGATTTTAGTTTTGAGACCAGGTTTTATATAGTTCAGGGTTAGTCTCAAACTCTAGCTGAGGATGTCCCTGACCTGACCCTCCTGCTCCTGATTCGAGAGTTCCCTATGCTGGTGGCCTGTGCTTGGGTCTAGCAGTTCCTCCTCATTCAACTTCTGGAGTTCTGCTTTTACAGATACCATGCTGGCTAGGCGGGCGGAGCCCGGTTTGCAAAGTGAGTTCCAGGACAGCCAGGACTACACAGAGAAAGCCTGTCTCTGGGTGGGATGGTGGGGTGGGGAAAGAGACCAGCCCTGGTGAGGTGAGCCCTGAGAAGTGTTTCCTCACCGTCAGTGCACAGTTGCTTAGGTTGCCTCATGCTCACAGCCAAAGTTGGCAGTCTTAAGAGTCACCCAGGGAGAACTGGAGTGCAGCTGAGGCTTGGCGCTGTGTGGTGGCTTGGAGTTCCTGCAACGAGCCCAGGGGAGGCTGCTGGTGAAAGTGCAGCCCCGTTGCATAGGAAGACACCAGCCGGTACCTTGGGGCAGCTGCCAAGGGCAGCAGCGAGGAGTGGAGCTGGCCCGCTCTTAGGAGACAGCTGTGTGCTGCGGAGGGTGGAGCTGGAGAAGTGGCCCGGGTCCTATGGAGGAGCCCAGACATTGGACACTGAGTTATCTCCACAGAGTTTATGTTTGCTTTGTTAGAATTGTGGCTGTGCCCTGGTTCTTCCCTCTTGAAGTATTTAATTTTGGTTTTACAGGAGCCCACAGTTGAGACTTTAAACTTAAAGAGATTTTTTGTAATTTTACAAAGATTTTGGATTTTAAAGGAGACTTGTTGGCGCACTTTTTAAAACCTAATTTAGGTTTCTTACTTCTCTTTCTCCTTCTCCACCCCAGCCCCCTCCAGCACCCCAACACCAGATAGGAGAGGAAAAAGGTTAGTGGGGAGAAGGGGCGTAGTTTTCCTGTTGGTCAGGGTCATCAGGTTCCTTGTGGAAAGTCCAACCTTCATTTCAGGATATCTTCAGCTTCTCATCAAACTGCATCAACAGCAAGCAGGAGCAGCTGGGGGAGGGGGAGCGCCAGCTGCATTCTTCTTTCTTGTAAGCCCCAAACAAGTCTCTGGGCTCTGGAGTCCTCAGAATTAAACTATCTTCAGCTGGGAGAGAGCCCCTCTCAGAGCCCTCACGAGGCGAGTAGTTTGCTGCTGTGGACCATCCAGATGTGGTCACCAGGAAGTTTAGTGCTGGGCATGCAGGCAGGAGCCCAGTGCCTGGGGTGTTGGCCGCTAGCTTAGGCCTGCTTTGTGAGCTCTCTGCCAATGAGAGGACTTTCTGATTGATGTTCTTGAGGAGGACCTGGATTCAGTTCCCAGCACCTACGTGGTGGCGCACAACCATCTGTAACTCCAGTTCCAGGGATCAAATGCTCACTTCCGGTCTCTGTGGGCACAGGGAAGAAGGGGGCGGGGCTTAGCCCTTTCATTGACGGTAGAGGCTGAGTAAGGGTGGAAGCAAGCCTGGGCGTGAAAAGTGATGAGTCCTGAGGAAAAGGGACATTACACTCCAAAGTGCAGTTGTGGGCCTATCAAGACTGAGCTGCCTGTTTGGGATGACAAGGCTGCGGCTCCACAGAATGTTGTCTGGGTCCTGCCGCTCAAACCCGCTTCAGGGAGGGCGACGGACCCAGCACTTCTGTCCTCTTACCGCAATCCGAACACTCTCCCTATGGGTCACCCAAGGTTTTGTTGATGTAAGGTAACTAAATCTTGCAAGCCCCCTGCCCCCTTTGCTTTGCGTGTGTGCACATGTGTGCGCCTGGGCTGGGAATGGACTCAGAACTTGTGCCTGCAGGAGATGCTCTCCTGCACAGCCCCACCCAGAGTGTGTTAGGCTCCTCCTCATGGGTCACATGGTGTTGTCTGAAGGGCCTGGGCACAGATGGAGGGGCAATGGCAGGGAGGGAGGGGCGCCCCTGACCCCTGACAGGACTACAGGGCACGTGCCCGTCGGAGGCTCCTGCAGGTTTTATAGGTGAAGGCGTAGCGGCCGCCCCAGAGAACACTCACTGAGGAATCTGAGGGTGCAGGGTTGGTGGACATCTCCCCAGATGTTTGCACTCGCTATTACAGTCAGTTCGCTAGCTTTTATATGAGTTAGCTGGAAATTTATTGTGCTCTCAACTCAGTTCGAGGTGCTCTGGGTGATGGTCTGTGGGTGAGCAGCGTCAGTATCAGCAAGCTTGTCAGCCAGGTGCCACTCTAGGCTTATCATACACTGAAGCAGGATACACATTTTCGGTCTGATTTCAAGGTGGCTGTGGAACTTGTTTGCATATTCAAGGGAGTCGGTTTCTGTACGTTAGCGTTCTTGGCCACCTGGCTATTCGATAACTACTTGCTGTGAGAATATTTGAAGTCTCTATGCTCCGATTTCTACGTATACCTTCATATCCCACATCTGAAGATCCTGCACATCAAGTTTTAGAGTGCCTGTTGCCGTCTTAGTTAGAATAGAGTCAGAGCGCCCTCTGGTGGACAGCAAGGCGAACTGCACACAAACACTCTCCAGAAAAGCCGTTTGAGTTTTCAGCTATGAAAACCTATTAACCAAGCCTGGCATGTGTGGCTCACACGTGTATTCCCAGAACTTGGACTGTTGAGGCAGAAAGACTATTGCAAGTATGTGGTCAGCCCCCCACGACCCCCCCCAAAGGAAAACAACAGCTGCTCTCCCAACTTATTAACTAGGTCTAACTCTGGTAGGTTGGTTAGCAAACAGGATTCCTGGATTCAATCCCCAGTATCGTACAGACACAAAATACATTCCTTAATTTAAAACAACAACAACAACAAACTCCCCAAAACAAAAACAGTGGCCGTATGTTCAGAATTAAAGTCACAGCAAATGGTTGATAGTCATGTTTGAACTTGGTTTGATCTGGGGAAGTAATTTTCTTATGCATTTTTTCTCTTTAAAGTGTGATTTATTGCTGTGAAAGGTTTTTTTCCCCTGTCCTTTCACCTTGAGTAGCCTTTCTTTTCTTATTGAGCCATCCTGCCATCCCCTGGCTTTGTTTTTTTTTTTTTGGTTTTGCTATGTAGGCATTTTATTTCTTTCATTGATTTACTTTTTTTTCTCTTTAACGTGTTTGTTAAATTACATTTATTTATCATTAATTTTATTGTGTGAATCAGTTTTCTCTTTCTGCGACGAAACACCGTGACCAAGGCAGCTTAGAAGAAAGGGTTCATTTGGGGCTTGCGGGTAGGAGTCCATCACCGTCGTGACAGGGAGTATGGCAGTACGCAAAGTGGCGTGGCGCTGGGGGAGCGGTCAAGAGCTCCCACCCAGGTGCACAGACAGAGCGCGCACACTGAACACGACCCTCAAAGCTCACCCCAAGGGACACACATCTTCCATTAGGGCTACACTTCTTAATCCTTCCCGAACAGTCCCATCAACTGGGGGCCAAACACTCAAACATAGGAGCCCACGGGAGGGTTATCCTCATTCAAGCTGTCTCACTGGCTGTGTGCCACAGCACTTGTGGAGGTCAAAGACGACTGGCAGAATTCGCTTCTATACCTCGGGAGCTCAGGCTTGATGGCTGGATCACGTGGCCATCTTGCAGGCCTACTTTAGTTTCTCTAAACAGAGTCTTTCAGTCCATTCTGGCCCCAGCTGGCTCGGTAGAGGAGGATGACCCCCTGATCCTCCTGCCTCCACCTCCCGAGTGCCGGGAATGCAGACCTGCAGCACTCACGTGGCTTTCATAAAGATCGAGCGTGACGTGCACAGAATGGCAGCACGTTAGTGCTGGTTTGTGTGAGTGAAGGTGTGTAAGGACTGGAGATGAGTCCTTCAAAGTTGTCTCCTACTCGGTTGAAGTGCAGGAGGCGGGGCTGAGCGGGGCGGGGCTGGGGGCGGGGCGGGGCTAGGGAGAGGCAAACAGCTGGAGAATCCGTCCAGCCTGTGTCTGGATTAGATGGTGCAGAAGACACAAGGTGTAGGTGTGTGGATGTGTGGGCGAGATCCCCAGGTAATATGGGCAGCAGTCCTGCCAAGGACCACACCCATGGAGGCCGGGAGGCGGCGAAGCCTTTGCAAAAGCTCATAGTCCCCTCCCTCTTTTTTTTTTTTTATTTTACTTTGCCTAATTTTTACTGTAGATAAATCTGGTAAGTGATTTAATCTGAATCTCCATTTAACCTTTTCGTTTGAAATGAGGAAGTAAGGATATTTGAGATGGAAGGGTTCATGGTTTCTGAAACTTAAAAAAAAAAAACAAACTTTTCAGCCCCCCTTCCCCAGTAAAGAGGATTAAGCCCATGGCAGGAATGTGCCCCACTAACTGAGCTATGTCCCAGTTCTGCGGTCTACGGTTCTTTAGACCGTGTTTGCTGCCACTGTGGTTGCCTTGTTCCCTCTGGAAACAAGACGGCGCTGTTTAGGCATATTTCAGATTTTCTACCCTCCACTCAAAGTGACACAAAGAAACATAAGTTTTATCATTTTACCCATTTAAAATTCTGAATTAGAAATTTAAAGAATTAACTTAATTTTATGTGCGTGAGTGTTTTGCCTGCATGTATGTCTGTGCATCACCCTGGTGCCGGGGAAGGTCAGAAGAGGGGTCAGAGCTCCTGGAAATTGAGTTACAGATGTTTGTGGGTCCCCCTGGGTGCTGGGAGTTAAACTTCAGTCCTTTGCAAGAGCAACAAGGTCTCTTTACCACTGAGCCCTCTTTCCAGCCCACTGTTTTACCTCTGGTTAAGGCTACAGTTCCGTGTTGTTAAACTGTTTCACAGCCTGCCTGCAGATTAGTCTCTTTGCTAAGTGCTTTCCCAGCTCACTCACAGCCTGCCTGCAGATTAGTCTCTTTGCTAAGTGCTTTCCCAGCTCACTCGGATCCCTGGGGTCAGTCCTCAGCACTGCAGCTAACTGCTCTTGGAGGCGCACACCTGTAATTCCAGCACCCAGTGGGTGGAGGCAGGAGGATCAGCAGTTCAAGTCACCCTCCATTACACAGTGAGGTTCGCCTTGGACACGTGAGACACTGTCTTAAAACGTTAGGCGGCCACCACTGTTATCAACTAGAAAATTCTCATCACCTTCCAGAGTCATGCATGTTCAGATGTTCTTCTAAGCCCATTTGAGAAAAGGTTAGGATGGAACCCTTGATCTTAGACTCTTCGACACCTGCATGATTTATCCGCCTTGTGATTTCACAGAGCCACCTGGACATCACTTCCTGCTCAAAGGAATACCTTACAGGTGGCAAAGTAGAAACAGCAGGCAGGAAACACTGAGGGATCCCTCTCCAGAAGCAGGCCTCGCAGCTGCCCCTCTGGACAGTCTTGTTGTTCTTTCATCCTCTGGGGACCGTAGACCGCAAGCCTCCTTCATGGGGGTTTGCTAATGCAGAACAGCCTTCACCACTTGCTTGTGTTTCCCGCTTCCATAAACCAGTTGGAAATCCCTGCGTGTGTCAGGTGTGTGCGCATCTGTAATGCCAGCATTTTGGAGGCAGCTGCAGGAGGATTACCAGTTCTAGGCCAGCTAAGGGTGCATAGAAAGATAAGACCATGCCTCAAAAGAGTTCTGGTTCCTGTCACTCGTTAAATATAGTATGTGGGTGTGCATGTGCGTGCAGGTGCTCTCAAAGGGCAGAGGAGGGCACTGGATACCCTGGCACTGGAGTCACAGGTGGTTGTGAGCCTCCTCACAGGGGCGTGGGGAACTGAACTCAGTCTTCTTCAAGCTCAGCAGGCTCGTCAGTGCTGAGCCATCTGTGGCCCCCTTTCGTCCCTTTTGTAACTGTGGATGTGTCTGGGAATCACTCCATTTGAACTCGCCCTCCACCGTGTTTTTCCCTTTCTGCCCTGATAATTCTGCCCCCTCACTGCCCCTTCCGTGTCCCCCCAGGCTTCAGCCACAGGCACTGGAAGGCGGGGATCCTCAGTGCTTGCTATGGGCTGGAATCGCTCGGGAAATTCTTAGGCATCATAATCCTTGGGCTAAGGTGGGATCCAGACATTGTAATTTTCATTTTGCTAATGGATTACTAAACATTTTCCTCTTTGTTCAGTCTGTAGATGGAAGAGTGACTTTAACTAGACATATTCTAATTTCATAGCATTTCACTTGGGTGATGTGCACACACCCAAATGGTGTGAGTCCCCCCTCTCTGTCTCTCTGTCTTTCTGTCTCTCTGTCTCTCTGTCTCTGTCTCATATGAGTTCCCCCTCTCTCTGTCTCTCTCTTCCTTCCCTCCACTACTACCTCCTCTGGGCATACCTGTGACACAGTACACATGTAGAGGTCATGACAACTTTTGGGAGTCTCTTTCCACGAATCTGGAGCTTGAACCAAGGATGTCAGGGTTATGGCACAAGCTCTTTTACCTGCTAAGCCTCCTCACTGCCCATCTCCACCTTATTTTATTTACTTATTTTGGAAATTGTTTTACTCACTTTTATTTGTTTATTCATTTATATGTATGTGTGCAAACAACAACACGCATGTGAAGGTCTGAGGAAAGTTTGTAGGAGTTGGTTCTCTCCTTAAACCATGCGGGTTCTGGGGATCAAACTCAGGTCACCAGGCTTGCTTGAAAGTGCCTTTGCCTGCTGAGCCATCTGGGTAGCTCCCTCTCACTCTGCAGCCGCCCTGGGATCCTTCTGTTTCCTCGTACCCACTGCTGTGATTACAGGTGTGTGCTGCTCCTGTTGGCTTTCCCGTGGACCTGGAGATTGGATGTTCTCAGGTTTGCCCAGCAGACATTTTACAAACCATCCCCATTTCCCTCTTCCTTTTCTTAAGTTGCCTATTACCCATTCTTTCCATTCTGATTGGGAATGTCATGCACATTCATTCCATCCCTTCGTTTTCATTGCCACTGTCCCAAAAGGAACTCCCATCCTGGCCAGTGTCCTCCATCCAGACCACACAGGAGCACACTGTATTACAGGAGAGAACCCACATTTCATGGGGAGACTGTGAGATGTCTCACGAGATGTCAGAGGGATTTATTGTGGGAGATGCCTTGTGTTAGGTGTTTTTGAGGGTTAGGGGAAAAAAGAAAGAAAGAAAAAAGCCTGGGCATGGTAGTGCATTTCTTCAGTCTCAGCACTTGAGAGGCAGACACAGCCAGATCTAGTCCGGTCTACAGAATGAGTTCCAGGACAGCCAGGGCTACACAGAGAAACCCTGTCTCAAAACAAACGAACAAACAAATGACAGGGATTCCATGACTTGGTATCTTGGTACAATGAGGCTAATACTCTGTTTGGTAAAGGAACAGCAGTCACAAGCCAGTTCTGAGGGGGCTTGTTGGCTTGTTTCTGTGTTTTGGACAGTGCTCACATTTTGTCTATGTGCAGACATGATTACAGTGTGGCCTTGAGGGAGCTGTTAATTGTTTTTGTTCAACAAGGACACCTCCATCTAAGGGCCTGAGCAGCTTGAAGGCACCCTTGATACTTGGTGCCGTCAGCCCTGTTTCTGTCATGTGTCTATTACATGTCAGCAAGAGCCCTTTCTAGAGCTGTTTCTCAGTTGATTGTCTACCTGCAGGGCCATTTTATGACACTCTGTTCTGCCAAGTACATCCCTGTCCTTAAATATCCCTTTCGTCATTGATTCTCAGCTCACGAAGCACAGACTGTGGTCCTGGGCTCAGCTGCAATTCTCGCACTTGCTTTGCTTTTGTCATTTTGGTCAGGGGCTTTGGACCAGTCCATCCTCTTTTCGCTTGGGCTCCGCTTGTGTTACATTCTCAACTATGTCTTAGGCTGAGCTACCTGCCCATGTTGACCTTTGTTGCCTGGCCCTTATGGTTATTCTGAGAATTATAAATAGGGAACACTCGGGGTGTTTGGTATAACTTCTCAGTTTATTGCTGGGGGCTGATGGGATGGCTGAGTGGATGAAGGAGCTTGCTGCCAAGACTTTTGACCTGAGTTCAGTCTCAGGACCCACAGGAGGAAGTAGAGAACAGACTCTCGCAAGTTGTCCTCTGACCTCCACGTAAATACTGAAAATAACAGCAGCAGCCTGCCTAACGTCTCTGCTGTTTCTCCTAAGCTGACCTCAGAGCACCTCAGCAAGTGCCATCTCTCCTGTCCCAGCTCTGCTTTTCAGCGGACGTTCTTGAACTTGACCTGTATCACACTGGTTGATGGTAAAGTCTCTCTCCTGTTTCAGCCGAGGTATTCAGGTCATGCCAACATAAACTTTTATAAGCCTGTTTTAAAACTCCCAGGCTTAGTTTGAATTACACTATCCGGGTAATAACTACCTTCAGTGATTAATTTTACAGTCACAGATCAAATAGGTGGATTTGATTGTAATTTGTAACTCAGCTTTTAATGCGTAGACTTTCATGAGCAAGGCACTTGAGGGAGATAGATTTACTGAGGTCAGTGAATCCTGTGGCTGCTGTGTCCAGGGGATGTTAAGTGGTAGGTGAGTGGAGACAGCACTGTTTTTATGTCCTGGTGGATCATTCCTCCCAGAAGTATTTCTTGGGGGCAGGGCATTTCCTGTTCTTTTTCTAAGCAACTTTCTCTTCTAGTGCATATAAATCCTTTTTTTTTTTTTTGGTACATACTTTTTTTTTTGTTGTTGTTGTTGTTTGAGACAAAGTCTCTCTATGTAATTCTGGCTGTCCTGAACTCTCTATATAGACCAGACTAGCCTTGAACTCATAAAGAGCCACCTGCCTCTCTGCCTCGGCCTCTTAAGTACTGGGATTAAAGGCAGGTGCCACCACCACTGGCTTTGGGGTATACTTTTGTTTATCAGCATCTTAGAGAGTCTCTGCCTTCCTTTTAGGTCTAGGTGCTAGTTCTGTATTTCATTACATTCATTCTTCCCTCTCACCTTTTGTCTGTCTGTCTGTCTGATTGTTTATTTGGTGCTGATGAAACCCAGGCGTTTGTACATGCTAGCTAAGTACTCCATCTGTCAAATGGTTCCCCTCCTAACCTCATTCTTCAACGGTTGTAATTCAGAGATCTGCTTGGATTGCTGACGAAATGAGTGTGCTGTGAGGTTACTATTTTGTTTGTTTGACAGGCTCTTGCTGTGTAGATAGAACAGTGGTTCCCAGTGTATGGGTTGCGACCCCTGGGGAGATGAATGACCCTTTCACAGGGGTCAACTAAGATCATCGGAGAACACAGATACTTGTTTACAATTCATAGCAGCAAATTTGCAGCCATGAAATAGCAACGAAAATAATTTCATCTTGGGGTCACCACAGCATGAGGAGCTGTGTGGAAGGGTTGCAGCACTGGGAAGCTGAGAACTGCCGAGGCAGGAAACTCGGCTGGCCCAGAGCCGTATAGATTCGGCCAGCCATGGTGTGCAGTCCCCTGACCTGTGAGCTCTGGGATTACGGGTGCGAGGTCTCCTCGAGCTGAGGTGACGTCTTTGGGTGGTGGTGCCGAGCGAGGATGGAGTGCAGGACAACGGCCGTGCGTCCTGAGCATGTGCTCGGCCATCGAGCTACGCCCCAGCCTACAGGCCGCTTCCCGGTCAGCGTTTGGTCCTCTGTGTGTCTACAAGGCAACGAGAACACTGTGTTTGGAATAAGGCGTCTTACGTTTGAGTAGCTCTGCTTGCCAGATGTGTGACTTGGGCAGGTCAGTGTTCACCTTCATCTACGAAATGGCATGGTTTCCGCCCATGCAACGGAACCGTAGTGAGGGTCAAACTGTATGCTGTGCAGTTACACACACGTGGCATGCTCAGCCCAGACTGTTGAGAGACGAAAGACCAGTTAATTGAAAAACAAGAATTACATGCTTTGGTTCCTCTCGGATTGAAAAATTCTGAAGTTACCATAGTTACCCACAGCATCACTCACAATGTCTGTTGGGCTATGGATCTGATATTACCCATTGTTTTTTGTTTTGAGACAGTTTTTCTCAGTAGGCCAGGTTGACCTGACGTTATGCTCCTTCCGCCTGAGCACTCTACCGTCACATTCCGTTTAACAGCTATTAGTTGTGGAAGAAAAATATTTTTTAAAAGAGAGGGTCTCACTGTGTAGCCCTGGTTGGCCTGAAACTCTCTATGTAGGCCAGACTGATCTTGAACTGACAAAGGTCCACCCGTGTGCCACAATGTCTGACTCTTTACATCTTTTTAAAAATTAAATTTAAAAAGTTACATTCACTTACTTATTGTGTGCGTATGACCATGCTGGCCTTGAACTCACAGAGATCAAGGCCACTGCCTCTGTCTCACTGAGTGCTCGGAGTGGCTCTCCTTCTTTCTTCGGCTTCCTGTACCTATCTGTCTCTCTCCTACCTGTGATCCTTCTCTCCTCAAAGCCTGACGATTTGGCCACACCCACCTCATGTCTGCCCTTCCAAGGTGTGTAGGCATTTATTCAGCCAATTAGGGATAATTTGGGAACAAGGATTACAAATGTCATTTTGGGGTACGTGAGTGTCTGCTCGTAAAAAACAGCAAACAGACGACAGGGGGCAAAACAATTAACAATCAAGTACAAAGCAGCAGACCGGGGCATTACAGGTGGTTCTTAAAGTCCTGTATGTTGAGGTGCACGATGGTTAGATTCTGGTTAATGCTTTGGTTATACCGTCTATTATATGAACCAGATGAATTACTGAACTCTTTTTTTTTTTTTTTCACAATGGTAAGATGGGGTTGACAGTAATGGAAAGTGCTGTGTTGTAGGATCACATCTAGCACTGAGCACAAAGCCTGAGATGCCGTGTGTAATGATAAGCAAGAGTGACAACCACGCGGGTATGAGGTGAGCGGAATATTTGCTGAGTCTGACTCGATGCCACGGGCCTTCACGTGTGTTATCTTATTTAACCGTCCAGAATTTTCTGATATTTTTTTTCAGTGTAAATAACATTTTATAGATTAGGAGACTGAAGACTGGAGGGGTTTTAATTTCCCAAATTAGAAAGCAAATTGTGCCTGACTTCAGAGGCCACAACCTTTCTGTCTCTGTGGAAACCTGTCATATGTGAACAGCAATTATGCCGTTGGTGGCAGTACAACATTAATATTAAAACAGTAACTGTTGCAGGTATTGGGGAAAATGGACAGACAAGATTTAATTTATAAATCCCCCCCAGATAAGGTGTGTCTGCTCATATTCAGGTTGAAATTGTGTGTTCTCTGCAATATCGTAACACATTTCTTCTGCCTGACATCTGTTAAAATTATGAATAAATAATGGTGCATTAAAAAACGTGCATCGTTATCCAAAACTAAGGAAATTACTTGGGTTGTGTTGAGGTTATTTTCGTTCCATTAAAACGGCTTCAAACAATGAAGGGACCAGGCCGGAGCAAAAGAGAAAAAAGAGAGAGATACCAATTACCATGTTTATCAGGAATTGTTATTTCAGCTGTTTGTTTTGTTTTTTTTTTCTATGCTGTGTCGTGTTAATCACACCATGGTCTGTATTTAGCTTTGAGAGAAGTTGTATCAGAGAACAGAATCATACCACCACACGTCTCCCGGCCCTCTTAAAAAGTGCACACCTTTAACCCCAGCGCTGGGGAGGCAGAGGCAGGCAGACCTCTGAGTTCGAGGCCAGCCTGGTCTCCAAAGTGAGTCCAGGGCAGCCAGGGCTACACAGAGAAACCCCGTCTCGAAAAACCAAAAAAGAAACGAAGAAAATAAGACCTTAAGCTGTTAGAGAGCAGCAGGGGAGCTTGTGAGTGTGCACATGTGTGTGTGTGTGCATGTGTGTTTGTGTGTGTCTGGGCTCTTTGTGTGGGTGCTGGGACTCTAAGCTTAGGCTGCAGGTGTGTCCAGCAAGCACTCTGCCCCCACACACCTCCCCCAGACCCCTCAGTGACTCTCTTTACTCGCCAACTCATTTCATCTCTTTGTTTACTTAGACAAGACCTCATGTAGCTCAGGCTGGCCTTGGTTTTCACGCAGCCAAGGCTTGCTCTAAACTCCTGATGCCTTGCCTCTCCCTGGGAGAACTGGGATTATAGGCAGGAGCCACCTACCTGGCTTCTTTGCCGTTTCAGTGATGACTCATCGTTCTTTAGTGCTTTGCTTGAATTAACGTGAATGTGTCATGAACAAACCAGATTCTGAGCACTCAGCAACAGTTCAGCCTGTTCCTTAAGGTTCACGTACATCACCGAGATGTACTTGTTACCAGAGGAAAGGCCTCCTTGGCTCTCATTAACCTTGGTAGCTTTTAACACTTTTGAAAACAGACTTAGCTGGGTACAGTGGAAAATTAGTTCAGTCATTGTGAAGAGTGAGCTCCATCTAAATCTGCAGGACCCTGGTCTGGGCAGGGACAGTGTAGGTCAGAAGAAAGCTCAAGTGTGGCTTGCCTGGCTTTATTAGCACCTGAGAAACTGCTCGGGGCTGGAAAGCCCCTGGGGTCTGGACACTTCCTTGGTCTGTCTGTCCCTGGAGTTCAATCTTTTTCTCTCTGTCCCTGACTGGTGACTCCCGAGATCTTATGTGACAGTGCTCTTCTGAGACGTATGTGGCTTTCATTCTTGGGACTAATTCCTGTTTCCCGCTGTAGCTTGGGTTATTGCTCTCATAAAGCCCTGGAACAAGTTGGTTTAGTTTGTGATGTGTGCGTGTGTGTGTGTGTGTGTGTGTGTGTGTGTGTGTTGTGTGTCTGTGTGAATATATGGTGTGTATGTATGTGTCTGTGTGAGTGTGTGGTCTGTGTATATGTCTGTGAGTGTGTGTGGTGTATGCATGTATGTGTGTGTGTGCTGTGTATGTGGGGGGTATATGTATGTATGTGTGGTATGTATATAGGTGTCTGTGTGGTGTATGTATGTATGTATGTGTATGTGATATGTGTATATGTGTATGTGTCTGTGAGTGTGTGGTGTGGATCCATGTGTGTAGTGTGTATGTATGTGTCTGTGAGTGTGTAGTGTGTGTGTGTAGTATATGTATGTGTGTGTGTGGTGTGTGTGTGGGGTGTATATGTATGTATGTGTGTGTTGTGTGTCTGAGTATAGGCTGGCTGTCCTCAAGTGCCATTCTCCTTGTGATCTTTTTTTGGGGGTCGTGGTGTATGTGTGTGTATGGCAGGCTTGGCTGGTTTGGCACTCACTATGTAGACCAGACTGGCCTTGAACTCACAGAGATCCATCTGTCTTCCCGAGTGCTGGGGCTAAAGGCGTGAGCCACTGCACCCAGCTCCCAGGCCCCTTGCTTTGTGAGATCAGGTCTCCTACTGAGCCCAGTGTTGGAGTCACAAGCCACCACAGAACACCTTTTTATTCGGGTGATGACTGAATTCGGTCCTCACGGTCACAAGGCAGGCGCTTTCCCTGTTCTACTGTCTCTGCAGCCCTTGTTGCCTTAGTTTCACTGGCCAAAACTGTGTAGCTATTAGTTCATGGCTGGGTACTTTGTAGTAAGGTTGTAGCTGTTTGTGTCAGACTGTTTTCTGTTGCTGTAGTGAAAACATGAGTTTGGGTGGTTGTGCCTGCTGGTGTTTCTGTCAACTTCACACAGGCTAGGGTCATTGAGGGGAAGGAACCCCATTTGAGAAAATGCCTCCATAAGCTATGGCTACAGGCTATTGAAGTTGAAGTTCCAAGGATGGCCTACCTCATTGATTTGTTCTTCATGAGGCCTTTGAGAGGGGAGGGGAGCTCACCTGATGGAGAAGGCTTTGTGGTGTGAATGGAAGAGTCGGTCATCACATGGTTACACAGAAAAGTGAGAGCCCATATTCTTTTTAGAGTATGTAGATGTTTATAGTCTTACCATGCCAAGGCTTTTGAGTGAATGAGTGCATGCATCTGTGTGTGTGTTGTGTTGTGCGTATGTGTGTGTGTGTGTGTGTGTGTGTGTTGAGTGTGTGTACATGCTTGTAGAGGCTAGAGGTCAACCTTGAGTATCATTTTTCAGGTGGAGTCCACCTTGATTTTTTTGATACAAAGTCTTTTACCCAACAGGAATTCACCCAGTCGGCTCTGCTGGCTGGCCAGTGAGTCCCAGGGATCTATGTGTCTCTACCTTTCAGCTTCTGGGATCATGAGAATGCATCACTTTGCCAAGTTTCTTTCATGTGGGCTCTTGGGCCTAAAGTCAGGTAATCAGAATTGTGCAGCAAGCACTTTGCTGTCTGAGTTCTTACCCCAGACCTGGCTTTTAAACATTTTATAAAGTTAAAAAAAATAGTTGTTGAAGCTGATTGATGACCCCATGAAGGAGCATGATACTTTGCTTATTTATGTTTTAATGTGTGTGTGTTTGTGTGTATGTATGGGGGGGGGTATTGCTGCATTTGAACCTAGGGATTGCGTGTCCTTGGCCAGCATTTTACCATTTACCCACCAGGTGTTTTAATTAAAAAAGTTTTATTTATGTCTGTTATATCTGCCTGTCTGAGTGTATGTTTTGTTTTTGTTTTTTTGAGACAGGGTTTCTCTGTGTAGCCTTGTCTGTCCTGGAACTCATTTTATAGATCAGGCTGACCTTGAACTTAGAGGTCTGCCTGCCTTTGCCTCATTGAAGGCATGCACCATCACATCAGGCTTGAGATAAGATATTTTTGAAAGACCCATCTGCCCTTCCTTCCTGCTGTCACTGGAATCATAGGCAAGTATCATGGTACTCAGCTACTAGTTCTGTAGTATCAGTAAATGTCCATTCAGTACTTAGATTTCTTCAACCGTCCTATTTGTTTGTTCACATCTGGTGGTTCCAACTAGGGGTTGATGCAATACAGTCGATTGCTTTATTTAAAACTTTTTTATTAAAGAGAAATTTATATAATGAAATTAATCACGTGGAAGCGAACAGTCTGGTGGTGTGTGAATACAGTTACAGGGAAGCGTGTACCCTGCTTGCTGCTGCTTTTCTGCTCTGTGTGTATCCTCTGTGTCTTCTGTTACTGACAAAATTTCCCCTTTCTCCCTTGGCTTTCCCCAGATCTGTATGTCTCAGATTGCATCTCCACAACATCATTCAATATCCCTTTCCCCTGAACATTTTCAATCATTGGGGAGATCTAGGCACCATCAGTTTGGGGCTCAGTCTTGTCTGAGACCCTTTCTTTGGATGGTTTATGTCATGTTAGGTGGCAAATACTGCTTCCTTGTGGGTTAGGAAAATTCCATGGGTGGACAGTCCTCTATGGTTGTTTCAGGGCTGGCTTTGTCTGCTGTCTTCGTTATAGTCCAAACATGTGGTTGTCTTGATATTATCCGGCTGGGAAGCCATCGTTTTTGGGAGGAATGCACCACTGTCTTGCATTTCTGCAAGCTAAACCCACTGGTACCTAGGAGAGCTTTGGGACTAGGCCCTGTGAGTCCCTGACACACTCAGTCCATCTTTCTCCCAATCCTCTGCGCTCAAATGTCAGTGTGATCTCTTGGATCTCCTTCTCAAACTTACCGAATCAAAACCCTTCTTTCCACCTTTACTGCTCATCCTACTCCGAATCACAGTAGCTGTTACCATGGTAACTGCAAATAACTTTATACTCTTGATATATATTCTCCATTTTCTTAGGTTCCTTCATATTAGCTTATTGCTCTTTAAATGTTCTTTTTGTATTGAAATAGCATAAAGTTTGTCATTCTACTCATTTTAAGAATGCAATTTAGTGACATTAATTGCATTCAGTGTTATGAAGCCACCTTCATTCTGTTTTCAAAACTTTCATCACCTTGAATGGAAGAATCTTCTTTTTTTTCAATACAAAAAAAATTTTTTTGTTTGAAAGCTCCCAGCCCTTGGTAGCTTCTAGTCTGCTTTTTGTCTCTGAATTTGTCTTTTTCAGCTCTTTTACGCATGTGGAATTTGTTCTTCTGTCTGGCTCATTTTATATATCATGATATATGGCTTTGGTGAATATTACTGTTCTGAACGTTTGCGTTTGGCATTGTTGTGGATATTGCTCTGATCTTTCCTGGGTGTGTACACAGCACTGGGATGTCAGGGGTCGTATAGACATTTCTTGTTCAGTCCCTTGGGGTAGTGTGCATGTTTGCTTTTGTGTATCTTTTGGTTGTGATACCAGCTACGATACTGTGATAGCCTGTCTCCTGTGACCTTGGGCTCCATGTCCCTCCCTCTTCTTGAACTGCCTGGTTCTCCTGTGCTGTGGTACACTCCCCTAATGTCACCGTCTGCCTCTCTCCCTGGCTGTGCCTCCTCTGCCTGCAGCTCTGAGGACAACCTTGGGATTTGTTGTTTTACCGAGCTCTTGGGATGTCTCATCTAGTGTCTTGCACTTCGGTAACTTTGTGGCATAGGGAGTCATGCTGGAACCTCTGTTTCCCTTGCTTTTTCAGCGTTACATAATGAGATTCCCCCAAGAGGATCCGGAGATACTGCCCATTTTATAATCTGTGGTTCTCAAATTGAGCAATTTGTTTATACTGTTCTGTGCATTGGTTTGAGTTAGGGATAAGACTGTACGCGGCAGAGGCTGAGTGGAGGTGGATGTTTTTGTTCGGAAATTTGGAACGTATAATTTTTTTTTTAACCTGTAAGGTTCTTGCATACAGCAAGATCTCTTCTGACAAAAGGAGAGTTAATAGTTTAGATCTTACATATCCCAGGGACCGTGCGTTAGAGACCTGGTTGCCAGAATGATGCTCTTGGGAAATGGTGGAATCTGTAGACGTCTTCAGGTCACTGAAGATGAGCCCCCAAAAGGACTGTGGGGCCCTTCTTTTGCTTCCTGGCTCACGAGGTAAGTGGTTTGTTGTGCCATCTGTTGCCGCCACAATACACTGGCACGGTAGGCTGATAGGAATGGGAGTGCTTGATCTAGGACTGGAACCTTCACAACTGTGAGCCAAAATAACCCTTTTTTCTCTTTGTGTAGTAACTTGGGGAAGTGTTTTGTTATAGTTACATGAAACCAACTAAAACAGAGAAGAACTGATAGCTTATAAGCTGCCTTCCTCCCCTTCTATGTGTAAAGGCTGAAGAACATGCTGTATGTTTATTTGTGACTTCTTTTTTATAAACTCAAGAGCCCCTGATTATTGTGGCTACAAATGGCACTTTCTGCACAGGTGCTGGGGGAGTGGGTTCCTATAAAGTAGTGTGTGAGTGTGTGTGTGCTTGTGTACTGAATATTTTTATGTTAACTTGACGCAGGCTAGAGAACTGAGAGGAAGGAACTCCATAAGATCTGTCTCATCCCCACTCTTCCTGTGGGCATTTTTTTTTTTTAATTAGTGATTTTGGGGAAAGGCCCAACCCATTGTGGGTCGTGGTATTCCTGGGCCAGTGGTCCTGGTTTCTGTAAGAAAGCAGGCTGAGCAAGCAAGCCATGAGGAGCAAGCCAGTAAGCAGCACCTCTCCACGGCCTCTGCATCAGCTCCTGCCTCCAGGTTCCTGCCCTGTGTGAGTTCCTGTCCTGACTTCCTTTGATGATGAACTGTTAAATGGAACCGTGAGTGAAATGAACCCTTTCATCCCCAGCTTGCTCTTGGTCACGGTGTTTCATCACTGCAATAGCAATGGTAACTATGACAATGAGCGAGTGTTCTGAGAATGTTAGTGACTTGTGGTGTAGTCATAGGCAGTTGACCTTTGGTTTGTATTTGTCCTCCCCCCCCCCAAAAAAAAAAAAAACAACAAACAAGTTAGCTGCAACGGGGTGGTGCACATTTTTAATCCAGGCAGTGGCAGGTGGATCTCTCTGAGTTCCAGGCCAGCCTGGTCTACAGATCCAGTTCAGGACAGCCAGGGCTACACAGAGAAACCCTGTCTTGAAGCTTCCCACTCCCCAACACCCCAACACCCACCCCCAACTCAAAGATCATGGGAATCACTGGTAAACTACAGTCAGGTGTTTTGGCTGAGTACTTGTCTGCCTGAGAGAATCATCAAAGCTTGATGACATCACATGTCTTCAGGTTTTGTGTCTCAAGATTGGGTCAGATGTCCACTTCTTTCTATAGCTGATGTGCTTCAGTAATGAGCTTTTGTGGTCTACAAGCCAAATTTGATACCTCGGCAAGTTCTTAATCTAGTTGACTTGAGGAACAAGCTTCCTGTACTTTTATAGAACTTCTTCCAGTTTGGATCTAACAGTCTATTTATAGATAAGAGATGGAGTGTGTTAATCTTACTCAGGGGAGCCCTGATGAGCCAGGATGGAATCCACGCAGAACAATAAACAGCACCAGTGTATAATTGCTGTGCTGGAGTAAGCTTTAATTCACTCATAAAATATTTATCTGTGCTTCATATCATGTTAATTTTTAGATATTTTCATTGGAAAGTATTTTGTTAGTTTGCTAATTATAGTTGAAATTGTAAATTTCACTGTAAATGCATTCTTTTTTTAAGTATACTTTATAATTGGTTAAATCCTTTTTTAAAGAAGCTTTATTTTGGCATAATCTCAAAACCATTGCAAAGTTGAAAGTACAGAGAAGTTTCCTATGCCCTTTATCCAAATTTAGCAAAAGTTTAATGTTTTTCATGTGAGCTTGGTCATGTTTACTTTTTCTGTCTTCATGCCTGCACACACACTTATACACACACTTATTTTTTTGAACCGTGCTAAAGCTAGGCTGCGTATGTAATATCCTTTACTTAATACTCCAGTGTATGTTTTTCTTCCTTCTTGCCATCCCTTCTGTTTTCCTATCCCTTCTGTTTTTCTGAATCAAGATCTTACATTGCCCAGGCTGGACTTGAGCTTGCTATGTAGGTGAGTCTGGCCTTGAACTCCTGTTCCTGCTTCCACCTTCTAAGTACTGGAATTACAGGGCTGAGCAAGAATGTGCTGCTCTGTCTTTCTGTCTCATCCCCACTCTTCCTTTCCTTGTGGATATCCTGTAGTGTATGTTCCTGTGTGTGTGTGTGTGCATATGTCTACACACATATGCAATGCAGAGGCTTTGCATCCCCTCTGGGCTAGAACCACCATTGTGGGCTTTGGGACTCAAACTCAGGTTCTCAGCTAGAATGGTGAGTGTTTGTGACAAACATTGGGCTAGCTTTCTTATGACTTTCCTGTTTTTTGTTTTTTTTTTTTTTTTGAGGGAGAGGCAGGCATATCTTTGTGAGTTCGAGGCCAGCATGGTATACAGAGTGAGTTCCAGGACAGCCAAGGCTACACAGAGAAACCTTGTCTCAAAAAACAAAAAAACAAAAAAACAAAAAAATAAAAACAAAAAAAGAAAGATAAAGAATAACCTTTATCCCCAGAGTAGTTGAGTAATGTTTTTGCTGTGTGCGAGTGTGTGCGAGTGCGCACGCGCGCGCACATGCGCACATGTCATAATGCATGCATGTGGAGACCACAAGGCAGTTTCCCTGAGTTCTCTCCTCCTACTGGGAGGGTTCCTGGGATTGAACTGTGGGTGTGACTCCGCTAGGGTTTCCGTGGTTATGATGAAACACTATGACGGAAAGCATTTTGGGGAGGAAAGGTTTATCTCAGTTCCATGCCCCATCACAGCCCATAACGAAGGGCAGTCAGGGCAGGGGCTCAGCGGATCGCTGCTGTGGCTTCTTTATGGTCTGCTCAGCTTTCTTCCTTATGCCATGCAGGACCACCCACTCAGGGGTGACAATGTGGGGTGGGCCCTCCCACATCAATCAACAAAATGCACCAAAGGTTTACCCACAGGCCAGTCTTGCAGGGCATTTTCTCATTTGGGGTTCCCTTTTCCAAAATGACTCTAGCTTCTGTCAAACTCACAGAGAAACTAGCCACCACCGGTTAGCAAGGGCTTGTTAAGCCATCTCCCTGGCCTGGGGATAATTGTTTCTCTCATTGTTTCATTTTGTCAGGTATCTTCTGAGCTTTCTTTGTCCAACCCAGAAAGATGAGTACTAGAGCAGAAAATACAGTTCCCATCTTTGGGAAATAGATTGATAGAGTGATAAAATCGCACGTTTTTAACTGTCATAATTCAAGCTTAGACAAAGCGCTGTAGGGGTGTTTATGCCGGTGTCTGTCATATAGTAGGAGAGCCTGCAAGACAATTTTTGGGAACAGCCAGCTAGTATCTGATAGAGTGAGGCAGGGTCTTACTGAAGAGGTGACATTGGGTGCTTCTACAGGCTTTGCCATGACTGCACAGTGCAGAGCAATGGGTTGGACATTCATGTTGTTAAAACAGCCTGCATACAAGAAAGACGCTATGAAAGTAAGATGAGCACTTGATTGACAATGTGCTCCTAATTACAGGAGGTAGAGCCAGGCTGGGAAAGGCCATACAAGCCATGCAGGGAATTCAGGCTCAATAAGTAAGGGGGGGACTGACCTTCCTTCCTTCCTTCCTTCCTTCCTTCCTTCCTTCCTTCTTTTCTTCCTTTCTTCAACAGTGGCCATGGTAGTCTGAGATGGCAAGAGGTGGGCAGTATGGGTGTCAATTCTGTTGTTTAAAGTGTTCATGCAATAGGCTGAAGAAGTAGCTTAGTTGGTAGAGTGTTATGTAGCATGCGTGATTCTCTGGGTTTGATCCCCAGCATTGCACAACACTAGGCCTATGGGACACACTGATAGTCGTAGCTCTTGGGAGGTGAAGGTAACCCTAGACTCCTACATAGTCAGTTCAAAGCCAGCCTGGGTTCCCTGATGCTTTGCCTCAAAAACAAAGAAACAGTGAACCATTTTGTGAGAAAGGAGATAAAACTGTTGCAGTGAGAGAGCAAGAATTTAAATCTGACCCCCTTAGGGAGGTCGTTGTTGAGGGCTCTTTGATCCAATACAGGGCTTACAGCAGCATGGTGCATTCTGAGCCTCATGATGGACAAGGTCAATGCTAAGTACCTCTTCCCCATCTGTGTGCGGGCCTTCATGAGGGCTTCATGAGGCTGCCTGGTTAATCTTAGAGCCTGCCTCCCAGTTTCTAATCTTGTAACTGTTCCTAAGATCCTACTACAAATATCTCCCTCCTTCCCTTCCTCCCTCCCTCTCTCTGCTGACACACAACCTCTAGTGTCACCCAGTTATGGGGACTTGGGAAACAAAGCAAACAAAAATAACAACAACAGAAAGTCTTATGGGGGGGTCATTATTTATAGCAAATGGTGACAGATGTTTTAATGGGAGCATTTAATTGCTCAGCTTTTATGGAAGCTGTGAAGGATTGCTTCCAGCTGTTGTGGTCAGGTAGAGCAGGGGAGAAAATGCCTTGCCTTCCTGTGGGATGAGCCTGAGGGACACTCAGCTAGGCTTCCTGGGAGATGGCTAGATTGATCTAAAGAGCATTGGTACTTAAAGAAACTAATCAAAAAGGTCTCTGGCTAAGATGTTCAAAGAGAACAGGCCAGTAGCCTACCACAGAGGGCCTTTGAAAGGCTCTACTCTGCAGGGTATCAAAGCAGATGCTGAGATTTATAGCCAAACTTTGGGCAGAGTGCAGGGAATCTTAGGAAAGAAGGGGGAGATAGTGAGACCAGGAGAGGATAGGAGCTCTACAAGGAGAGCAACAGAACCAAAAAAATCTGGGCACAGGGGTCTTTTCTGAGACTGATACTCCAACCAAGGACCATTCATAGAGATAACCTAGAACCCCTGCACAGATGTAGCCCATGGCAGTTCAGTGTCCAAGTGAGTTCCATAGTAATGGGAACAGGGTCAGCCTCTGACATGAACTGATTGGCCTGCTCTCTGATCACCTCCCCATGAGGGGGGAGCAGCCTTACCAGGCCACAGAGGAAGAAAATGCAGCCACTCTTGATGAGACCTGATAGGCTAGGATCAGAAGGAAGGAGAGGAAGGCCTCCTGTTTCAGTGGACTTGGGGAGGGCAGGTGGGATTGGGAAGGGAAGAGGGAGGGAGCTACAGGGGGGGATACAAAGTGAATAAACTGTAAATAATAATAATAATAATAATAATAAAAAGAGCACTGGTGCTCAGCCTTGGCTGCCCCTTCCAGAAGCTGAACAACTGGCTAGGCCCTGACACAGAGTCTTATTTATCTGAATTAGGGAGCCAGTTTGTAAGTTTTAAAAGCAATGGAGGTGACACTAAAACAGCCAGGCTGGCAAAGTAACTGGGACCCAGGAGAGGCATTTTTCTTGAGGAGACGGACTCGAAAGAGCAGGTGATGATGGAGGCCACAGATGCAGATCGGTCTGGGAACAGGCAGAAGACGATGGAAGCAGAAAACCTCAGGGCAAACGAGCCCTGTGGCAGAGAGCCTGAAGGAGACAGCAGAGGGAGACCTGTATTAATTGAGCCCCGTGGTAGTTCAGGTCATTGGTGTAGACACTGTACCTCAGTTGTCTATATGATCTAGATCATATGGGCTGTAGATCAGGATGTATCTTAATGATGGTCCATATGTGTGTGTGTGTGTACATATGTATGAATATTTATTTATTTGATTGACAGATTGATGGTGCTTATGTTAATCCTTCTAGCTCTGATGTAGAAGAGCATGATCTTTAAATTTTACCACCATCAAATACCCATATCTACTTCCAAGTTTACTAAAAGACAAGTGCATGGAAGTAACATTTTTCAAGAACCTATTTTATTTTCTGAATTCAAAGTCACCTGTCACTTTTGCCATAAATTCTTTGAGGCATGAAATAGCCTGCCAGTTGTCTATTGCTCTCAAAGTTAATGAATGGTTATCAATTTATCATGGGTAATAACCGAACTGCAGATTGTAAAGAGGGCATTCTGTCACTTCCCAGCACAGTTGCCTCAAGGCAGTATCTGCCTTTCTATACTGTCTGCCTTTCAGTAGCACAGTTCAGAGGCTCAGTGTCGGAAAGCCTTGAGAGAGAGCTTAGGTATTGAACCCTTAACATAGTGCAGTGAAATAGTAGCTAGTTCTAGCTGGCTCTGTGGAACAGATTATGTGTAGTAGATTATTGAGGTAAGATTGTAAATGAAATTTCTTGATGAACACTAGCACTGCAGCGTTTTTGGTTTTTTGAGACAAGGTTTCAATGTGTAACAGTGCTGACTGTCCTGGACTTGCTTTGTAGACCAGGCTGGCCTTGAACTCACGAGTGCCTATGTCTCCCAAGTGCTGGGATTAAAGGTGTGTACCACCATTGCCCGGCACACTGCAGCATTTTTCATCTTGTTAATGTTACCTTAAACATTTTAGATATACTTTCACACTGTCCAAGTGTGACTGGTTTCTGGCTCTCTAGCCTCTCGTTAGGCAGCTCATGAGCATAAACACAGGACTGTTTCAGGGAACCCTAGTTTTCAAGGCATATTTTTCTACCCTAGACAGTGAATGTGATATTATTATTCGAGTTTTCAGATCAGGGACTTGGACTTGACTCTATCTTTGTAGCTTCATAACAAACGAACCAGCCCGGGTCTCTCTCAGTCTTACAGCTCAGGCACTGAGGACAGGAGAATGACTCGGTATTTGTTAGATTAATGTGAGCCATCATCCCACTTTTTCAGTTGTAAGTTGTAGATTGGTTTATGCTAGGTATAGGAGGACTTAACCTCTTAAAGTTTTTTTTTTCTTCTTCTTCTTTCTCCCTAATCATAGCAGTAAAGAAGTAATGGCTGCGCAGTTAAGTGCCGCTGTCTCATACAAACAGAATTCAGGTTTCCCTAGTTGGCTTCACAGTTATGCCTGTGTGCAGCGTGCCCAGCTTGCTGTTTGGTCCAGGACCCATGGAATGCAGCACACGTAGCTAGGGTGGGTTAGCCTAATCTGGATAACGCCTGGAGGACACGCCCAGGGCCAATCTAACAACTTCTAACAGGTGTGCGGGAGGAGCGGCTCCCAGGTGATTGTATTGGATTTATTCATTTTACTTCTTGTGTGTTCTGCCTGCATGTTTGTGTGTCCAGCATGTTCATGCTTAGTGCTCACAGGGGTCAGAAGAGGGAATCGGATGTCCTGGAACTGGAGTTGTGGTCGGTTGTGAACCAGTACATAGGTGCTGGGAATTGAACTCAGGTCCTCTGTAAAAGTAACAAGTACTCTTCATCTCTAAGCCATCTCTCCAACCCTTTCTAGGTAATTAAACTATGACATTAACTGTCATACGGACTAAACCAGGACAGTTGTACATCTCCATTCAAATAGAAACTACAGATTAAAAAAAGTTATTTTAATTTTAGTTTTAGTAATTAGTGTAACTAGTATTTTATAATATTCTATTTTTTAATTATTTGGACATAGGAATAGTACTGATTTATTTTTATACATGAGTTTTGTTTTCTTTCTCCCTTCCTCCCTCTCTCCCTTCCTCTCTCTCTCCCTCCGTCCCTCCCTCCCTCCCTCCCTCCCTCCCTCCCTCCCTCCCTCCTTCCTTCCTTCTTTCTTTCTTTTCTTTTTTTTTTTTTTTCAAGACAGGGTTTTCTGTGTAGCCCTGGCTGTTCTGGACTCACTTTGTAGACCAAGCTGGCTTTGAACTCACAGAGATCCACCTGCCTCTGCCTCCTGAGTGATGGGACTAAAGGCATATGTCACCATGCCTGGCCTTTTGTACACAAGTTTTTAATCTAATAGTATTTAAGTTTTTTTTCCTTCTGAGTTTATAGACACTGGTGTGCACACTTTGTTATTTTTTTGCTTCGTTTCCGACAGTTTCATGTGGACGGTGCTGACAGACATGAACAGCACTGCTGTTACTGGAAGCTCAACAGCTGGCCAGCGGTGACTCTGTGCAGGTCCTTTACGGTCTCCGTGTCTGAATGTCTACTAAACGGGGCAGAAATACAGTTCTCACAGGACCGTGATGACTGTTGTGTTAGGATTCTCTAGTGAAACAGCTCACAGAGTGACTTCATCTGTAGGAGGGGATTTATTAGAATGAGTTCCAGGCTGCAGTCCAGGTAACCCATCAGTGGCTGGCTGCGAACAGGAAGTCTAGGAGTAGTCCGTCCATGAGGCTGGCTGTCTCAGCTGGGCTTCAGTCAACAAATCCTGAAGAATTAGGCTCTACAGCCAGTGAAGGCTTGGGCTGGCTAGTGGGGGGAGACAAGCAGGCATAGAACAAGGGCTTTCTTCTATGTCCTTAAATGGGCTCCAGCAGACGGCGAGGCCCAGATTAAAGGTGTGTCTTCCTTTGTCAAGATCAGCATAAAAGCTGTGTGTCTCCCACTTCAAAGGCCCCCGAGTAGAAGTGGCTCCACCCATTTCAAGCCGAGCAAAAAAATATCTCGCAGGTGTGCTGTTCATTTCTGGATTGTAGTTAATTTCAGATGTAGTCAGCTTTGACCACCAGGGGTAGCAAGCACAGATGTTATATAAGTTAAATGAGCCGGTGTTTGTGAAATGGATAAGACAGTGTTTGATATCCAGTAAGCACCATTGGAATGTGTGATAAACAGGAAATACATCTTTCCACAGGCTGTCTTAAACTCTTTTCTTAGATTGGTAAGTTCTGGGCTTTCAAGCATATGCCACCACATCTAGCTAACATAATTCTGATCTACTGATTTTTTATTTTATTTTTTAAATATTTACTTATTTATTTTTATGTGTGAGTGACCTGTTTTCACACACCTAGAAGGAGGATCAGATCCCATTTACAGATGGTTGGGAGCCACCATGTGGTTGCTGGGAATTGAACTCAGGACCCCTGGAAGAGAAGCCATTGCTCTTAACCACTGAGCCATCTCTCCCGCCCCCCTGATCTACTGATTAAATGCAAAGTTTGCATCGGGGATTCTTAAGTCAGAACGAAACATTGTGTTTTGGACTAGTTTTGGGTGTAGAAGCACAGAGTTATGGTATGTACCGAACACACAGCTGCCTTCACTGTCTCTATGCTACACCTAAGTACAATTGTTACAGCTTGTGAACTCACTTCAATGCATATTTGAACATCTGAAATTTGTATTAAGATTCACTCATGTTGCATATTCTCTGGGTTTTGACAAGTGGATAGTGACAGGTGTCCAGTTCTGTTCATCCTCTCCCCTCTAAACCCTGCCCACCACTGCTCCTTTTCCTGCTTCCATGGTTTTGCCTTTTCCCAGATCGGGCATGTATTTGTCACATGTATGAAACCCTTTCCAATCCACCTCTTTCACTTTGTAACATGCATTGAAAGTTGATTCTTGCTTTTGTGGCTTAATAGCTCATTTCCTTTTAGTACTGAATGATCCATTGTCTGAATAAAATTCTATTGCCTTTGAATAACTAAATGTCTTCCCTGAGTCTTGTCAGTGAGCTAATAAATACTTCTTGAAAGCCAACAAAGTCCTTTGCCAACCTCCTTGGCTCTAGGCACACAGAAACGATCAAGACAGAAAGGAATGTTCCCTTGTGGATTCTCCTGTATGTTTGTGGTTTAATTATGTTTGCTTTCTGGCCCATCAGCCCATTTGGAGACTCTTCTTTTTGGGACTTTTCAAGTGTGGTAATAGCCAGGCATATCCACTAGATGGCAGTAGGGTCACATAGAATGAACAGTTTGCAAGGCATTTAAGCCACTAGTTTGTTTATTAACATAGTTCTTTTTATAATAAGTTAAATTTAAATGCTTGTAATAATTCTCCAGATATAATCACTAATTAAAATGACACTTTAAACTTATTTTTTTTAGAGTTAGCATATGATATAATAGATTTCATTTTGACATTTTTATTATGTTGTGATTTCTTCTGCTTCCCTGTGTAGCCCTGGCTATCCTGGAACTCACTGACTCAAACTCAAGAGACCTACCTGTCTCTGCTTCTCAAAGACTGGGATTAAAGGCGTGAGCTACCACACCTGGCATAATGAGAATTTTACAGAATGCTTTTCGGAATAAATCCCAATACATACAATTTCTTAAACCCTTTACTTTTTAAAAATGTATTTGTTTTCTGTGTAGGAGCGTTTTTGCCTGCATGCATGGCTGTGCACTCTTTAGGTGTTCTGTTCCTGTGGGTGCCAGAAGAGGGTGTCAGATCCCCTGCGACTGTAGTAACAGATGGTTGTGAGCGCATGTGGGTGTTGGAAACTGAGCTCTGGCCTCTGGAAGAGCAACCAGTGCTCTTGACTACTGAGCCGACTCTCCAGCCTCAGTTCCTCAAGCTCTTGAGTTTGCCTTCCTTCAGTGACCGAGGCGTTTACCGTGGTCCTCATTCAGAGGCACTGACCTCGTGTGGAGTATTTGCTCTTTTCTGTCCTTGAGACATGGAGATTTGACAGCGGAGACCGCTGCATTCAGAGATGATTTACAGTGAGTGCATGTCCCAAGTCTCCCGTTAGGTGACTTTGGCAGATGTGCACCTGTGTAACCCCAATTCCCTTTAAATTATAAATGATGAGTGCCCTGGGGTGGTCACCTGGGTGATCAGAAGGACAGAGGTGAAGATGGCCGTGCACCATCTCTGAGAGAGTTAGAAAAGACATGCGTTAACTTTCAAAGATGAACACTTTGGCCTTACATTTTTGGTGACACAAAAGAACAAAGTGAAAAGATTCCTCAACCCAGTAGCAACAGGCTGCTGATTCACAGGATTAAACGGTCCGGTGAAAGCTCTAGGCTTCCCTGTGCACTGTCTGTTCCAGGTGCTGAGCCTGGGCGTTGATCACCTGTTGGGGACCCCTAAGCTGTTGTCTGGTTGAGAACGGCAGCGAGGAAATCGATGTGCAGAAGATTATAAAGCTCCTGTAACCCTCACACAGAGAGGAGTCAGGTCTTGACACCCAGCCCCTCGGACTCCACAGCAGATTTTCCACCCTGCCTCCAGAAGAAGGAATTTGAAGTTACTGTGAAAAAAAAATCACAAAGATAAAATGGAGATTTTCTGACTTTTTTTTTTTTATACTAGTTTGGGGAAAAAATGAAGACCACATGAGCGACAACAGCAAGGGATTGCTTGCTCAGAGCCTGCTGTGTGTGGCAAGGTGGTCATTTGACAGTTGGGAATTCTGGAGTGGAGACAAGGGAAGCCTTCAGTGTGCCCCAGCTGGAGCCTGCTTGTGTGGAAGAGGTGTGGGTGAGCCAGGAAGAGCGTGGTATCTCAGCACCTAGACTCTTGGGCTCTAGAACTGCAAGCCTCTGGCCGATCAAGATTGTACAGCAAGACCCAGCACTAAACCAAACCGGGTCCAAACCAAACAACTGAACCAATTTAACCAGACAGACAGACAGACAGATAGACAAAACCCTACAGCATCCTCAGGTTGGATGGAAGCAGGAGGAAGCCGGAGGGTCCGGTGGCTGGTGCTGACTATTTTGGGCTGATGGTGGTCTGACTCCCTGGCTCAGTTGCTGGAGAAAGCGTCTGACCTGTCCTCCTGGCCGGTTACTGTGGGCAGGTAGCTGGCTGCCTCGGCTCGCTTCAGCTGTGGCTCAGAGTTAGTTTGTATGTGGTTTGTTTGTTGCTCATTCAGTCCCATAATAGTAAATTGGGAGTGGGTATGCCTTGCTGAAGGGTCTACTGTATCAGTGTGTTATTTCACAGGGCGACACTTGGATGTTTAGAAAGGGAAGAGTGGAGGATGAGGTGGACACTCCTAGAACATCTCTTTTCATCACTGAGCACTGGCTCTCGAGTGTGGTCTTGGCACCAGCGGCTTTGTCCCAAACTTGTTAGCAATTTACAGTGTCCTGCCTCACCTCAGACCCACTGAACCAGAAGCTGGACAAGTGGCCCACTGTTTGATGTTCTCTGGTGCCTGCAGTGATTCACTTGCTGCATAGTAAGGACTCCTAGTAGCAGCAACTCAGGTTAGACCATCTCCCCATTTTATAGTTAGGAATACTGAGGCTCAGACTGGCAGCTAGCCTTGGGACTGCAGGGGCCATAGACATGGGATTAGATTCCAGTCCGACCTAAAGGCCATGAGTTTTAAGCTCCTGGCACATCCTGATGTTCCTTGCTTTGCAGCTGCACACTCCAGTTTCAGACTGTCACGTGACTCGCTTCCTGTGTCCCTTTCCACATAAGGACACATTAGTGCATATAGAGCTTACCCTAAGCCAGTGTGACCTCATCTTAAGCCAGTGTGACCTCATCTTGGACTCACCCTAAGCCAGTGTGACCTCATCTTAAGCCAATATGACATCATCTGGAGCTCACCCTATGAAAATATGACCTTATCTTAGAGCTCACCCTACACAAGTATGACCTCATCTTAGAGTGTATCTACAGAGACACTGTTTACAAAGAAGTTTTGGGGTGTGTCCTGTCACACTTTGTAGAAAGTCAGCTGACTATATCTAAGTGTGTGATTGGACAGCCTATTCTGTTCTTCTGGCGTCTAGACTATCACTAGGCTCACATCACACATGATTATGTTTGCTGTAGCTTTCTAAAAGAATCCTGGCATCAGATAGTGTAAGTCCTCTAACTTTGTTCATCATGAAGATTGTTTAATTTTCTGAATAAATTTTAGAACTGTGTTAATTTCTGTAGAAAATCCCTGAGGTTTTGATTGGGATTGATTTCTTCGTAGTATGGAGTCTTCCATCCTCTGGTCAGGTTTGCCTTTCACTGGTGTCCAGTAGTGCTGTGAAGTGACATGGGGCTGTCTATTGCCATGTTGTTGGCATCTTCCCATGGCCCGAGAGAGCAGGGGCTCTGCTGGTCACCAGTGTGTCCTCACGTCGTCTGGCACAGGACAGTGCTCAGCTTTGGTGCATCCAGTCAAGTGAATGAGCCGATGAGGGAAGATTGTTTCCTGGTAGAGAACGGTGTCTGAGAGAGGAGATGATTTGAATCACGCTGCTGAGACCCCAGCATCTCACACCTTTCATCACAGCACTTGGGAGGCAGAGGCAGGCGGGTCTCCGAACTTAAGTCGAGCCTGGTCTATGTAGCAATTTCTAAGCCAGCTAGGTATATAGAAAGAGTCCATGCCAAAAACAAACAAACAAACAAACAAACAAACAAACAAAACCACGAATACAGGAAATCCAAGTTATAAAATAGCAGCTATCAGAGACTATCGCTTGTCAAACTGTGGAAGGCTGAATATCAAGAAAACTTTTAATTGATTAAACTTTAAACAATAACAACAGTTTCTTCTTTTTCCCCCTCCTCCTTCTCTTCGTCCTCCTCTTCTCCCTCCTCATCTCCTCTTCATCTTCCTCCTCCTTTTCATCTTCCTCCTCCTTTGCTGCCGAACCCAGGGCTTTGAGCATGCTAAGCAAGTGCTCTAGCCACTGAGTACGTCCCTAATGAGGAAGCATGTTGAATAGGTAAAAAATCCTTTAGTTCCCAGTGGGATTTAAAAAGGTTAGTAGAGTGGGGAAGAAAGAGAATTTTTCCCCTCTAGTGCTGGGTCTGTGGATGCTGAAGAAACGGTCTACCGCCAGACCACATCCCTAGTCGGAAACAGAGCAGAGTGGAGCTGCAGACAGCCGGCTGTGTTCTAATCTGTGTCCAGTGGGGGATTCAGGCAAGGTCCATGGCCTGTTGTAGATACTGGGGTGAAGGATTTTCAGAGGGCAGAGCCTGTACACAGTGTCACAGGTTCAGGGAAGATTTTACCTTTGCAATGGGGATCTGATGGCTTCTCCGTATAGGGGGTCCTGACTTTGTTTTCCTGTTACGATGCCCTGTGAAATACCTAGCAATCGCGAAGGGTCTCCTAAAAAATGTTTAACTTGGACCGAATCAAATCGCTACCGAACTTCAAGAAAGTTCAGGGAAGCAAATGGCTGCACCATGAAAACAACCCCATGAATTCAAAACACAAGACCTAAGAAGACTAATTCTGAAACTTTAGATAAAAGTCATTGATTGAGAACATGTGGGTAGATGCGTGTGTCTTCTCTAGACGACGGGAACCTAAAGAAGCAATCCCTTGTGATATGTGAACTTAGATTAGATCCAGGCCGAAACCAGGAAACTCAGACAGTCCATATTGTTTATCCAGTTGGATGAATTTGCGTAGACTGCACACTTGATAATATTATACACTGTGATCACATAAGAGATCATGCTTTTCCTTAGAATAACACGTTGAAGTTTTAGGGATGGGTAAGATTTCTTCAGCTCTCAGTTGGACAAACAGAAGAACACACGTGAGTTATGTGTGAGAGATGGAACCCATGTGGCAAATTGCTAACACATGTTTAAGCCGGGGGTGCGTGTTAGTGGTTATTATCCCCTCCACAACTTTTCTCCTTGATAAAGTGGGAGGCAAACAATCCTTTTCGACAGCTGGGGTGAGACAGTAGGGTTCAGTAATCCGAGTGATGATTGCATGGCAATTAATCCCCCCGAGTATATGAGGCTGCCCTGGGCTTGGAGAGGTGTTGAGTGAAGAATTGACTAAGCATGGAGAGGACCTGTCCCTCGTGATTTATGATGTATTTGTGCTGTGCTAGCTCCCCTCTCTGCGTACTCCTCTAGACTTTAAAGTTGAGAGAGAACTATTGGAAAGATAATCATCCCCTGCATTGAGATAATCAATCTTACAGGACAGGTGAGAGCGTCGGAATGTGGCCTGTGAGCCGCTCTGGCTCTCCGCCTCTGCCTGTCTCTTTGTTTCTCTGTCTCTCTTCTTGTCCTCTGCCTCGCCTCTTCTGTCTGTCCGCTTGTACTTGTGAGGGAAACTTCTAGAAGTTGTATTTCTCCAGCTATCAAGCGTTTCTTAGTGTTTTCATCTTGTTAGAAGCTTGAAAGTTATCTGTTTTTTGCCCTTAAGAAACCAACTATATGTATTAAAGGTATTGATTTTATGAGCACATTTTCCTCATGTTGCATCTTTTCCCTCAATATTAAGAAACTTAAAAAAAGCTTAATGGGCTCAACATACCCTAACTGATGTATTTAATAATCTGCCCAGTTTCTCCAAGATGGGTACGGGCTGGCCGAGGTGCTGACTAGTTTTATGTCAGCTTCACACCAGCTGGAGTCATTTTGGAAGCGGGAATTTCAGCTGAAAGTATGTACACACCAGGTTGGATTAGGGCAACCCAGTGGATGACTGTTGGGGGAAGGCCCAGCTCACTGGAGGTGGTGCCATTCGTGGCCTGGGACTCCTGGGTCTGTAGGAAAGCAAGCTGAGCAAGCCCTGAGGTGAAAGTCAGGGAGCAGCGCCCCTCCAAGGCCTCTGCTCTTGTTGCTCCCTCCAGGTTCCTGCTCTGAGTTCCCGCCCTGTTCCTCCAAGGAAGGACCTAGAAGCTGTGAGCTGAAATGAACCCCCCTGTTGGTCTCTAGAAACACTCTTATTAGACACCTTACACATAAGCCTGGTTTCCATAGGAAAAAACACCACCACATTTAACATCTTAGTAAAAATCTCCATTTTGTTGCTGGCTTAAAATGCCAACAGCTCTCAGAATTGGTCTGCTGTGGCAGATGCCCTGGAAAGGAGTAAGGAGGTTACGACAGAGACTGGACCGTTCTCACAGTAAGCTTCCTGAAAGAGAGCAGGTCTGGCCCTTCCTCTTGCTGTGGCTTCCTTGCTTGCTCTGTGCCCTCTTGTTCTCACACAGGCTTCTGCCCAGGTGCCCTCAGCCTGCTGTTAGGCCCTCAGCACAGGCTAAACCATCAGGGCTGCCAGATCTTGGACTTGCAACTTCCCAACCTGAGCTGAACAAAACCTCCTTGCTTTGTAAATTTACTCTGCTGGGAGTTAAATGCCAAGCAGATATTTTGTTATAGCCATGAAAACCAGACCAGTTTGCGGAAGGTTTTACCACTCTGGGCTAAGGCTGCTGATCTGCCAATCATGTCCAATTTCACATGCTTTCCGTATTGGATTGTAAGAGATAAATTCCTGCTTGTGCCCACTGATGAAGTCTGTCAGAATTTAATTAGAAAACCCACACCGTGGTGAGTGTTGTCTTTTTATGTTCTGATATTATGGGACTTAGAATTTGTGATTTAGAATCTCTTCATTTTTGGCATTTGCTGGAGTATTCTTAGTAATGACAACTAGATTTTAGCAGTAACAGGGCAAACAGTGCTTTGTTGCCAAAATACTTTCAATTTGATCATTATTTTATGTGGATAAGCGGTTTGGCTACATGTATGTCTGTGCACCAGTGCCCACAAGAAGGAGGCAAGAAGAAGGACTTGGATAAGCTGGAACTAGAATTACAGATGGTTCTGAACTGCCGTGTGTGCTGGAAACTGAGCCCTGGTCCTCTGTATGAGCAGCAAGTGCTCCTGATCGCGAGCCATCTCTCCAGCCGCTGAAATAACTTCAAAAGGATTTGGAGACATTAAATTTAATGTATCGTTAATTTTTTTCTTACATAATATAATTCTATATCATTGTAGACTCCAACAATGGAATCATAAGAAATATACCAATTTAAGCTGCACACATTTTTTCCCCCTGTGTTGGTAAATTCTTTAAATACAGAGATGACTTGGGCATACTTATTTATTTGTTCTTTATAAATAAAGAAATTTATTCTTGGATTCTAATAAATTCAAAATTGGTAAAACCGAGGGAAACAAAATCTTCCCAGACCTGCTTGTCCTGCGACCCTGTGTGTTGCCCCTGTCTTGGCTGTCTTAGTGACAGGTGTGGCGGTAAGTGCCTGGCCGTTAGCAAGCCCCGGGCTGCCCCTCCATCACCACCCACAGCTGTGCGACCGAACAACTCATCATTTGTTTCTTTCATGTTTATTCATTTGAGATTTATTATTATTTTACAGGTCCATTTGTCTCCGCCTTGAATGTTGACCTCTCTCTGTTTTGTTTTTTTTTTTTTTTTGAGGCAGGCTTTTCCTGTGTGTGTCCTGGAGCTCACTCTGTAGACTATGCTGTCCTCAAACTCGGAGATCTGCCTGCCTCTGCCTCCCGAGTGTTGTGACTGAAGCCGTGGCTGCCACCGCCTCCTCCCCTTTGCCTCTTCCCTGCCTTTCTGTCTTCCCTGTACGTGTCTCTCTCCCATGTTTCATTGTTCTGTCGCCCACCAAGATTAGCTGGTGTCCCCTGTGTGACGTCGCTTTGGAGCTATCTGTTGGAGCCTGGTGGGAACAGCAGAGGCTCCAAGACACTGATCCCCTTCCGCCATGTATGGATTGGTAGTACTTGTTCAGAGGTGAAGGGTAGGGGCCGTGATTGTTGGCAGGGCTGGTCTTGCCTGGCCCCAGGGCAGGGAACTACAGCTGACTTGAGTTCATGATTATGGTAGCTGTGTGGGGCCTAGGGAATGATCAGCCCTTCATATAGTAGGCTAGGCCTACTATATATTTTCTGCATCTTAAGTAGCCAAGAGTCTTTTTTTTTTTTTTTTGAGACAGGTCTTACTGTGTAGCTCAGGCTGACCTGGAACTCATCATCTTCCTCTTTCTACTTTCCAAATGCTGGCATTAGAAGTGTATGCCACCATGTCTGGCAGCAGTCTTAATAATAATAATAAAAAAAATCATTTAAAATTTTATCTCCTGTTTAGTGTGTGGGTGCTTTAGTGACAGTTATGTCTGTGCGCTATGTGTGGGCTTGTGTGATGCCATGGTGCCAGCAGAGGCCAGAGGAGGGCACCGGATCCCCTGACACTGGAGTTACGGATGGTTGGGAATGGCCACGTGGGTGGTGGGAACTGAGCCGGGCTCCTCTTGAGGAGCAGCTACTGAACCACTGAGCCACCTCTCCAGCCCTGAGTGTTAACAATTCGAATTATCAGTAGCGTTAGCTACATTAACACTGTTGTGTAGCTGTCTCCAGAGTTCTTTCACCTCTCAAGTAGGAAACATTTTACCTATCAAACATTTACCCTATAATCTTTCTAAAATACAGTTTTATTATTTGGAGGTTTCATGCGTTTATGTAACGTTTATGTAACGAATGTCTGTACTTCTTGCCTTCATCTCCTTTCCTAACCCCCCACCCACCCCAAAACCCTGTTCCCAACAAGCCCTCATACTTTTGTGTTCTCCTTCTGTATGTGACCCACTGATTTAATTAGTTTCTGGACTAAGGGTAGGTGGGAGGCCAGGTCCTGGTGCAAAGACACCTTGTTGAGTGGCCACTGAAGAAAAGAACACTCATGCCCGGCGGGTATACCCGCCAGTGTTCCTTCCGGGAACCTCCCCGTCCTCCCTGTCCTTGTGAAATGTTTGTCAGGCCTAGTCACAGGCAGGTCTTGTGTGTGGAACCATGCACGCAGCGAGTCCCTGGGTGCAGGGGCTATGTCGTGTCCAGGAGACAACTTTTCGCTGTATATGGCACCATCCGCCGGTTCTTACACTCTTTTCTGCCTCCTCTTCTGAGGTGGTTCCCAGGCTAGCCGTTCCACCGACGGTCACCAGCTGCAATGCCAAGCTCTCTATTCACGCTGGCTGCAGTACTCACTCCGAATGGTGAGTGGGCGCTGGGACCCCACTCTTCTGTTCTTCCCCTGTCCATCAGTTTATCCATTCTCTGTATGTAAGATGAGTCACAGTCTCTGTGTCTAGTGACAGGCATGCTTCACTTAGTGTGTTTCCAGGTTCATCTGTGTGATGGCATGTTGAAGAAGAAATATTCTATGTTAATTAGTACAGTGAATTATTAAGGCAGTAGTTTTCTGTAACCAGCTAGTCCCCGAATGACTGACACAGAAAGACGGATTTGTTTTTAAGCAGTAAGCACTGTGCTGGACAGATTCTGAGCTACTCTAATCCTAGTACTTTTAAAACCCACATATAAGCCAATGATGTGCCGATCTGATGCCTCCTGAAGTGGCTTCTGCTCCATCAGTCAGTTTCTACAGCCACTTGCTCAGCCATCTTCCTGGTGTCTACCAACACACCTGTCTTCCTCCTTGTCTTCCGGCAAAAACACTTTACTGTCTCCCTACCAGGAAGTCCTGCCTTCCACTTTGTGTCTTGCCCAGCTGATTGGCCAATCAGTTCTTTATTGACAGCTGCTACATCCACACAAGACATTCCTCCACAATGGCCCCTCCCTCCCTCCCTCCCTCCCTCCCTCCCTCCCTCCCTCCCTCCCTCCCTCCCTCCCTCCCTCCCTCCCTCCCTCCCTCCCTCCCTCCCTCCCTCCCTCCGTCCTCCTTCCTTCCTCCGTCCTCCTTCCTTCCTCCCTCCTTCCCTTCTCTCTTCCTTTTGTTTGTTTGCTTTTCAGACAGGGTTTCTTACTGTAGCCCTGGCTGTCCTGGAAGTCACTCTGTAGACTACGCTGGTCTTGAATGCAGAGATTTGCTCGTTTCTGCTTCCTGAGTGCTGGGATTAAAGATATACACCACCACCACCCAGCAAATATATAATTTATTTTTGTTTCATGTTCATTGGTATTTTGCCTGCACGTATATCTGTGTGATGGTGTCAGTAGCCCTGGAACTGTAGTTACAAACAGGTGTAAGATACCGTGGGAGTCCTGGGAATTGAACCCAGGTCCTCTGAAAGAGCAGTCAGTGCTCTTAACTATTGAGCCATCTCCTCTGTCCCTCTTTCCTTTTTAAGACTGAGTAATAATTCAGTTTTATTTATACAAACACTATTTTGTTCATCCATTTGTCAGTTGACATTTGCATTACTTCTGTTCTTTGATTATTGTGAGAAAGGGAAAGAGGTTTTATCTAACTTCTAATATTATAAATTGTTTTTTTCTTTTAATTTCTGACTTAAGCAATTGTCTTGTAGCTCTCATCTTGTGGGAACGTTTTTTATAGCATTGAAAGGTCTTGCATGGTGATTTACAACCCTAGTCAACAAATTCGGATCTCAACTATCAATTAATTCTCTTTGAGAAAGGGACCTTTGGTTTTTCTCCCGCACAGCGCTTTGTCCATTTATAATTACCAAGAGCTGTTGGTTTTTCTGTGGTTTACATGTTTTTGTTTTTGTCATAAGGTTTAGACTTACTGTAGTTTTCTTATACTAAGGAAATAAAAAGACAGTTTTCAGGTATAAAATAATATCCGGGTAACGGTGAGTCAGTTTCAGTGTCTTCCATGACTGATGGTCGGGGGCTCAGGCTGCTGGCTGCAAGAGAAGATGGTGGATGCCTCAGGAGTTCCTTGGGGCACAGCAACCATCAGCTCCGAGTAGCCCTTGAAATCATAATTAATTTAAGTTAAACTTAAAATTAAGTACTTGAATCATACCACCTACGTTTCAAATCTACAGTCAAAACTCATGGCAGTGATTTGTATAGCAGGACAGTGCAGACTCAGGATGTTTGGCTTTTGTAGAAAGTTCCCTTGGATAGTGCCATTCTAGGGGGTCTAAGTATTACTGTGTTTTGTCATCAACCCACGTGGCATTTGCAGAAATGATTCAGTGGATAGAAACTTGAATCCATGTTTTTCTTTTTTTAAATATCTAAAGTTAAAAATTTAGAAATAGAAAATAAACCTGTTCGCATCACTTTTTGTACTGTTTTATTTTGGTTTCTTATGCCACTTGCTTCCTGCTCCACCCCAATCCCTCCCAGAACCCCAACACCAGATAGGAGAGAAGGAACATTAGTGGGAGAGGGATCACAGTTCTTCTAGCTGCTTCCTGCTGGTTAGGGTTGTTGGGGTCCTTGGGGAAAGTCCAGTCTTTGTTTCAGATCTCTGACTTCTCATCCAGCTGTATCCACAGCAGCCAGGAGCAGCAGGGGACAAGCACCTGCTTCTTTCCCAGAGCTCCTCAACACTTTCTGCACTCTGGCCTCGATTCCCTCTCAGAGCCCTCAGAATTGAACTCTCTTCAGCTTGGGAAGATCTCTCAGAGCCTGCATGAGGCAAAGTTTGCCGCTATGGACAATCTGAATCAGTCCCATATCCTACACCTGGGATCAAAACAAAACCATGTTTACCTCCACAACATAAACCCAACTCACAACTGAAACATCATGACTTCAGGGTAAAAAGCTCAAAAGCGAGAGAGATTTGTTGGTAAACCTCAAATAAAAAAAAAATTTGTTAGTTCAGTGAATGTGTGTGAGCAGAAAAGGGCCCATCTCAGACTTTCCAGGTGGATGGAGTCCCGAAGACTGCGCACTGAACATTCCTACAGGCTGCCTTCTGTATGTGTCCAAAGCCTTGTGGAACTTGCTTACTTACCTCTTTTGTTTTGTTTTGTTTTTTTTTGCTTATTTATCAGCGAGTGCCTTGCCACCTTTAAATATTAAATGCTCTGAGATACCATTTCCAAAAAAACATTCCTCTTCAGTTTCTGAAGTAAAAAATTATTTTTGCAGAGTACTTACCTGATAAGCATATCTTAAGTTTGTAAGGCGAAAAATAAAATGATATTTTAGGTTAAAGTAACCATCCTAGGGAAATCATGAAATACAGCCATTGATCTTTAAAAAATTTTCTATTATTAGACACAAATATTTAAGAATCAACTTTTACTTGGGAATCAAGTTCACACTTTGAAGCTGAGGCAGGAGGATTGTGAGTCTAAAACTAATGTGGGCTCTGTGCAAGACGTGATACAAAGAAGCAAGCAATGACAACAGCAAAGACACACACTGGAATACCTCAGAATGCTGTCCTCAAGGAGTAGGGGTTGTGCTGGAGATCAAATCTGGGACCCAGGGTGTATTAGACAGGTGTCCTGCCATGGAGCTACAGCCTCAACTAACAGACTTCAGGCTGTCTTATGCCTGTTGGCCTGTGGAAGAAGGCTTACCTTTCGGACATTGTGAAATTACTAATTTAATTTTGAGAATCCTTAAAATATCTATTTCATCTACACCAAATAGCCAAAAACATGGGAAGTTAGTGAGCTTTAGATTTACAGTTTTGTTAACAAGTAACCATAACCAGTTGGAGTGGTTGCATCTCCAGAACAGACACAATAAAAATACTGTTTAGTTTTTCTCTTTGGACTTGATCCTAGCAAAAGGGCTGAGAATTGACTGTTTCTTCTTATTATTTCTAAAGCAGTTTTGAGACTTGAGGTTGGAAACCAAAGCATAGAAATGGGTTGGTTTCTAGACATTTTTTTTCTTTTATGTGTGTATGTGTTGGTAGTGTGGTGTGTGCGTGTGTTGTATGTACGTGTGCACGTAGGGGACATCCAACTGTGCAGACGTCAGAAGGCGGCATGGGGCATCCTCGTTTCTTTCTCTCTGCCTTAGTCTTTTGAACCCGGTCTCTCCCTGAACCTGCAGGTTGTGTGGCTTTGTTTTGTTTTGTTTTGGCTAAGCTGGAAGTCAGCAAGCCTCAGCCATTTCTTGTCTCCATTCCTTCCAGTGCTGAGGTTACAGGCACAAACGAAACCTCATCTGGTTTGTCATGTGGGTGCTGGGACCCAACTCAGGTCCCCATGTTTGCACAGCAAATGCTATTAGCTACAGAGCCATTTCTATAGGTCTTAGACATTTGTTTGTTCGTTTTTTTTTTCTTAGAAAGTAAACTTCAACAAGAGAAATTAATATGAAACCAACAAGGAATGCATATTTTTGAGTGGTAGTTTCCAGGTATATTATGTGGTATCATGTAAATCTGGACTACAGATGGGCTTGTAAAATGCAAGTTTTCTTCTTTGTGCCTGTGTCTCTCTGTCTCTATCTGTGTATAGGTCAGAGGTTGACAGTCAAGTGTCTTTCTCTATCATTGTCCACCTTGTATTTTGAGATGGAGTCTCTCCCTGAGCATGGGCCTCTCCCCTGGAGCGAGACTGGCTGGCATATGCCTGCCTCTGTTTCTAGCGCTGGGGTTACAGGTGAATGCTGCCATGGCCAGCTTTTATGTGTGTTGGGGGAGGGGGCGCGAGGCATGGGGTAGAGATTCAGGCTCAGGTCCTCATGTTTACACAACAAGCATTTTACCCACGAAGCCACCCATCTTCCCAGTGCTTATCTATTTTTCTTTATTTAAGAACCTAATAGATTTATCCATACTTTTATAATATTGATTGTCTGTAATAGAGACTTTCACTATTGTCATGCTTTTTCTTTTTTTCTTAAATAAATTTGGCACTAGAATTCACAGTACACTCTCCATCTCTTCTCAATACAAACCGATAAACATTGGTAAATGAAACCAGTAAACAGAACCTTGTTACCTGCAACCCAGTGTACATTTTATCACATTCATCTTTATCCCCTTGTTCAGTTTACCTGATAAAAAAAAAGCCTGCTAATATCCTTTTAAATTGGTTTTACAACGCACTAATGGTTTGCGGCTGACTGTGTGGGTCTCCTGTAATCTCTCAGGCAGAGGTCGGTAGTCAGCGGTTGGTAACTGAGCGGCCCGCTTCTTCCGTCACTGTGGAGACTGACTCAGACGCTCTTCCCATAGCCACCTCGGGCATCTGGGTGCAGGCCGGCCTCTGTGATGAGCCCACAGGCCGCTTCCTACCCTTCTCTCTCTCTGTTGTCTCACATCCTCCATGTGTATTGTGATCCTGGCTACTCCTTCTAATTCCTTCATTTTTATTTTCCACAGTACCAAAAAAAAAAAAAAATATTTGTAATATGGACAGAAACAGCCCTAGTGGTATCTTTCCAGCATTTCTTAGAGCAGTGGTTCTCAACCTGTGGGTGGTGGCCGCTTTCAGAGGTGCCGCCTAAGACCATGGGAAAACACAGATAGTTACATTATGATTTAGGGCAATGAAAACTACAGTTGTGAAGGAGCAAAGGAAAGAATGTCATGGCTGGGGCCACCGCAAAATGAGGAACTTATGAAAGGGTCACAGCCTCAGAGAGGTTGAGAACCGCTGCTCTGGAGGAGCCCTGTGTCTCTCAAGCTTTCCTTGTCCTTTGAAAACAATGGTTTCCTATCTCCACTGATTGTTTCTCCCCTCCTTCCTTTCCTCCCCCTCCCCCATTCTTCCCAGAGTCTCCCCAGTACCACCCAGCTTGGTCTGGAACTTACCGTGTAGCCGGGGCCGGCCTTGAACTCAGGCTCTCCCCACCGCTGCCGCTCCCTGCAGGCGTGTGTCCCATGCCCATCCTGGCCTCTTGCACCTAGTATAATGATTTTGAGATTTGTTGCTGTTTGCACATACTTAATTCCTTTCTGTGTCTGAATGCTATGTCATTGCCTGGACACTATGTTTCGTTATGTTCGTCAGTTGATGGACATTTAATTAATCCCTCCTCTCTTGACTATGAATTATGCTTCGAGGAGATGAGGGGTTTTTGTTTTTTTGTTTTTTTTTTGTTTTTTTGTAGACATGGTTTCTTTTGATCTCTTAGTTATACAGCTGGGAGTGGAACTACAGTGTCTTTTTGAGCAAGTGCCCAACCGTCTCCTGCAGTAGCTACATCGTGTCACACTGTCAGTACACAAAGGTTCCAGTTTCTGCCTGTTCTTCCCAGTACTTAATTCCATGATGACTGTAGCTGTGCTGGCTAGGACTGGGGTGGCATCTCATTCTGATTTTGAGTTTTGTTTTCCTAGTGACAAATACTATCGAACATCTTTATGAAAGCTTTGTATTATTTAGAGTGTGTATGTGCGCGCACACACACATACACACACACACACACCTAAAGGTTCAAATGACACCTTGCAATAGTCAATTCTCTTCTTCCACCGTGTGGGGTCCAGGACTTGAACTCAGGTCCTCAGCTTCTGAGGCAAGCACCTTTACCTGCTGAGCCATCTTGTCGGCCCTGAACATCTTTTCCTCTTGTAAGTTAGCGTACAAACTAATGGGTTTCAGTGTAGCCTGTATACACATACATCATATTTCATTGAGCATCCGTTTGTATGGAAAAGTTAAAATTCCTGGTTATTTCTTATTGAAATGTCTCTCCGTTGTTGAGTTAGATAATTATTTTTATGATTTAGAGATAAAATGCTTATCATGTGATTATTATTATTATTTTTAACTTTGCTTCAGTTTTGGGGGTGCTAAGGATTAAAGCCATAGCCTTGCTAGGCCTTGCAGTGCCACCGCTGGATTTGCCTGGGCTGGTTTCAGGCTCTTGGGTTGATTTTTTCTGCCTTACTCTCCAAGGAGCTGGACACTGGGAGCACACCCCCATGCCTGGCTTGCTCTCCTACCTCATTACTAGTGGTCCTTTATTCAGAAATATGTGCATTTTGTGAAATCTGTTGTGTCTCTAAAAACAGGTATTATCAGTACTTGTGTTGAAGCGAAATATTTTGATTAGTGGTGGCACTTGCCTATAATCTAAGTACCTGGAGGCCCACAGAGGATCACAGGTTCTAGGCCAGCCCTGGCAGTGATTCCCTTTCTCAAAAACAGAAACAGAATCAAAAAACAAAAAAACAAACATCCAAAACAAATATCTAATCCAATGTTGTGAAGACTGATACTGAATTTCCTTCTAAGAGTTGTACAGTTAGGTCTTGGATACATTATTTTGAGATAGTTTTCATATGTGAATTGAGGTAGAGATTCAAATGGATTCTTTTGCATATGGATGCAAAGACTATATCCTTATCTTTCTTAGAATGTTCATCTCTGTATTAGGAAGGAAAATGTGAATTAATTAGTCATTAATTCAGCAAGACTGAATTTGGGAGCTCTTTATCATCCATCCATCCATCCATCCATCCATCCATCTATCTGGGTCACAGCACATGTATGGAGGGCAGGACAGTTTGCTGGTATTGGCTGCTTCTTCTATCAGCTGTGTTTCTGGGGATTGAACTCAGGCTGTCAGGCTTGGTGGCCCGTGTGTTTACCCACTGAGCCATCTTGCTGGATTATCTTTTTTCTTATACAACTTTATTAACTACCACAACATTTAGGTAATCAGTGGAATGATTCAGTAAGTGTGAGAAGGGGAAGGAGCTAGCAACACCTCAAGCAAAGGGACCACATTACAGAATGCACTGAGGGTCAGGAGTGGCCATAATTGTTGGTGTGCCTGTGTGCATTTGAGACAAAACATGTTAAGCTCTTACGAAAAAGCTGCCATCTCATTTGCCTCTTGGGCATTTCTCAGTTGTTTCCAAAGTTCAGATGCAGGCAGGACTAGGTTTCTGTTTTTTTTTTTTTTTTTTTTTTAACGTAAAGCAGACCCCCGGGAGCTGAGGGCTCGTACTGGGAGGCAGAGCCTAGTTAGCTGGCCCTCAGAGCCTCACTCCAGCTGTCTTTCATCATTCACTCAAGAGCTTGTACATATAATGTCTTGATGGTTGAAAACTCATTTACTATGTGTGGTTTCATAATAGAAATCTGATCCTATGATACATTCACAGAAGAAAAATAGAAATAAAAGACAGTACTCTCCTAACTAAATTTTATTTTTTTCTTTTGTTGACATCATTTATATTTTGGCAAAAAGGAGTTGAATCTCTTATAGAAGAATTCTCTCTGAACATTCGCCAGTTCACTGACATTTCTAGTTAAAAAGGTTTTCTGTTTTCAAACTTAACACACACCTCCTCTCTTGCACAACAGATGGGAAAGATCAATGGGCAGCTATAGAGAATTACAGGCCCCCCTTTTTGCTAGTTATTTGATCTTTGATCGTAAGACAACTTTTAACCCTGTAGTAATCTCTCAAGAGATTTAAGAAATTATTTTGTAAAGCAAAATTATTGGGACCATGAGTGTGTAATTGGTGTTCTGAAAGCGCTCTGCCAAACATGAAGCCAGTGCTTTTAAGAAATATTATCGGCTGTTATGTGTTTTTTATTAGTCTGAGTTCTTAGTATAGTTTATGTTTAAATGCATTATTGCAATTTGGTTTTGATTTATTGTTAGAGGAATAAGGAGACCTTTCTTGATGATGTTATATCAACAGCCAGAAAAAGAAATCACAGACAATAACAATCCAAATTCTCTAAGTAGGTTTTAAGATTAAAAATTACGTTAGACTTTTTTAGTGTGGAGCATTCCTTTTTTACATTGGCTTTCTAATGAAGCTAGCTGTTTAGTCAACAAATTCATGCATTAATAGGGACCAAATTCTGATACCTAAAGCGCGTGGCCTCTCACCTTAAAACATGACAAAAAAAAGCTGCACAAAGCTGTGTTCCTTATTGTGTTTTGAGCTCAAGATGACAGAACAGCCAGGGAACTAGCAGCTAAGAGGAAACGGGTCTGCAAAGAGGCATGGGAACACTTGCTTCCCTGGGCTCCTGCTACCTGGAATTCTAGCTGCTGTGTGTGGGTTTTTGAGAGGGTGTGGAGTTCCTGGAGGCTGTAGGTGGCAGGTCACACCTATGTGTATTTTTTCTCCACAAATTCTCTGATGGTCCCCAAATAGGTAGTTTCCTTAGTAGTCCAGGGGGAAGGGCGAACAGATGTGCAGCAGATGTGACAGGAACTTGACCTAGACTTCTTTTCTGTATCTCCCTGTCCTCTGCCGAAAGGAGGTAGAGGACAGGGTGGAGCAGCTCTGGGGTAGGGCTTGTGTCTTACCTGTACAGGACGCCATGAGTTCTGTTCCCACCAAGAAAACCAAACCAAAACAAAAATCGCTGTTCCCTTGAGGGTACTTGTACAAATGAATGGGCCTGCATGAAAGAGATGAAGGGAGGTTGTGGGCCCAGAGCTGCACTGGGGAGGGCATGTCCCTGGTACTGAGCAGGCAAGTGGCTGCCTGGAACTGATGCTCAGTCAGAATGCTGCCCCCGTTTCCAGAGCAGTGAGTAGTGAGCGGGAGGGCTGTTACTGGTAGAGGTGGGATGACCGGGATGGAACCCCAGTGAGACAACACCAAGTGCAGACTAGATCCCAGTGGCTCTCGGTCGCTGAGGAAAGCCGCTACAAACGCGTCCTCACTCTGAAGGTCACCCCAGAGGACCAAAGATTGTGTATGTGATAAACCTCACATTCAACCCAGCGGCCTGCCTAGTGCCAACCAGAGGAGGGAGTATCCATCTGTAGGCATTAAAAACCATCACCTTAAATCTAATTTTCTTTGCAAGATGTCTAGTTTTGGGCAGAGTGGAAGATGTATGATGTCTCATGTCCCCAGAGACAACACAGTCAGCAGGGATTAGACATATACAATGTAGTTACTATGACTACTGCATCAAATCCTTCAACGAGGGAGGGACAGCAGCACGGTAAGTAGACGGACAATTTTAGCAGAATGCTAACACCCATAAGGAATAGAAAGGCAGCAGCAAAGCCCCAGGATAGGTTTAATGGACTTGAAAACAGGTTAATAAAACTGATGAAAAATATGAAAAAGGAAAAGAGTAGAAACAAATAAAATCCCTTCAAGCAGGTGAGAGCATCGGAGAGCTGATACTAGAGCTGATTTCAGTGAGGCCAGTGGAAGTGTAATTGGACAGATCTGATACCCACTGCTGCTTCCTGGTCTTCATTGTGATTAAGATATTGATGTTACAGGAAACTGACCAAACACCATACGCATAAAACAAACAAAAACAAACGTGATTTTTAAAAATTAAAAAAAAATAGATGATTGAATGATACGGGCCAGCATCCGGAAAAATTTCAGTTAATAAGTACAGACGGATTTGAGGAATAGAAAGTAACAGTTAAGGTACCAAGGAACCATTGTTACAGTGCAGTCCAATGATGAGAGTTTGAAAAGACAGGGTATTTGTATGATTTTCAGAGTCTTTCTTTCAAGATATTAGTTCTGAGGGAAGAGAGTGGCTTTACAGTGAGAGACCTGGTCAGTATCCCCACCGAGAACACGTCACCTCCTGGAGCTCCTGCCCAGATGCACAGCCTCCTGCTCTATCAGGCAAAAACATCACTTCTGCCCCAAGCACCCGCTGTCGCTCTTCAGACTGTTACTGCTGGAGCCGGGAAGATGGCTCAGGAGGTATAAGTGCTTGTGTGTGGTACAAGCCTGATGACCCGAATTTGATCCCCAGAACTCGCATGAGACGCCGGATGCGGAGCTCTGCTCTGTCAGCCCAGCATCTTACCGTGAGATTGGAGGAGGAGAGAACTGGCAGGCGCCCCCGCACCAGCTAGCCTGGCATGCGATGTCCAGAACAGGAGAGACTTTGTCGCAAGGAACTGATTTCTGAAAGTTGTCCTGTGACCGCCCCATGCACACGTGACATGCACATGTACACACACACTTTAGTAAAGACCTGGGGACTGTCACAGAGTGGACAAGACTAAGGAAATGGAAATACATCATAGAATCATGGAGAAAAAACAATGATGTTAGTGAAAAAGTTAATTTTGATGAAATCTGCACTGCTTTAATGCCGTTTCTTGGTTTTGATTGTAGTTAAGACTGAGAGGGGTGGCCGACAAAGAATTTTTCTTTCTTTTTAAAAATACTTATTTATTTGTTTTATGTAAATGAGTGCTTTTGTCTTCACCCAGACACCAGAAAATGGCATCAGATCCCATTACAGATGGTTGTGAGCCACCATGTTGTTGCTGGGAGTCGGACTCAGGACCTCTGGAGGAGCAGGCAGTGCTCTTAACCGAGCCATCTCTCCAGCCCCAAAGAAATTTTTAACCTATTGCAGCATATATATATATATATATATATATATATATATATATACACATATATTTAAAATGATTTTAAAGTAAAATGTAAAGGAAACAATTTAGACTTGAAAAGAAAATTGCTGCCAGCGGTAGTCGATAAGCCGCAAAGCTCCTGTTTCCAGTTGCTGCAGAGGTGTCTGGGTATTTTACACGATCAAATTACATTTTGACCCCGTACTTTTGCATAACATTCTTAGGGAATGTTCCAGACCTATTTAGGCCTTTTTATCTTATGAGTGCCTAAGAGAGACTTGAACACATTAACTATTACTCATTAAAAACTTCTTAGTTTTAAGGAATCTAATGAGAATATTGATGATTACTTCTAACCCTTGTGTGGCCATTAGGGCTCACGGCCTGGGGCAGCTTCTGAGGAAGTGACTCGAGCGGAAGTAGTCAGGCAGAAAATACATGACCTGATCTTGAAGAGTCAGCCCAGAGATGAACAACCACAGGCTCGAAGATGGTGTGGAGGAACCTGATTGGTCACCCAAAGCTGTATAACCTTCTGTCTCTTCCAGAATAAACGAGTCTGCAGCCGCTCGCCCTCAGATCGCATTCACCTTACTCCTGGTGTCTGTGTGGTGCCTCTCGCCCCCTCGGCCGGGACCTCCTGTCCTCACCCACGGGCTGAACGCTTGGGAGAAGGACCAACACCTACTTTCTTTATCAATTCAAGACATGTTGAGTAAACCCATTGAGTAGCAACCAGGGGAAATTCAATGAGTACATTTTCCTCCATTTTGTCATACTTTGCATGTGGAGTTCTATCATTTAGAATCTTATGTCAGCTTTCGCCCCCCATGTCCCCAGCTCAGGCTGTTTTGGCATTGTCAAGTCTGATGGTTTTCCTCACAGAGAGTTGTGGTTCTCTGTCCCTGGTGTGCCTTATCTAGGGACTCAAAGTACCTCTGCACTTAGCACATGTCACTAGCCAGGGAAGCTTCGAAGAGGAAATACAAGACCCTCGTTTAAAAGTATGCTGATTTGCTCTACTGTTTCCATGGCAATTGTTATTCTTTCTGTCATCAATTAAGTAAATTAAAAAAAAAAAAGAGTTTTTCTTTTTTAATTACAGTCCTTTCACACACATGTATGTATGTCATTATGCATTGTTTTCATTCATTTCACTTTCAGCTCTCCTTCAGCCTTGTTAGCATTTACTATTATTTTTACAGTCCTGGGGACCGGACTGAATTAAGACTTCCGCACATGACAGTCAAGACCCTCAGCACTAGCTGTCTATCCAGACCTCTTTTTACCTGTTATTTTGGCACAGGGTCTTAGTAAGTTGCCCAGGCTGGCCCTGAACTTTTGACCTGGTGCTTCAGACTGTCACGCAGCTGAGATTTCAGGCCCGTGTCACCAGTCCCTGCTGTTCCATAGTGTCATTCACATCGTTCGTGATGTGGCAGAGCACATCATGGTGGGAGCGGACACCGAGCACGCTCGGTGCACAGCGGGAGAACAAAGGAAGGCGGAAGCGGGACCCGGAACTGCCTTCAGGAAGAGCATGCCCTCCTAGTAGGCCTCACTTCTTAAAGGTTCTGCTATGCCCAAATAATACCATCCTGGGAACCAGTCTTTCAAGGCCCGGGCCTTTGGGGGTGGGGGTGACATTTATGTCATTTTTGCAAATGTACATAGATGGGAATATTTTCAAATTAAAGCCAATGCGCTGTGACGCTTATTACGTTGACCCAGGTAAATAATCATGTTTGGGCCCCAAACGGAACACTAGTTTATCTCTTTTGGCCAAGCTGCTGTCACATTAGGAAATAATTTTGTGGGCAACTCGAGCACCGAAAACTTACCAAGAGAAGAAAGTAGCATATTTTTTTAGTGATGAATGCTGTGATGAAGGTGTACGGCAAGGTCACTGTAAAGGGCTGGCTGCGTGCCAGGCAGGACAGTGCTGGAGATGTCCGGGAATCAGGCATCCTCTTTTCCGTTCAGCAGACTGAGCAGGGAGTACATGAAGGACGGCAGAGCCCGACAATCTTTTCTGTCACTCCAGAGGCTCATCCGCAGTTGTTCAGGGAGGCCAGACGCAATTCCTGCTTGCCTGTCTGGATCCTCAGTGTCCCCGTCTGCCCTTAGGCTTCTGCTGTGATGCTTATTGAATTGGGTGTTAGAGGTGAACCTCTGAGTCCGTAATGTTTGGGTGTTTAAAGGGCTTGGGTTGAATTGCGAGTCCATTAGCGGCTATTAAATGTCTGCTTTGTGACAGATCTTGGGTGCTCTATGCCATTTACTTTCTCTCATTTGAAGTGCAGTCGGGGCACGTGTCTCATTGCGGGGCCAAGTGATGGTGAGAGAAGAACTGGGAAATCAGAACTGGTATTAGAAGACGTGTTAGGAGTCTGGCAAGGAGTGGAAGAAGGAAGTGGAGTTTGTACAGACTAAGGAGAGCCACTGGTGCTCTGGAGGCTGCATGCGTGTTCTGCAAGTCATCTTTCATGCGGTTACTGATGACGCTTTTGCCTACACACAGCCAACGCCACTTTACATTTTCAGATGGCGCGGAGGACCCCTCTGCAGAAATAAATCACCTTGCTCCTAAGGAGTCTGTGATGAAGGCCATCTAGTCTCCAGTGTTCAGTTGACTCGTTACCCCTTGAATTCTGTTCTAGATAACTCTTCTCATTTGTATTTTAATTTGAAAAGTATCTGAGCTAATGTTGAGCTTCTTTAGTTACAGATTATGATTTTGTCTGCCTTCTGCCCCTCAGAAGTACTTGAAGAAAAGTTGTGAAGTACGAGTTTCCTTACCCAGGGAAGTCTTGCCTCGAGCCGAAACTACAGTTGACACAATGAACTGAAAACAGTCTTTAAAAAGTGAAAATGAATAAACTCATTAAAAAGAGCACCGCTGTATGCCTTGCCACCAGGTAGATTACATACTTGGGGTTTTTGACACACTTCTTTCTGTGGTGATCACTCTGCTGAAGGCACTCTCCAATTAACTTTTCAAAAGGAGCCCAACACTCCCACCTGCTTACTTCCCATAGAATCTCCGTGAGAACAAGTAGAATGATTAACTTTCTAATTGGTGTGTGGTGGCATAACTATCTGAGATTCTTCCATTAAAGCCATGTAATTTTTTTTAAAAAAGGTAGCCAAATTAAATATGTAATCACCCTCTAGAGTAATTAAAAGAAGAGAATGGATGTAATTGGAACGCGTGTCAGTCTCTCTGTAGGGCGCACATAACTGATAGTTTCTGTACACATGCCGGCAGTAGAGGGTTCTGGACTTCCCTGGGGAGAGGGCTCGAGGGAGGCGGGCCCTTTCTCCGTTCGCAGCATTTCCATCTGAGTTGATCGTAACTCAACTCTTCCTGTCGTGGCCTATCTGCAATCTCCTGAAGTTAGAAAGAATGTCCATATATGTTTCCTGAATATGAGTGCTCCCCCAGAAAGTAGGCAGAGATGTGAGTTTAAGATCAAAATTTTATCAACTGCTGTGAGGAAGGGAATGTTCAAGTTTTTTTAATGGCTTATTTTATGATAAAGTACAGGCCTTTGTAGGTAAAGAGTAGCTGAGTAAAAGCAAGATTTAGGGCTGAATTTGGTTGCCTAGAGTCAGCTTTGCAGAGCGTGGCCGAAACAGAGAGTGATTTATGTAACAGAGACCCATAAAACGGGCTTTTCTGGGATGGGGTCATGTCAAAGGTGTTACTGTTACTTTACTTGCATGCCTTTTGTTTTGTTTCGTTTTGGAGACAGGCTTTCTCTGTGTATCCCTGGCTGGACCTCACTGTCTCTGCCTCCCCAGTGCTGGGATTAAAGGCATGCACCACAACATCCCAGCTACTTGCATCCCTTTAATCAGATTTTGCTGATGAACTTCTTTGCTGGATTGAGTTCATTTAATCAAAAAGTTAGCATTTTAATTAAAGCAGAAAATTAATTTATGCAAAATAACAAATGAGTCATGCTGACTAAATTAGTATGTAATTTCTAAGAATTTATTATTTTATGTGTGTGTTTTGCCTGAATGTATGTCTGTGCGTCACTTGGATGCAGTCCCTGTGGAGGCCAGAGGGGGGCATCTTATCCCCAGAACTGGAGTTACAGATTGTTGTGAGCTGCCATGTGGGTGCTGGGACCTGAACCCAGGTCCTCTGCAAGAGCATCCTGTGCTCTTAACCACTGAGCCATCTCTCGGGCTCCCTTGAAAATCCTTTTACGTGTGCTTTACATCTGTGTTTTATTTAGGGTAAGCTTTGGTTTTGGAAATGGACCCCACTGACTGTTTCCTGTAATATTCTCCATCAGTTAATGTCCTCTCAGATCAAGGTCATTTTTTTTCTAACCTGTGTGCTGATCCCACTCCATCCCTGCAGTTTAGACACGTGCTTTCAGCCAGCTCCTCCGTAACCCAGGGGACAGGTTTTCACTTCTGTTTTTATTCTGTCTTTTGATGAACTTGGGTACTATCTTCTTCCTTTGTTTGAGATGGTCTCATAAAGCCCAGGCTGGCCTTGAACTCTTTGATCTGTCTGCCTCCACCTCCGAATGATGGGATTATAGGAATATGCCACCCTGCCCATTTCATTATTCTCTTGTTTTTTGTCTACCTAGCAGTTTTATTTATTTACTTATTTATTTTCTGGTAACAAAAATAACTGGATTTAATGAACTTTCATATTTTAAACATTGAAACCAATGTCCAAAAGATTGTCTCCACATATAATCAGTACAGTAGTTACTGATTTTCTCCTTTCTGGGTGTAGGATCTTAGTATATTGCCCTGGCTGGCACTGAACTCAGTCTGCACAAGCTGGCCTCAGATTTTTAGTCTTTCTGCCTCAGCCCCCAGGTTTTAGCATTAGAGTCATGTGCCACCATGTCTGGCTTCTTACCGGGACATTTAAACTATTCTTACTTAATTTTTTAGACAGGCTCTTACTTTGTAGTGCTGGCTGGTCTGGGACTCACAGTGTTCTGTCTGCCTCTGCCTGTGCCTCTGGTTGACGGCAAACACCACCATGCCCGGTTTCTATTAAACTTTAAAAAAGTTGAGAGTTTATACTTAGCTCACCTAAGATCTTACTATCCACATTTCAGTTCTCCTAAGCCCTGGAGTCACAGTATGTAGGCCTGTAGTGGTTAGTCTGGGGAAGTCTCAGCTTCCTACGTCTTTCCTTGGGGTTTTAAGCCTGGATCCATTGCTCAGTGATGGAGCCCTGTATGGACTTTATCATACAACTTCCCTCTCCAGTTTTGAGTACCATCCTGTGCACTTACACTCAATATGCCTGGTGCTTTCTGACTATACTGCTGAGGTGATGAGAAGTCAGAGAGGGACAGTTCCCACGTGTACAAGACCCAGAAGGGCTCTGGGGTCTAGTTAACCATTATTCCTCAAGGTCAGCCTCCATCCTCCATTTTTTCTTTCAGAGTTCAGGGACGCCGTGAAACTTTATCAGCTTTTATTATATTTCCCCCCTTCAAAATGGGTCTCTTTCTAGTCAAGCCAGCTTCTAGAATTGTTTTTATAGTGTCTTCCTGTGGTTTTAGTTATTCTACTTATGCTAATTCATCTCTGTCTTAGTCAGGGCTTCTATCACTGAGACAAAGCACTGCTGCCAAAGCCATTTGTTGAGGAAAGGGTTTATTTGGCTCACAATTCCATGTCATTGTTCATCATTGAAGGAAGTCGGGACAGGGACTCTAACAGGGTAGGAACCCGGAGGCAGGAGCTGATGCAGAGGCTGTGAGGAATGCTGCTTACCGGCTTGTTTCCCAAGGTTTTCTCAGTCTGCTTTGTTTTTATTTTGTTTTTTGAGACAGGGTTTCTCAGTGTAATAGCCCTGGCTGTTCTGGCCTTGCTTTGTAGGCCAGGCTGGCCTGTAACTCACAGGGATCTGCCTGCTGTTTCTTCCCGAGTGTCTGCCTTCAGTCTGTTTTATAGAACCTAGGACCACCACCCCAGGGATGGCTCCACCCGCAATGGGGTAGGCCCTCCCCCGTCAATCACTAATTAGGAAAATGCTCTACAGGCCTGCCCCATCTTATGGAGGCGTTTTCTTTGTTGGTGCTTCCTTCCCTTACGTGGCTCTAGCATCTGTTAAACTGACGTGAAACTAGTTCGCGGACTCTTTCTCTTCTTTAAAAGTTTATGACTTGAGTGGAAGTTTGAGGCAGTAGTGGAGGTAGCTGTAGGTATTCAGTTGGGACCCTTCACTGCCAGTCACCCACAGCCTTTCTGTTTCAGTCTCATGGCTCTCCCGTGACCCCTGGCCTGCTGATTCCACCTGTGCTAGGAAAAAAGAAAATCTGTGATAACATTTCCTTAGGCCCTTGTTTGTGCACAAGCCGACTGGCCTCTGTGTGGTGGACTCTGAATTGACCTAGCTGTGGTCTGTGCTGGCTGTCTCCTCACGGAGGAAGCCAACCTGCGAAGGTCAGAGGAGTGGGCAGCTGGAGGCGTTTGAGAAGCAGTGCAGTGTCTCAGGGGGCTGGGCTCTTCCCCGCTGTGCATGCCCAGCAGAGCCTCTCTGCCATCCTGGGTCTTTCCTGTCTTCACCATTAAAAGATGTTAAACTCGGAACAGATGATCTTAGCTTTCTTCTCCAGGCTAGCCAGCGTCTCTACCAACAGACTTTTTCTCCAAAGAGGTTCACTCTCCCCTTCATCCATTTATGGTTACCCACCTCGCAGGTGTCCACCATCAGGCACAACCCTGAGTAAGCACACGGGACTTTGTTGTGGGAAGAGGAGCTGCTGTGGAGTAGCAGTGAGGCTTGGCCCACTGTCTCTGGAACCACAGTAGCTTATTTGAGGCACTGAAGAAAAAAAAAAGGTACCAGGCTGGAGAGATGGCTAGCAGTTGGGAGCACTAGCTGCTCTTCCAGAGGACCCAGGTTTGATATCAGCACCCACATGATAGCTTACAACCATCTGGAACTCCAATTCCAGAGGATCTGATGCCCTCTTCTGGTCTCTGCACGCACTAGCTATGCAAACGGTGCACAGGCATACATGCAGGCAAGCGACCCATACACATAAAAATAAAGAAGTCTAAATTTATCCTTTTAATTACTTATGTAGATTTTATTGTTTGTTTCTTATTTGCATCTCATGGTGTGTGAGTGGAGGGTGATCAGAGGACAGCTTTTGGGAACTAGTCTGTCCTTTCACTGTGTGGGTCCGAGGTACTGAACTCAGCTCATCCAGGTTGGCATCCAGGAGGTTCACCTGCTGAGCCAGCTCACCAGTGCTTACATAAGTGTCAATGTTAAATAAAGTTTCCATTTTAACCATTTTAATTGTACATTGCAGCAGCCCTAATTACATTCACAACACTGTACAAAAGTCACTATACTCTGTCCTTATTTATTTTGAGACCTGGTCTGGCTGTGTAGCTCAGGTTGGCCTGGACTCAAGATCCCCCTGCTCTGGCCTCTTAGTGCTGGCATTGTAGGCATACTCAGGCCAGCCCTGGCTGGACAGGTCTGTAACCCCAACTACTCCAGGTGCCAGGGCAAGAGGACCACAAGTTCAAAGTTCCTCGGGGCTGCAGAGCAGGCATGCTCCAGCCTCCACATCGGGCTAATCACTGTCATTTCTAAAATGTTTCATCACCCTGAACAAGAATTGTAACCATTAGGCTGTAATTCTTTGTTTCTTTTTCTACTCAGTGTTTTGTCTCCTGAGGAGCTTGCTTCTTCTCAGTGTATCATTAACAGTTATGTCATTAGTGAGACCAGACAACATCAGCCCCCTTGTGTCCGGCTTCCTTCACTTAGCTTTAGCTTGTCCGTGTTGTGACATGTGCCAGATCTTCGTCTGCCTGCGATTTCTACTTTCCCCAGTGCCTCTGTGACATTGTTGGCTCATTGCGTCATGCTGATGAATGCCACTTTATTTTTCAATTGGTCTGCATAAAAATACTAGTGGCAGATATTAACCAAGTACGAATGAGGATCTGAATGCTAAGTTGAGGGAGAATGGGGGTATGGGGGGGGGAGTAGGGAGAGAGTGTGATAGATGGAGCAGTTAACTAGAATACACAAGTTACACACACACACACACACACACACACACACACTCAAGCGCATACATGTAGGGCATGAAGTAAGGAAGAGGTGGTAGGGGCCAAGAGAATTGATAAAATCATCTATGGCAAAAGCCATTTTATACTAATGTGCTGAGAATGTCGTTCACTTTCCTGGATATTGTACTGAAAGTGAAAAACCGTGCCTATGCTGGGTTCTGCTGTTGTGGCATCACGGCGTGGAGCACCACAAGTGAAACCTTGTGAGTCAGAGACGCATTCATTTAGAGTCATTCGCTTTCCTCTGTTGTTCTGTCAGCTCTCACTGCCGCCTGGATTCCTAAGTGATGGTGTGTGTCCTCTCAAACTTGGTGGTTCCTGCAAGGACTGGGCTGTCTTCTTTGCATTTACATCTGCCTGCTGCTGGGGTGGGAGGGCCATGGAGACCAAGGGGGACATGATTTCCAACTATTCGGAGGGCCGGATGTGTTCCCAGGTTCCACCGTCACATGTCACCTAGGCACTCTCTACTCGCCTGCCAATAACTAGGAGTCAGTCTTGAGTCAGTTTCATGTCCCACGTTTGTATTAGTACAACAGAAGACGGTGTTTAACTCTTCGGGGTAATGGCCATGTTTCTTACCAGATTTAATCTCTTGTGAACTAAAAATTCTTGCTTTGGTCTGTTAGTGTACCTTTCTGATTCTCATACCTCCTCACTGCCCACTCCACGCTGGGACTAGACCTGGAATCTCCTCTGTAATCTTCATCCATGAAAATCAGCCATCTGCCCCAACCTTTGCCTGGTGGGTTTCCATCCCACAGAGAGTTCAGGCTGCTGGGTCGGTGGATAGGTCCCGGCATCAGAACAAACACGGTGTGCACCACTTCCTCTATGGCTCTGGACGCCCCTCACCCACTTTCCCTGGCCTTAGCTTTCTCGTTTGTAAATTGGGGACTATTTTGGTATCTGACTCAGGAGGTTAACCATGACCACTAAATGAGATGTTTAGCACAGTTTCTGGTGTGTAATTAGCAACAGTGATAGTAATTATTGTCAAGATGCAGTGCAGCGTAATAGAATCAGACAGACAGGGGTTACAGTCCTAATCCTGGGACAGGTGGGGATGAGGCTGTCTACATGACATTGAACAAGCTGAGTCTTTTGTGTGTATCGATTTCCACAGCCTATAAATTGATTAGCTCTCCTTATTAGGCAATTAGGAAGATGTGGTATATAGCAAAACTTACAATTAGCCATTAATCATTACTTTGCAGTTCCCCGTTCCCCGTTCAGTTTAGGCATGCTGACCCCAAGAGTTAAGGATCATGCTGTGTAAGCTTTTAAAGCAGTTGTCATTCGATGGTTACATACTGGAATCTCTTTTTCCAATGTCTGTCTTATTTTTTGGCTGAAGTAGATAAAAATCACTGAGGACAGATCAAGTATGAAGGGCCTTAAGGTTTCATTTTGGGAGAGTAATTAGGCAGTGCAGTTCTGCACCCATAGAATCAGTGAGCAACGAAGGACTTGCCACACAGACCCCAGAGATGAGAGAGGAGAGCTGTGCTCTGTCTCAGATGTGCTCATGGAAGATCAGCAACTTTAGGAAAATGTATTCAAGATGGAAAATGTATTGAAGAGACGTGAGTGAATCAGGATGATGTGATCAGCCAAACAGGGGCCCTTTCTTTACCTCTGGGGGGATGTGCTGAGGACAGGAGCCACCTCAGAACCAAGGTGGCATGGCCAGGGCATGAGAGGATGGGCAGAGAGAGTAAAGGCTTGTTTCAGGGATAGGCATGAGGATGGCTGGACTGTGGAGAAGAAATGTCATCTCTCGCTCGCATTTCATCAGTTCTCAGACAGCTAGTGTTGGGCACATAGGGTTCTATTTTTTTGTGTTTTTTTTTTTTTTTTCCTGTGAAGTTTGCATAGGAAAGAGCAGTAGGCTGGCATGAGCATATTTTCCTGTCCCCGTGCTCCTCCCTGTGATATGGGGATCAGATAGACTACCAGGTGTACAAAATACAATGTCATTCTAAGTAAAAGAGAAAATCAGATCACATCTATGTATGTATGTATGTATGTATGTATGTATGTATGTATGTATTTGCATATGAGCTAGGGCACGGGTGTGGAGGTCAGAGGACCGCTTGTGGGGGATCAGTTTTCTGCTTCTACCCTGTGCGATCTGGGCCTTTTTGTTTTTAAACCTACCTGATCATCTTACCAATTGCCTTGTTTTTTTTTTTAATCCCTGCCCTCCTCCTGCCACGGTATGAAATTTGGAAAGGAATTATGAGAAGTGAGGAAGGTAGTTGTATTTAGCATATGCTAATTTCTCTAGGATTGCAATTATCAGGTAAATCATGAAAACTAGAGTGTTTCAGTAGCTAATGCAGTGCCAGGGTATCAGAATCAAGCCTTCTTTCTAAAAGCCGCAGACTCTAGTCTCTTCACCTGTGCACACCTGGACACGGGGACAGCCGGGAAGACACCATGTGAGAGCACCGTCAGCCGCGCCAGCCGTGGATATCCTCAGATTAATTGTGCTGTGTCCCGTGTGGTAGCCAGCTACTAGCCATTTGTCAGCACTTGGAATGTGGCTGAGGAAGCTAATTTTAAATGTTACTAAATTATATTTAGCTGAGTGCAAATAGCTAAGTGTGTCCAGTAGTATTGGAAACCCAGGTCCATGAGGTGAGGGGACGCGGATACAGGAGGCTTCAAGAACCTTCCAGATGTTACACCACTTCATTCCCTGCCTCTTACACTTACACCCCCCCGCCCCCACCCCTGTGCTGGAACAGAAGTGAGTCTGCCCGAAGGTATTATATATTCAGGGATGGCACCTGTCCCTGCCTTTCCGGACACAGAGGCACACGGCTCAGCTCAGCAAACATCTGTAGTCAGGCAGGTGGGAACCTCATAGGTCAGCAGCCTTGCTTCTCTGATATTGCTGAACTGGCTCAGGGAGCATTTAATGACTGCAGCATCTGTTTCAGACCCAGGTGGGGGGATCTACTCCGAGTAGATAGGACCTCAGCACTGGAGAACTAAATTGTTAACCCTTTGTGGCTGCGATAATGCTGCTGAACCCAACAGCCGTGTTTGTCATGTTACACGTATGCATTTCTAACAACAAAGCATTCCTTTATAGCTGTGATCAGGAACTGAATTCAGCGTAGGTGAATGAAGGGTGAAATACGTTGGCTGACTTTATTTATTTATTTTTAAAATTACAGCATTAGAACAACAGTAGGTTGGCAGTGTTTGGTGCACCCATTTATAAAGCTGTTGGATTCTATCTAACATGCATCCAAACACAAGTGCATTTCTGTCAGAAAGCTGGCTTTAAATCAAATCAGGACATTTGAGTTGTTTCTATTTTTAAGTTTTATCATAAATGTGTGATTCAGTGTAAATCTACACTTACACCTCTTTCTACACTTTGAGTCTAGAAAAATGGCATAATTGCTTCATGTGGTCATCAAGACTCTTTTGTTTCTTTTTCTGAGTCAATCTCACCATGGAACATGTCTGGCCAGGACTCACTGTGTAGATCAGGCTGGTCAAAAAGTGGCAGAGATCTGCATCAAGGCACATGCCCCTGTGCTTTGCATTATATAGAATTAAGATACAACAAGACAAGCAAAAAACAACTCAGCATTACATTTCCCAAGATCTATCAATATTATCTCATGTAGTTTCAGTCCTTGATCATCTTTATATTAGTGAGCTCTGGGCTATTTCCTGGTAAAATGTAGGAGTTATTTGTACTTTGAGGTGCATTATCATTTGAAAGCAGCAAAGAATAAGCTATGCCCATGTCATAAGATGAGGGACCTACGGTATTTAAAACAGACTGAAGAGAAGGTACCCGAAATACAGTGTTTTCCTATTTCCTGAAGCCATCACAAAGCCTGTTTGTATTTAGTGAGTGAATAAAGGGACATGCCGAGAGAGTAAGTGGTTTCCAGGATCGCACAGTTGGGAGGAGGTAGAATGGAGACTCCTGACTAGAGGCCTCAGCTCAGTGGTTGTCAGCCTTCCTAACACTGTGACCCTTTAATACAGTTCCTCATGTTGTGGTGACCCCCAGCCATAAAATTATTTTCATTGCTACTTCATAACTGTGACCTTGCTACTGTTATGAATTGTAATGTAAATATCCGATTCTCTGGTATACGACCACTGTGAAAGGGTCCTTCATCCCTAGAGGGTCTGGACCCACAGGTTGAGAACCACTGCCTTAGCGTGTTTCCGCCCAGGGGTAACGTCACATGACCAGGAGAGGATGCTTAAATGGAAAGAGGCTTCTAAAGTGCTCTGTCACTTAGAATGAAAGGCCAGCATTGTGCAAGGGCAGCCTGAGTTCAAGGTCAGTAAATAAAGGGGAAAAACCCAAGGAAATTTCAGATTAATGTCTTCCGCTGAAGATTGCTCTGACCCGTTCCGGCCCAGGCTGGGACTTGAGCAGTGGATCTGAGGTGTGTAGGGTCGTAGTAGGTCATCTTCACTCAGGGCAGGAGTGAGAAGCCCGTGGGGGCCGGATCACTCCTCATGCGCCACAGGCGGGGTGAGCGGGCCTGGCTTAGCAGGACTTTGTACTGTCAGTGAGCATTTTGAGACAGGGTACTTGTAAGTCGTTCAGCTGCCCTTGAACTCTTGGGCGCAAGGAACCCTCTTGAGTATCTAGGCATGTGTAATTGTATATACAACCTTTTAATTCTAAAATCACCTTTTATTTATTTACAGTGTGTGCATGTGCATCGAACACACACTACTGTGCATGTGTGTAAGTCAGAGGACAGCTGGTTCTCTCCTTCTACCGTATATCCAGGAGATTGAAGTCGGGTCATCAGGCTTCTCGGAAGGGATCTTAACATGCCGCTGGCCCAGCTGCTTGTTTCTACTTGGGAATTTTTATGTTGACCTGGGGAGAGTAGGGTGAGATAGCTTCATTTATTTTCCAGTCTCTGACATTTTTGATTGGTACTAGCACAACCTTATTGTAAGTTCGTGTTTAAATTTCATTTCCATTATTTTAAATGATCGAATAGAGAAAAATCTTTTCATGGGAAATGGAGACCAGAAATTGGCCTTGCACTTTGCAAGTGGCCATTGCCCTCACTCGTGTTTTATTAAAGTATTTAGTGGTGCCACTTTGGCTTCTAATTCAGTTGTTTTGAAGCCTTACACAAACGGAATCATCAGAGCATCCTGAAGAGAATTTGCAAAGGTAAGCCTTTCTGCTCACACAGTGGCCCCGGATCTTTGTCTCGGGTGTGGAGGGAAGCATTGATTCATACGAACAGCACAAACAGCTCGGTGATCACTGGAGTCTATTGAGTCTAGGATGGAGTGCAGGAGGCTATTACAGACACTCTGTCTCTATTAACCTCCCTTACCCTTCCATTTAGTGTGATGGATAGAGGGTGTGTGCCCTGAGATCACAGAGGTACCACGTGCTCCGATGAAGGATCTTCTTTAAGAAGGCAGTGTTAATCATCTTAGCAGATCAAGACTCGGTTTAACTGGTTTGAGCGGTTTTGCTTCACATTTTATTATGGAGCTTAATAAATTAGGAAAGTAGATAACAAACAAGTTTAATCTTGGATTTGTTCATTAGGGTGGATAAATACCTGTATTTTGATGCGAAAGCAAAAGCCTGAGTTGTTATTACCAAGCATATTGAGGTAATGTTCTTACAATGAAAATAAGAATACCTCAAGTTTATCTTTCACCATTTTGTTGGAAAAAGAAAGAATAAAGGCAGTATGTTTTGTTTGGTGGGATTCTTCTCATTCTAGGATGAAATGCACTGTGAATAATCTCAAAGTGCCAGGGTAGAATGACCATTATTGATAAGCATCATTGCTGCAGCGTTTCAGTCTCTGGGTAACTACTGTATCCTAATTTTTGGAGTTTCATACTGTTAGTGTTCTCCATTTGAATGACTTGCTACAGTTTAGCGCTCAGCTTTCTGAAAACTGTCCTTTGAAAATGGCCACCTTTGTCTATGGAAGTGTGCATCCGACTCTGTGGCGGTGTGCCGCCCTGAACACGTCTTTAAAGTTAAAATTGTATTCATTAACTATGACCGGCTTCCTTTGAGTCATAAGCTTCAAGACTTATGAGCTTTGAGTGTCTGAAAAAGTTAGGAAGTACCAGAAAAAATTTACTTCCACATAAAGGCTTTCCCCCTCATTGTTCGCGAAAGGGTACATGCCTGGACACTGTATACTTCAAAGCTCTTTAAAATCTTGTTTAGGGCAATGAAATAATGTTAATCCACTCTGGATCTTTTATTGCACAGTTTATATCATTCACCATGGTGCCTTATTTGTTTTTCAAAATATCCCAACTTTTCAGTCTTAGCTATTTTAGTCTGGAAGAGGCAAGGATTATTCTTTTGGACATATAAAGTGTGAGAAGACATAAAATAACAGTTAATGACTAATGTCAACCATGATGTTGTTTGAATCCATCACATTATTTATTTATTGATGATGTTGGGCAATCAAATCAGGTGGGCTGTCCTGAGCCATACTTCTAATTCCTCAAGTTATCTTAAAAAAAAGAAAAAAGTTCAAAAATGTTTCTTTCAGTGCCAGTGGTATGGGTGTACTTGCCATGATTATCTGTAAAAGTCCCCTAATACACATATAAAATTATTTTCTCTCTAGACCAAGCTTTGTGGGAAGGCAGGCTCTGCTCCTGTTTGTTCTGCATTTATTTCTAGCTATCTGTCATGGTATCTGACTTGGTAAACAATTGTTAGAGGAGTAAATGAATGAATGATTACACTAATGACTTTTAAGATTAGTCATCTTACAATTAAAGAGTTTTTAGGATTATGTATCTGAAATATGTAGCATTTGATCTTTTCTTTTCGTTTGTTTTGCAAAGGAGTCTCAGGAAAACAGAGAGAAAGGCCCAAGCTTACGGTAAACGTGAGGAAAGCCGAAGTCTTCATGACTATTTGAGGTTAGAGTTTTGAGTATTTAGGTGCAATATAAGCATAATGAATTCTTAATGGCAATCTGCTAATTTATCAATCAGGATTGCTGATTTGTATGCTTGAGTTTTTTGTTTGTTTATACAAGTAACTGTGAAGCTGATGTCACTGTCTGACTCTAGGGACAGTGAGAACCTTATGCATAAATTCTGTAATAAAGTCTCTCTGGTGACATGTCTTTGTAAATTCGTGATTCGACTCAATTTGTAGCCTAGTAGCATGAAAAAATCCTTACGGTAGACATGCACCCTTCTCATGCTGATTCCGTTTTTATGGTTTATTTTGGCTCAGGGTTTGAGGGTAGAGGCCATCTTGGTCGGAAAGACATGGTGTCAGAAATGTCAGGCAGTAGTCATACTGTATCCACCATCAGGACACAGAAGATACAGATGCTGGTGCCCAACACCCCTTCATCCTTTTCACACTGGGACCTCAGGCCACCACGTGGTACTGCTTCCACTTGGGGTGGGCCCCCCTCTTCACCTAAACCTGTCTGGAGACATCTTTACAGGTATTCCCAGAAGTGTTTACCAGGCCATCTACATTCAGTCACGTTGACAATGAAGGTAGGAAGACTGCCAGTCACACTCACCCTGCTGGCTTAAACCAGGTTCGTGTGTGTGTGTGTGTGTGTGTGTGTGTGTGTGTGTGTGTGATATGCCATGTGCGCATGGACACATCTCCTTCTGTGTGGAGGCCTGAGATTGGTGTCAGGTATCTTTGCTCTGTCACTTTCTACCTTACTGAAGCTGAACTTCGTTACTTGGCTCGTCCGGCCTGGTGGGCAGGGAACTCCGGGATCTGTTTCTTCCCCTCTGCCTCTGCGGTTATAGGCGAGCACTTTTTTTATGTGGCTTCTGTCCTCAGGTCCTGATACTTACTCAGCAGGCATTTAACTGACCGAGCCGTCTCCCCAGAACGGGTTTTTACAAGTGGTCATCTATGTGTGTGAGCACCTGACAGGAGTATCTGGACGCTCTTATTCTTCAGGTGATGGTAGAGCACAGGAGTGACCATGAGAGTCTTCCTTGTTCCCTCAGTGCCCATCCCCCTGCAGTTGTGATGCTTGTAATCTATTAGTGAAGATGGGCAACTTTTCAAGGGCAGCTGACAGCCACTGATTAGGTCCTATTTACTTTTAGAGAGCCCCTTAGGGCAATTCAAATGACTCTTTGAAAAGCGTCAATTTGTCTCAGGTTGAAGGGAAATAGAAAAATAAAATATTTCCCCATAGAACTGCGTGAGTGATGTTGGCTCTGAGGCCTCTGATATTGCCGTGCAGAAACATTTAGGGGACAGAGCAAGATGATGTTTCTCTGTACTTGAACTTGGTCTGTTCTCTTGGACTTAGGTGTTAATACACTTGCAGCCTGCCTTACTCTAAAGAGCTGTGTTCTCAGATCTGTGCTGCTCTTTGTTGACAGGTTGTGTGGGGTAGTGGTAGGAATGTTGTCGTGCATTTTGAAATGGAGGGAGTTAGAACCCCTCTCTTGGCTTTAAGCCTGACTGGCCAAGATGGATCTCTTTGACAAGTGACCAAATGGCCCGCCTCGCAATGGACAGCATAACAAATTCATGAGTTCATCGTGACTGTGAGCGTTATTCAAGTCCCTTATAGAAACAAGACTCCAGAACCTTGCTTGGGTCCCACCTTTGCGATATTCTCACCTCTGTGAAAAGCCTGGATTCCAGTGAAATCCAAAATGTTAGCTCTCCAGGGCTCTGCTGTGTTCATGCTATGAGGCCTTTGGATTGGCACTCTGGTGTCAGGGTCCTGCCTAAATGGTCAGATTTGTGTTAAAATTCTTATGATGGAGAAGCGGGTGCATGGAGGGCTGTTGCAGTGACTCTGTTCTTTACGGAAACCAATGCTTGCTTAGACTCAGAAGTTATTGGCCATATTTACTAATTGCACGTGTCACACACCTGTGTTGTGTGAGTCAGTTTCTTATTTTCTAAGATTTTAGGTGAATGCTATGAACAGTGAGAAGCATGCATTCTTAAGTCTGCTAGCACAGTCCTGTCCCTGAAGAACACAGAGTAATAATGACTTGTCACAATGAGATGTGGGTTGGAGCATTTTAGCCCTTGAGATAGTCCAAGCATAGTTAAACCAGAATTGACTCAGAGGGTCTGCTCTGGTGCAGCTGATGTTACTTTTCATTTTTTTTTTTTTTAAAAAAGAGTTCTCTAAACCATCATGTTTTTTCTTCTCATGCATCTAATCTTTTAAATATTATATAAATAAAGATGCTCATTGAAATGCATTGCTTCGGCGCAGCTCTTTGGATGCAGATCTCCTGGAAGAAAAGCCACTCAACATGTTTCTCTGAGTAATTTGGAGTGCAGGGTCAGGCTAGGCTCAGTTCTGGCTCTGCTTTACAGTGACTATTCTAGAGCCGGCAAGTGATTTATTTTTAAAACTTAATTAAAAAATCATTTCGATAAAATTTAGTCCATGTCCCTTACGTTCCAGTCATTTGCTTTGTATAATGTGCCGGGCTGTGCTGCTGATACCAATTTTAGAGCCCACTTGTCCCTTGAAACCTGTTCCGCTAGCTGTCATCCCCAATCTGCTGGATCACAGGAGGGCTCCATGTTTAACATTTGAGGGGCTGCCAGATGGTTTCTGTTTTCTAGCCTCCGCAGCCGTATGCGAACCTTCCAGTGCTCCTGATCCCCGCCATGTGAACACGACTCGTTGTCCTTATTGTTAATGTCTCTCCTCCCGTGTTTGAAAGAGTGCATTTTTGAGGTTCTTTGATTGATGTTTTCTGAATGGTTAATGATGCTGAATGTCTTCCACGTGTCTGTTGGCCTTTTGTATATATTCTTCTAGAGGATACATGCTAAATATATTTTCTCGCAGTGAACATTTTGTTGTTGCTTAGGTATCTTTAAGATGGTAATAAAACTCCTGCTTTCCTGGCGGAGTTGCTGTAAGGATTAAGTGGACTAGTGTCCCTGAGACGCTCAGAGTATTGGCTTGTGTAGTAAGGACCCCTTTCTCTGGGCTGTGTTATTGTAGCAGTTCCTTTCCAAGGTTAATGGTTCCTGCTGCTCCCAATGTCTTCAGTGAGAACTTGAAAACTAAACTAAATCTTCAGCCCCTGATTGTACCAATCCTGTCTTTGCTCCATATGTTCAACTGCTCGTTTGTTTCAAGGCCTTACTGAGCACCTGTTACGCATCATCTAACTGATAGAAGCTGAAATAGGAATTAACAAAATAAATGTCTGCCCCCAGCAGGACCAGGAAGGCAATTAGATATAAAGTGTTCTTTTATGCAGGCGCACAAAGCTGGGCTGAGAGAAGAGGTGGAGCGTTACACAGGGCTGTGGACACGCTGAATGAGAAGTAGGTGTGCGGTGGCCTCAGTGCGGTGGACAGGACGAGGGCCTTGTTGGGTGCTGGCAGGGGCTCTCCCTATGGTAGCGGAGACTAGAAGCTCTTGGCTCCTCCTGGTATCTCTGGAGGTCATCCAGGCAGCTCCATCCTCACTTTTGCCTCATAGAGAAGACTGAGCTTAGCCACGAGGCCCAGTATTCTGAAGCAGCCCTGGATGAACGAAGTGACCCAGAGAGGCGCCGCCCAGCCAGGCTGCCACCCTATGACAGTGTTGTCAGCGGTCATGTCCGTCTGGAGAATCATCTTCATTGTCAACAGAAAACCACCATCTCCAACAAGAGGTGGGAGCTGACTAAGGACTCTCAAGAGAAGTAGAGTCAGGAAACCTGTCTCTGCCAGGTTGTGGGATTCCAGGCATAGACACATGGTAAGTAATGCCTTCATTTTGAAGGAAGGTGACTGGCATACCCTTCTGAAGTTGTAGGTGGTGGGTGATGGCAAACTAATGCTGATTCTCAAGGAGCTTACTCAGAGGCATTTGGTACAAGCAGGAAAAGTAATCTCCATATCCACCCCGAACCCTGGCCTGGCTCCCTTTACTTTGAGATCCTTAATAACCTCGTGCTTTCCCACACGTGGATTAAAACATTATGTTCGTCAGTGCAAAATACGATACAGCAGAAGGAGCCAGAATTAAAAGCAAACAGAGTTTTCACACATCTCCATTCCTTATTCTATTTGGGTCCTCCACAGTGAAGAAACCCATTCATGAGTACGGAATCAACTGTTTATAGCTGTACACGCTGCAGCTTCCGGAAGCACCATTCCTGGATTTGTGTTTGTTTTGGGCCTTCTTATACATAGTTACTGCTGAAGATAAATATTAATAACTTCACTTCATATAAACACAAGTAGTTTCTAGAACGCTTGTGCCGAGAACTAAAAGTGTTCGTGGAGCTGGTTCTGCGACAGGCTGGTTTTATGTTTCTGGGAAGATATGGAAGTGTAGACTTACAGGCTTCTTCCTCCTCTTCTTCATTTTTTTTCCCCTCCTGTTTTTCAAGACAGGGTTTCTCTGTGTAGCTCTGACCAGGTTGGCCTTGAACTCAGACATCTGCCTGCCTCTGCTTCCCCAGCACTGGGATTAAAGGTGTGAGCTACCATCATCCAGCTCTACATAATCCCTTAATTTCTACCCTCTCCCACTTCCTGTTCCCTGGGGATGCCCTTTCACTTTTAGTAGACTCCAGAAGTATTTTTTGGCTTGAATGGGAAAGCACTTGAGGTCTCTGGGCTGGGCTAACAAATGGAAATGTCTCCTGAGTCACAGTGTGGATTTCAAGTCTGTATGTGACAACAGGGGCTTTCTTCATTTTGCTGCAGTTTAAGCTGATGAAGATGATTTCCATTGGTGTAAGAATTCACTTAGAGCAGTGGTTCTCAACCTGTGGGTCTCGACTGCCTTGGGGGTCACATCAGGTACCCTTCGTATCAGATGCTTATATTATGATCCATAACTATAGCAAGATTACAGTCAGGAAGTAGAAATGAAGTAATTTTACGCTTGGAGGTCACCACAACATGAGGAACTGTATGAAAGGATCGCAGCATTAGGAAGGTTGAGAACCACCGGCTCGTGCTAACTCAGCCAGAGCGGGAGGGCATGGGAGAGGGACTGCAGAAGAGGAGAGGGAGGGCAGAGGAACTGACTCTTGCCAGAGAAGGAACAGACTTGACTTTAGGAGATTCTTTGCTGTCGCTGGGACTCTCGTGAAGTGGGCTGTGTGTGGGTGAGAGACGAGTGTGATGACGGGGAGGTGTGGAAGTTGTGCCTCAAGAGCTGTGCAGCGTGTGTGGCCCTTCTAGGACTGACCTGACCTGAGCTCATGGAACCGTTCACCTCATGCCTTTTTTTTTTTTTTTTTTTTTTTAATTTTCCTTTGAGGACCTAGAGATTCGTTTGATGGTCCTGTTATATTTAGCTGATAGGAGGGGTTGGGGTTGTTCCTCCATGGCAGCCGTTTTCTCACTGACTGGGGATGAGGGGTGTGAGGATGGAGGTCATTTTTCTGTAGCAAGCCATATGCTCTGGATTTAGATTTTCATTGGGCTAAACTGTCCAAATCATTTATCCATTCACTCACTATTTCTAGGTCAGTACCAATTGCTTGGCTGGATACCAGGTATGGAGAAAATAAAAAGAAGGGAATGCAGGGGCTTTGACAAAGAGTGAAATCCGGAAGACGAACCACCTAGTCAGAGAACAGTTCATTGTGACTTACTTTAGTTTACACTGTAAGTTTAAATATTCAGGGACGCCAGACTTTATGGCAGCTGTCTTTTGGGAGAGACAGATGCACTTTCAAAAATTCACTGTAAAACACATTTTAAAAGCATCTTCTATTTTTACTTGTCATTTTGATTTCAGAATTGCTCCATTGAGGGAAAAAAATGTGGCTGCAAAAAAAAAAATCAGTTTAAAGTTTGTAGAAAAAGTAACAAGTTATTGAGAAAATAGCAAATGAAATTCAGTAGAAGGGCCAGAGAGGTGGCTGAGCAGGTAGACGTGTCTGCCGTGCTCATCTGATGACCCGAGTTGGAGTCCCGGCACCTTCTGCTGCCCAGGGTATAACTACAAGTTCCACGGTGATCTGAGTGGGCGAGCACAAGGAAGCGAGACAACAATGGGAAGGATGTGACATTCAAAAGAATATCTTTAAGAGCCAATTAAAGTTTGCCATTTAAAACATCACATGATTTCGAGAAAGCATTCAAATAATGACATTTTAAAAATTGTGTCTCTAATTTTCTCTTGGGGAAAATAGATATTTTAATTTACTGCTATTGGGATTCTCTTAGTTTCGTCAAGGCTGATCAGTTGCAAATTTCCATCTCCTGAGACTATTATAAATGAACAATAAACTGGGAGATTGCTTTGTGGCGAAATGGGTGAGGTTACCTGAAAAAACTTGATTATTTCTCTGTATTGAAAGATGTTTTTTAGCAGCCTAATATGTAGGAAGAAGAGAAAGTTGATGTGTTAAAATTTTTTTTTAGCCTCTTCAGTATCATCTAGGTAGAAAATAATAAAAGAAAAAATTTTGCTTCTCTGTTGTCTTTGCGAGTGATTGGTATTGATTTGTCAGTCTGACAGGATTGAGGAACACCGAGGATACAAACCAGTGGGCGTGTCCGCAAGGGAATGTCTAGATTAGTTTAATTGGGGTGTGGAGACATACCCTGATTGTGAGTGACACCGTTCTGTTGGCCGGACGCCAGGATGGAATAAAAAGGAGGAAGGGAGCTGAGTACGCAGTCATCTCTGCTTGCTGGGCATGGACAGTGTGGTCCTCTGCTTTCTGCTCACCACTGTGGCTTCCTGCCTCTCTGGATCATACCTCTGGGACGTGAACCAAAATAAACCTTCCTTCATTACGTTGCTTTCGTCAAGTATTTTCCCCAGCAATGCATGAAGTGACAAATGCATGGAGTCTTTTCTTTGAGATAAATGTATATAAAAGTTAAAAAAACAGTCTTTTTTATAGGGGTGTCAGCCTCCCCAGGTGCTTGATACTTACACAGACTGTGACTTCAGAGCATTTCATGTTCTAGATTATCTGATAAAGTGTGGCCAACCGGTTCTGTTGCTTACTCTTATTTTAGTTCACTGAGGTCAAATCGCCCGCTGCCAGATCACAGTCCAATCCCCGGTTAATGTGGCTGTAGTGTCAACGATTTATCTATTTACTTGTAGGTTTCTATCGAGGAAAAGTGTTATCGTCTTGGAGAAATTAATTTGTAATGCATATATACACAGCAAAGATGATACTCCATGAGAAAATTCAGAGAAAGTGTACCAGCGGTGTGAACACATAGCTCACGTGGAGGAAGTCACGATGGCATGTGACAATGTTCTGATCCCACTAGTCACTAGAGGGACCCAGCTCCACAATAAGCAGAGTCTTACACCCTCTGCCCGGCAGCGAGCCCACTGGGAAGATAGGGATTCAGGACAAGTCTTCATGCTGCCACGGGAGCCTAAATACCTGCAACCACTTTGAAGAGCCCTTTGTTAATGTACAAAATTGTTCGTGTGCGTGTATGCGTGCATGCGTGTGTGTGTGTGTGTGTGTGTGTGTGTGTGTTCTTACAACTCGGTGATTTTACTTCCAGCAATACACAGGGGTCAGGGAGCTAGGGGCAGGGGGACAGGACTCTGAGGTCCTTCCAGGGATCGCCTGGAAATGATTTTTATGGTAATAGTTTGATGTTTTTGTCTTTTCCACTCTCATTTTTCTCGAGTATGCAGTGGAATTTTCCAGAAGCTCTACTGGAGCAGATTAAATGTAGGAGAGTGAATGAGTATGCATTTGCCCCTGTTAAGCCAGAAAGGGAAGAGGCCAGAATTAAAAATGCCACTTACCCTCTCCACCAACTTATTTGTCTTTGGGAAAAACAGTTGTGTTTTTCATGAAAACAGGTATGTTAACTTTAAGGGGTGTTATTATTTAAAATAGATTAAGAAATATTTTAAAAACTTATTAATTTTAATCATTGAACTATCAACAGATATAATTAACATAAGTAAAGCATCCGTGAGTTCCTTTTGTTAGTCTTAATTCTGGATGGAGACCATGATGTTTTGGAAACCACCGTATTATGTGTGCAGGGCAAGGTTCACTATAGATTAGTTTATAATGGTAAGAGGGGTTGTAATCAGCCTGGTGACCACTGTGTAGATACAGAACCAACTCAGTCACTGTGGAAGGTAAAAGAAGTTGTGATTTAAATTAACACTAAAAGAATGTGTGTGTGTGTATGTGCATTTGTATCTGAACCATATAGTATATATTTATGAGGCAGTATTTACTCAAGGATCAGATGGAATGCATCTTTTAATAATATAATTGTGTTTATAAATATATAACTAAATATTTATATGTTAACAATTAGGTTTTAGTCTCTTCATAGTATTTATTTTTTATTTTTTATTTTTATTTTGAGACAAGGTCTCACTGTGTAGTCCTGGCTGACCCAGAACTTGCTTTGTAGACTCTTCATTTGCTCCTCAGCTTGTTGTGGAGATTCTCTCCGGTTTAAAAGTGTGTGTTTTTGTGACTGGTTTGACCTTAGTTTTGAAAGACAGAAACCAAAGGGATGAGATGGTAAGACAAACTGTCGTGTTTGGGAAGAACACTAATGGGTGAGGGGCTTAGCCTCATCTTAGAGCCTTGGCCTAGGTTGTGTCTGGTCCCCGGTTCTCACCTGTGAAGAGGAAAAAAGTAAGAGTACTTTAAGTATTTATTTTGTAAGTATTGGTGTTTTAGAATTTGAAACATTGTTGGTGTGTTATTTAGAGGGCATTGGAATTTCTGCTGTGGCACTTCTAGTGTTTAGGCCGTGTGGTGTCAATTATTAGCAATGCTTATAAACTTCCATAGTGTTTCATCTGAGTCTTTGGGCAGAGCCAGAAGTGTTTTTATCATTTTAGATTTTAAGATTTAGGGAGAATCAGGATATATGAGTTGTATAAGGATATCTAAGTTGTATTTTTAGAGTTGACTGAAAAGGGATCACTGAAAAAAAAATCTTTGTTTTGGCATTTTGGCTCCAGGTTTTGTGTGTGTGTATTTCTTTGCTTGTCTTGCCAGAAAGGAAAAGTCTTAACATACTTGAGTACAGAGTGTCACCAGTATCCATTGCTAGCTATCAAAGTGACCTACAACTTGTAAAACCTTGTAGCAGATGATTGTTCATGTAATGGGGAAAGTTTAAATCTGTGCTCTCGAGAAAATGTTAATTTGCTCCTCAGCTTGTTACAGATGCCTTGCACAAGGCAAATGCAAGGTACAAGTCTTAATTGCCTCTTAATATCATTGGAGATTTAATAGTCTCCCCTGCCTTTAACTTCCATAAAGGAAATATGCATAAAACATTTTTACTGCCTACAAGTTAGATTTTGATCAGCTTCTTACGTCAGCCAGCAGGGTTGAAGTGAAGGTGACGGGGGTGGGGCGTGGAGGGAGGTTTGGGAGTGGAGGGTGTGTGTGGCAGTGGTGGGGGGTGGGGGGTGCTGGGAGGAGTGGGGAGGGGTCCGCTGGGCAGTGAGTGAGGCACAGGCTGCAAGGCAGCATTTAGAGCATTGAAAGCTAGGGTCCCCTGCTGTTGGTCCATGAGAATTGGAAAGTAATACTTGTAAATCTCTGCTTGGTTGACTGAGTGGACATCACTAGACACACATAGATTTTCCAGTTTCAGTAACCGTGGGAGAGGCATGGAAAACCTTTCCCCCCTTCCTTTCTGATGTAGCAACTCTTTCTGCTTAGATGGATTTATCTTCTGTGGCACAGAGTTAGATGAAATTACAGAAGGTACTTTGAAAATACACAGCTGATTCGCTTTTTTTCCCTGGTTCTGTCTTCACTGTTTTAGATAATCTCTCATAGTCTGTCTGCATCGTAGTCTCGCATTCCCGCTTTACCTGGAAGGAAGTTGAGCTAGGAGAGTTTCCAAACCTTCACTGTCAGTAGTGGGTGGGTAGGTTTGGACTTCAGAATGTGAACTCAGACTGCTGAAGGACCTGGCTTCCCTTTCCTGAATCTGTCCCAACATCCATCCCCTCATGTCTAACAAGCCATCCGCTAGAACAAGGGTCCTGTGCAGCCCCATCATTTCTCAACATTTTCTTCTCACTGAAGCTCTCTTTCTGCAGATGTTGTGTATTCACAATCTTGGCTCTGATGGCCAGGGGCAGCCACACACTGCTCTCTCCACAGCCGTGTGCACAGCCTTTTACATGGCTTCACTGTGGTCTGTCATGAACCCCTGAGGTTTGTATACCTCAGTTAACACGTTCGCCATAGAGACAATGGCTTTAATTTAGGGATCTGAGGACAGCGGGGAGGGACCCCCCCCTCCCATAGCGCCTCCCTGACTAACATGACCCAGATATTTGCTGTGGCTTTGTTTAGGAGTTAGTAAGATTTAAATTGCTTGTTTTCCTTCCAGGAGGGTTTGGTGCCAGTGAATAGGAGATTCAATTTCCCTGAACTATTAGTCATTATGGTTCCTTATTTTTTGCTTTATATTCTAGAATTGTGAAATAAAGTGATAGGGAACACAAGAAAACAAGCCTAAATCAGCTCTATTTTCCTTTTCTCATGGAGTCATATTATTTTGACCACATCTGTTGCTTTGTATTAAAAATCATTTGTTAGTTATGGATGGTAGAGTGAATCTCTTTAATTTTGAAAAAGGCCTTTGGGCCAAAACCAGTATAATTACTATTTGGCAACAAAAAATGAAAGATCCCATCTCTAAATTGTTTTGAATATTCAAGCTAAAGGGAGATCTTATGTTTAGCATTTTCTAGCATCTTTCATTTAGTTGGAGTTACAGTAATTTCACTTCTCTGGAAGAATGGCATGATTTTAATTGAGATAATTTTTTTTCATAGTGTAGTATTTCCATGATGAAACAGGCAAGCACATGGCCACATGGCATTAGCATTTTTAATGAATCCTAATGCTTAGATTTCAAAGATAGAAGCATGGAAATTTTGTAAAAATATATTATTTCTATGGTTTCTTTATATAAAATTAATCTATGTGGACATTGTGTACCTAGTTCTGTTTGGCTTTCTCCATGTTAAAAAAAGGCATGTTTTTCTCCATGGGACTTTTTTTTTTTTTTTTTTTTGAGAGCTGCTCATCATAGCGTTGAGAATCCCTTGTGTGCATTTTCCCCAAAGCCTGTTTTATATCTCAATTGCTTGAGCAGTGTGTTCCTGGGAATTCAGCACAGAGAATCATCCTTCCAATTGGTTTTAAAATGTGTGGTGATAAGTCAAATTAGTACTTTTCTTCTGGCAATTTTAAGTAATAGAAGTTTTACCTAATTCTCTTGTTTCTCAGCTCAGATTTCTTTCCCAAGGTCAGCTGTGCCAGTCAACCACATACCGAATCTTGGGTTTTGAGATTTATTCAGTTTGCTGAAGGCCAGTGGGTGTTGGTCTTAAAGCGGAGGCAGGGAGTACTGCAAGGAGCCGTGCTCCACTGGGAGCTCTTTGTGAGTGTTCCAGACTGGGTTGCTCAGGTGTGGGTGAACCTCAGAAGGAAGGCTGCTGCTTCCTTGTGTGGTCATGGCCAGTGCCGGGGCCCAGAGGCTCAGTGGTGAGCCATGGTCTTCCATGACGGGTCAGACACACCCGGGGATTTCCAGATAAGCAGGAAGATCACTTTAAAAGGTCCCTATGTAATCAGTCTATTGTCGTATAGAAGAAGTTTGTTCTGTATAAGACACTTAAAATGTTAAGCCACAGATGGAGGGAATCTGGGAGATACCTTGATTTAAAGAAACAATAGCAACAACAACAACAAAAACTTTTTTATCTTTCTTTCTTTCTTTGTGTGTGTGTGTTTGTATGCCACATGTGTTTTGGTGCCGGTGGAGGCCAGAAGAAGGTGTACAGTCCCTTGGAGCTGGAGTTCCAGGCAGTTATGGGCACGAGTTCTGGAAAGTGACTACCATCTGAGATGACCGTACTTTCCCCTGTGCCTAACCTTTGTCATTTTCCAGCCTGAGTCGTATTTGTTGGTTGCGGAAGAGACAGAATCAGAGAAGGCAGCAACCGAGAGCCGATTCCCCTATGCGGTGCTGTGATTCTCTCACACTCCGCAGGGTACTGTTTGGAGTCTCTGTCAGGGTCGCCTGGAGCCTCACACTTCTGCTACTCTCGCTTGGGTTCCGCCAAGTCCAGGAAAAACTTCACGGTTTCGATAAAATCGGCCCTTTATTCATGCCCACTCAGCGTCTCTCCTTTTAGCACCAGGACTTGCCTAAAACAATCTTCCCTTCTCTGGAAGATTGCTAGTTATTTCTGGTTTTGATTTGATGTATGCATTTCTCATTGCTGCTTTCAAGAAGGGCAGGTTTGTTTTTCATTTGGAAATGTGCTCTAAAGAAAAGAGAGAGAGGAGGATGCTTTCTAAAAGGCCTGCAGGCCTTGATTCTGACTCTTCTTTTTTCTGCTGCTGCTCAAGAGTTTCTCGGCAGGGGTCCTTACACCCCCTCCCATCCCCCCCCACTAAGCTCACCCCAAGAGGAAAGTAGCGCACTGTGTGGTGATCAGTAGCTGGTCCACACAAGCGTTTACAGCTCTTGTCTTATATTCCGTTAACACTGAGGATTTCTACTGACCTGTTTGTAAAGATTGTGATCATCTAAATAAGCTTCATCGTGAGAAGCAAACAGCAGTTAGATTATTCCATTACTCTAGGTCATCCTGTTCAGTGAGCCACAGTGCTGTGCTAAGATGCTGGGGGCTGCGGAAGTGAGCAGGTGCTGAGCTGGCCACTGTTCATCACCGGCCTTCTGAGGTATCTCAGTCACAATCACTATTTCTTAGAGGTGAGCACAAACGCTTTGTGTGGTTGGGGAGCTTTCTTTCCAGGTGGCAGAAATAACCTCTGAATGAGACAGACAAAGAAAAGAAAGTCCAAGAGGCCCAGCCTGAGCAGGGGTCAGGGGCGCAGGCGGCCAGGGGCCTGCTTATCCCGACGACTGCCCACGCTCTACATGGTTACCTTTTGGCCGACTGGGGTTACTTTTGCTTATGGTCTGTTGGAAGGCCAGCTTTTTACTCTTATTTCCTCCTGTAATGCTATTCACTGAAGTCAGGCCCCAGAGCCATTGGCGGTTCCTACTGTTGACTGCCATTACTTACTCTCACAGGTACTTTTGAAGAGAGGCTGGTGGGTGCTTGAAAAAGACGTGTGACGACAGAGCCGTATAGCGGATGTGAACAAATCGTTGAGTTACTTTCTTTTTGTTTGCTTGATCAGTGTATTTCCACAAGACCATTGGTATTTTATTTTTAATTAATTAATTAATTTATTGGTATTTTTGAGGCAGGGTTTCTCTGTGTAACAGCCCTGGGTGTCTTGGATTTCACTTGGTAGGCCTTGAACTCAGAGATTCACCACTGGGATTAAAGGCGTGCCACCACGCCTAGCTTGACAGTCTATATTTTATTGGTAATAGCCACCTCTTGCGTGGTAGTTGAATGCCCGTATTCCAGATGCTGTTTTTGCATATATTAACTTAATTGTATATTTGTCATTTTTTTCTTAAAGATCTGTTATTCGTACTGTGTATATTTTGAGATGCAATAGATTTATTGCTGGATATGTAACAGCTGGTGAAGTGAGGTCTTTTATCATTACCCTTTGACCTCCTTTATTTCTTTGATTCCTTTAAGCTTTTCCTGACATTGCCGTGATTACACCAACTTTCTCATAGTTTGCCTGATGTGTCCATCTCATCCCACCTTGAGTGTCTTTTTTTAAAATATATTTATTTTCATGCACATATTTACCTACAAAATTTACAGAAAATGAAACAATGCAGAGCATATAGATTGCCCTCTCAGAGAGTTCTCGGAAGCAGAGGGTTTTATTGCTGTAGTTCAGAAATGCAGCTTTACACACAGGAAAGTCAAGATCAACACACGTAAGTTAAATGGCAGCTCTGTTAAACGTTTTTGTCCTGTTATTCAAATTTAGTTTAATGTTAGATGGAATTTAAAATATTCCTCGTGAAATACACAAGCAACCAGTTGACTAGGAGTGAGCATAGGAAAAAATCATAGAGAGGAGAGGATGTGCAGAGGATAGATCGAGAGACATACAGAGAATAGAAAGGAAGGACATTTGGCTTGAAGGGTTTTTAAGACCATGTGGAGAAGGAGAAGGGACTTTTTCCTTCTGGGATGCTGGCTGAGTAGGAAGGTGGGCTGGCTGGGTGCTTTCTCTGCCTCTCTGAGCTAGCAGGCTTTCCTCCCAGCATCCGGTCCCTGAATCTTTATGGGTAGAACTGAACGTTTCGGATTCCCTGCCACTGCCTCTGCTGGAATCTCAGGCACGTGCCACCACACCTGGGTAGCATCTACTTTTGAGCTCTTGAAAATGTACTAAGGATTTCTAAAGTGGACACAGTAACTCTGCTTGTCTTGTAGGAAAGACTTTCTCTGTTGGCATGAATTAGAGGAACAGAACATGACACCTGCCCGGCACAGTAGCAAATAGTCACAATTCTGTTTTCCCATGGACTTTGTTGTACTCTGACAGGTAGTGCTTTGGCCTGATTTGACTCCGTCCACCAATCCACTGTCTTCTCTGTTGGTCACCGTTAATGCTGCCAGACTTAATGTTATAATTTTAGAATTCAGCCTCATAAATGCCTGATTTGTTTTTGCTCAGATGACTTGGCAAAAACACAACTTTGATATCTTTTAGTCCTAATCCTGCCTGTCTAAAGTAGAATTTAATGAGTTTCTAAGTTATTTCTTAGCTGGATCTCTTGAGGCTCTGCTTTACAGTAGAGATGTTTGTCATCAAACTGAGAGCAAATAGCTGTAATTTAATGGTATATACCACAACCTAACCAAAGAACACTCCTTATGCAGCTGCTTCAGGTGGAGGGGAAAGAGGATGTTCAGCCATTTGCAAATCACCTCCTTGCCGTGTGTGTGTGTGTGTGTGTGTGTGTGTGTGTGTGTATTCAGCATGCACTTTTACCTGTGATGGTGTGTAGAAGCCAGAGGTTACCTTTGTATGTCTTCCTTTGTTGCTCTCCACCATGTTTGAGACAGTGTCTCGAACTGGATCTCACTGTTTTGGCTAGGCTGACTGTGCCCAGTGTGCACTGGGATCCACCTGCTTATGCTTTTGCCAGCACTGGGGATCTATGTGCACACCACCACACCCAGCTTTCATATGAGTGCTGAGATTCCAAACTCAGGTCCTCATGCTTGAGCAGCAAGCATCATCTAGCTCCTAAGAAATCTGAGTCTTAAAGGATCTTTTGTGAGGAGTGGGCAGAACTGTTAGCATTAACGTGTTGACTTGTGGTTTATTTTTTTCAGTCAGATATGTTTCTCACTTATTTTCTAACACGGAATTGTCTTTAACAGGAAGGAAAAGCTGATGCGGTGTTCTCAATGCCGAATTGCCAAATACTGCAGTGCCAAGTGCCAGGTAAGACTTTTGAGCTGCTCAGTGAAAATTTCAAACCCTCCACCAGTGCTTTTGTTCTCAGTTACACTGTGGTATAGATTACTCCCGTGCATTTGTTTTAAGTTACACTGTGGTATAGATTATTCCCTTCATCTTTTTAAAAAACAAAACATGATTTTCTTTTTTTGCTTGTAATTTTTTCTTTCAGTTTTAAATTTAATATTTGTTCAGTTTGAGTGGACTGTGTCAAGGAAGGAGGGAGAGAGGGAAGGGAAGGAAAGAGGGAGTGAAAGAGAGAGGGAAAGGCAGAAAGAGATGAGAGACAGACATAGTTACACCTGTCCTGCTAGAGTAATAATCAAAGCCAGATACTCAGTGACCATTTCTACTCCAACACACCACTTAGCTATGAATTCAATGGATTATTTGACTGATGACATCAGTACCTTCATGATTCAGTCACCTACAGAACCACTGGCCTGGGATCGAGCCCTTACGTTAATAACCACATGGTTGAGGTACATTTCAGTTTCAAACCATCCCATCATTGTTAAGGTTTTTGTGCTGATATATTTGAAGACCTGTATATGTTTTGGCACAGATTTTTTTTTTATGCTTTGATAGTCTTCATTTGTAGAGACTATTTTGTATCACCCAATTATACATATATGTATATGTAAATGTGTGTGTGTGTATATATATGTGTATATATATATATATTCATGATCATAATCTCCTCATTAAAGAATGTTTGCATTTTCCTCCAAATTTGGTATTGTTAATAATATAACCTGGGGCTGGAGAGATGGCTCAGTGGTTAAGAGCACTGGCTGCTCTTCCAGCAGACCCGAGTTCAATTCCCAGCACCGACATGGCAGCTACTGTCTATAACTCCAGTTCCAGAGCATCAAACACCTTCCCACAGACATACATGCAAGCAAAACACCAACATACATAAAATATAAAAACAATTAAAAGGCATATACCCAACATTATTTTTATATAGTTCTAAATTTCCTGGTAAATTTCTAATCTTTTTTTTTTTTTTTTTTTTTTTTTTTTTTAGTGAAAGCATATATGCGTTTTGAATTTTAAATTGCCTTCCTAAAGATTAATTAATTTGTAATGACTATGGTTGTTAATATCTTTGGAATTCTTTTAAGGATTTATAATTAGCATTCAGCATGACCTTTTCTTCAAATCTTTTGATTAATCACTTAATAAGAGTTGTAATTATGCTCTAATAAATTATATCATTTAAAAAGTTTCAGTTAGCTTTTTTGTCTGTGTTGTCCCACACTCATTATTCTTCGGGGATGTATGTGTGCTCGCCTGTGTGTTTATGTGCACAGACACTTATGCGGTGCTTCCCTTCGTTTCAATCTAGACCCTTTTCTCAGGGGGTTTCCTGCTCAGTGTTTCTGAAGAAATTAGTTTCTTCAGAATGCAAATACACTGATCTTAATAGAGAAAACTCCATGGACAAAAACATCAGAGGATCCAAGTTCCATTTGTTACCTCTGCCACTCTCTAGTTAAATTATTTCATAGGAAATGGAAGGTCAGGCCTCAGTTTCTGAATCTGCGCTGTGAGAGCTAGTGTTTGACAGGCATCTGCTGTGTGCTAGGCACTGTTTTATTCCATTTAACTTCATAAGAATCCTGTGAAAATTAGCCACGGTTGTTTGCTCATTTTACCAGTAAGGAAACGGCACAGAACCGTAAGTAAATTGCTACGATATCTCATAATTGATGCACTCTGGATTTTTTTGCAATAAATGGAAATATTAATAGCATGTGTCCAGATTTTATACTTACTTGGAAATATTAATAGCATGTGTCCAGATTTTATACTTACTTTCTAAATGTAAATTTTACTCTTCCTGTAATATTCTGATTACAACTGCTTTTCAATTATCGATTGAATTTGTTCTTTTCTTCTTGGCTACTTATTTTCACTCTGACACTTGGTATATGTCCAGAAAGATTTTTATTCCCTAGATCCCTCCGCCTATTTTATGTTGTTTTCAAAAGACAGAAAAGGAAACATTTTAAAATAGAAATCAAGAGCTGAGGAGATGGTTCAGTGAAGAGTGACCTGGGCAAGCATGAGGACCTGGGTTCAGATTGTCAGCTATGGCAGTATGCGTTTGTCGCCTGAAACTTTGTGGGAATGGCGACAGGCTTGGGAGTGCAGACAGGCAGATCTACCGTGCTCACTGGCCGGCCAGCCTAGCCGGAATCCATCAACGTTAGGCTCAGGGAGGGGCTGTGTCTCCAAAATACAGGTAGAGTGCAGTCACGGAAAGGCATTCTGTTTCAACGTTGGGTCTCTACCCATAGGTACATAGACATTCATGCATATCATCACACCCAGGCACATACCATACATGGGAACAGTATCACAGAGGGGAGGGGGAGGAGAGAAAACAGATGCCTTTCCGCACAAGATAAAACATGGGAAATCTATTTTATAATGATGTTTCAGCCCACCCTACCCCCAGTGAAATGGGGTTCCACGTGTTCCCAAATGTCTGGCCAGGTGGAGTGTGTATAGAAATGATGAATTAACATGCTGTTTGACCCACATCTTTTGGAAACTTCATTTCTAATCTCGATGGCCTAAACCTTTATTTTTCTTTCCCTCCATTTTTACAAATACATTTTCTCTGAGGCTACTTCCTCCAGTTGTAATAATACATAGAGAGAAGAAAAAGCCATTATCTGATTAGAACAAGGAGAGGGAGTTTGGCAAGTGGGGATGCCAGTTTGATTCATTGTAGTGTATATATTTTATTACACATATTAGTTATTCACTGTAGCATCAATAACAATGTCATTGCTAGATATAACGTCCAAGGTAATGGAAAATAGCCAGTAAGATGATATATGTGATGCCAGCTAGAGTATATGTTTATGTGGGTATGTGTGTGGGTGTAGAGGTGGGAGTCAAACACTGGCCAGAACATATGCATTTAAACTGTTCTAGTTATCTGCACCTTGAGGTACAGAGCTAAATGCTGTAATTATTGTGGATACCCACAAAGATGCACAGAATTAAACTGACAAACTGAACTATGAGAGCGATGAACAGTAATGAACAGAAAGTAAAAG